>NC_135718.1:132923572-133245642 GCF_964656455.1 Halichoerus grypus
GAAACACAAACACCAAGCTTTATTTATGATTAGCAAATATTAAAGCAAGAAGCCATTGCTACTGGTTCTCATCTCCTCAAGGCTCTATTTCCTTATCTGCATGCTGTCTAACGTGTATCCACAGAGCACACATGCTAGAGCCTATCCTTCCGAGGCAGACATGGGAAACACAGCCCTCCTCCATGCACTTTCTGCTCCGTCCCCATGAAGCCTGGGAAAGGTGCAGGTGCCAGCACTCGTATCTGGGGGCCAAAATTAGTCAGATGCTGTTTCCTGACAAATTCCATTTTTTTGTACTGGGGTGCATTTTGGGAGCATGAATTATCTGTACTAAGATAGCACATGGGAGCCATTTAAGGTTGGGGTCTTTTAAGTTTTTATACCCCATTCATCATGTAGCTACATGACTAATTTTTATTACGTTGCTTTTGCGGCTTATAAATCCAGAAATTTCTGGTTTATTTACAATAAGAAATCTAGGTACGTGAGGCATATCCTTCTAAAACCATTCTTGGATAAGAAGTTGGTACATGGTAACCCCAAACAGCCTCTGGGTTATCTTCTAGCTAGGTGAATTTCAATGAAATGTTTAAAAGGACATCTAGTCAACACCCAAACTGCCTCAGGCATGGAAGGCAGAGGAATACCATTCATGTTTTCCTTCACAACACTTAAGGTTAGAGGGGAGAAAAAACAATCCCAGGGTCAGATTTTAGTAAACATCTTTATGTCTTTGAAGACGCAGGTTACGTCTTAAAAGTACACATGAGGGGCACCTGGGTGGCTCAGTCAGTTAAGCATCCAACTATTGATTTCTGCTCAGGTCACAGTCTTGGGGTCCTGGGATCCAGCCCTGTGTAGGGCTCAATGCTCAACAAGAGTCTGCTTGTCCTTCTCCCTCTGCTCCTCCTCTCACTGGTGCTCTCTCTCTCAAATAAATAAATAAATAAATAAATAAATAAATAAATTAAATCTTTAAAAAATAAATAAAAGTTCACATGAATTTTGAACTTTAATCCATCAGACAAACTGCTTCTTCAAAAAATTTCAAAGGAAGCAATTCTTCTCTAAAATCTGAATAAATATATACAATTTCCATTAAGTTCCATGTTTATCATCCCGTGACATTGAATATGTATTTTATACCACATGTATTTGTTTTCTATCGCTGCATAGCACATTACCATGAATTCAGTGACTTAAAACAACACCCATTTATTATCTTACAGTCTGCATAGGTCAGAGGTCTGGGCACAGCTCAACAGGATTCTCTGCTCAGGTTCTCACAAAACTGTAATGATGATGTTGGCTGGGACTGAAGTGTCATCTGTGTCTCAGGATTCTTTTCTAAATTCATGTGGTTTTTGGCAGAATGTATTTCCTTGAAGTTGTAGAATTCGTGGCGGCTTGCTTCTCTGGAAGGAAAAAGGGAACTATTAAGAGGATTTCATTAGGAGATAGAAACAATCAGGTTTTCTGCCCCTCCAAACAATCACTCTTACAGCAATCTGAAGGGTGGGTTAAAGAGTAAAGTCAGAAGGGACACCAGGAGGGAGGCCTTTCCAAAGGTGAAATACATGGAAGACCTAAATCCAGAGAGTGGCAGTAGAACTGAAGAGGTGGGGAGAGGATTGGAAATATATTTAGAAGGTAGAATTAGCTGATCCTAAATTAATTTAATATGAGGACATGAGAAAATGAGAAGTCTTATGTGTGTCCACAATTACTGGTGTGAGAAACGATGTAGATTATGGTAAAATAAAAGTCTCAAAGTGAAATAATGCTTGAATATGCAAAACGAAGCACATTTCCTGGAAGAATCTTCTTAAATGATTAAGTAAATGAATAGTTATGATTCATTGTTAGCTATTTGGAGTTTGATAGAGGTATGATATTGTCAGGGGAATGTATATGGTAAAATGTTGGATATATTTGTTTTGATTATCAAGGGAGATACCTGAAAAACCATACTGATTTAGAACTTATTAGCAAACAAGTGATATTTGACACCATATTGCTAGGATAAAATTAAGAGGAAGTCAGTAGAGGTTGAGTGAGAAGAATGAAGACGGAACTGTGGGAAATAGCAAGACTTAAGTGGCTGAGAGGAAAATATTCCTGCATATAAGACAGAAATGATGGTAATAAATATTGGATAATATTAAGGAAAGTGCCAAAAGGCTAAAGGAGAAAAATTTCAAGAAGAAAGGAATAGTCGAAGGTTTGAAATGCAAGTAGGTCACAAAGAAAGAGAACTAAATATTCAACACATTGATTATATTTCCACCAAAATGGTTTTTTTTTTTTTTTTTTTTGGCAGACTAATATGCTATTTATTTCTATTTTTATTTATTTTAAATTTTTTTGTTTAAATTCAATTTAATTAACATATGCTGTATTATTAGTTTCAGAAGTAGAGTTTAGTGATTCACAGCACATTCAATGCAATCCTTATCAAAATACCATCAGCATTTTTCATAGAGCTGTAACAAACAATCCTAAAATTTGTATGAAGCCAGAGAAGACCCCAAATAGCCAAAGGAAAGTTGAAAAAGAAAACCAAAGCTGGAGGCATCACAATGCCTGACTTCAAGCTGTATTACAAAGCTGTCATCATCAAGACAGTATGGTACTGGCACAGAAACAGACACATAGATCAGTAGAACAGAACAGAGAACCTATAAATGAATCTTCAACTCTACGGTCAACTAATCTATGACAAAGCAGGAGAGAATATCCAATGGAAAAAGACAATCTCTTCAACAAATGGTTTTGGGAAAATTGGACAGGCACATGCAGAAGAATTAAACTGGACCACTTTCTTACACCATACACAAAAAATAAACTCAAAATGGATAAAAGACCTAAATATGAGACAGGTATCAATCAAAATCCTAAAGGAAAACACAAGGCAGCAACCTCTTTGACCTCAGCCACAGCAACTTCTTGCTAGAGATGTCTCCAAAGGCAAGGGAAATAAAAGCAAAAATGAGCCATTGGGACCTCATCAAGATAAAAAGCTTTTGTACAGCAAAGGAAACAGTCGACAAAACTAAAGGCAACCTACAGAATGGGTGAAGATATTAGCAATGTCTTATCAGAAAAGGGCTAGTATCCAAAATCTATAAAGAACTTATCAAATTCAACACCCCCAAAACAAAAAAAAAACCAGTTAAGAAATGGGCAGAAGACACGAACAGACATTTCTCCAAAGACATAGAAATGGCCAACAGACACATGAAAAAATGCTCAATATCACTCAGCATCAGGGAAATACAAACCAAAATGGCAATGAAATACCACCTCACACCAGTCAGAATAGCTAAAATTAACAAGTTAGGAAACAACAGATGTTGGTGGGGATGTGGAGAAAGGGGAACCTTCTAATACTGTTGGTGGGAATGCAAACTTGTGCAGCCACTCTAGAAAACCATATGGAGATTCCTCACAAAGTTAAAAATAGAGCTACCCTATGACCCAACAATTGCTCTACTAGGTATTTATCCTTTATTTGGATAAATACCCAAAGGATACAAACATAGTGATTTGAAGGGGCACATTCACCCCAATGTTTATAGCAGCAATGTTTATAGCAGCAGATGTCCATTGACAGATGAATGGATAAAGAAGATGTGGTATATACATTTCCCCCCAAAGTTTTATCAAATGCTGGGAACAGAAGCCAGACAATACATTGAATAGTGAATGGGCATGGAGGAAATGGAGAGTGTGAATATAAACACTTTTTAATGAAACTGGGGGGAGAGTACATATGCTTGGAAATGAATTCAAAGTCAACTGTGTACATGTGTTTATTGTGTATAGTATTGAAGCCAAGGTACCATTGACTGAATCTTATTCACCATTATTTTATGTACTAATAAGAAAGAAAAAAAATCTTTTGCCAATTAGACTACAATACAATGTAGTCTTATAACATAGACTTTTATTAAATATTTATATCACTTTGGTATATACACAAAGAAGACAATAAAGCCACTGCCAGGCAATGACAGTTACATTACTGTTCCTGCCCACCAAGCCGCAATTATAAGACTCCTCTGATTATAAGAAGTAATACAATATCATAAAGGTGATAATGTGGAAAACTGTGCATTTTAGAGTCGATAAAAATGATACAATACATATACAAATGAGAGTGTGTGTGCATATAGGATACACATTCTCATAAGCTAAAAGAGAGATCTAAAGTAAAGATGAACAGCTAATGTTTTCCTAATTGTGTAAACAAAAGTGTATCTTATTTATTAACTGTCTTTATTGTGTACAACAATCAGTATTTTGTATTAACACAGAGTTGCTCTCTCTCTATTTTTAGTTAGCCTTAAGACATGGCACAAAGGAGAAGCAGAAAGAGAAAGGTGAATGTTTAGTATGACTTTGGATGCATGAAGTACATTTTGGAAAAAGGAGTAGCTTTATAAGTAATACTTTGAAAGGCAGTAACATATTTCAAGGACTTTTGGAATTTCTATCATCTTAGATGAGAGATTAATGAGAGCTCTAATACTAGCTTTTTTGTAAAACTCAAATTGCACCAGGTTTTCAAATTTACTGTGATGAATTGAGTTTCTTTAATAAGTGTTTTAGGTTACCCTTTTTACATTAAAAAAGAACATCCATTAGTGTTACAAACTTATTGTCCTGTATCATTTCTCAGCTTTCAAAGCTGGTATTGTGAAGGAATAGTAGAAAAATATTCAAATTTTAGTTACTTGGTATGAATCAACAAAAATTTAGCAGTTGACTCCTTTTAATGAGTTAAATAATTACACCTCTCAGGGAATGAAAAATGACTTTCTTAAAGTTTTCTTCCTCAACCAAAGGTAATGTTCCAAAATATTGAATAACTCATAGAATTGATAATGAGTTCCTTTATTTTTTCCTCTATTGTTAAGTTCAAAGCTATACTTTGATTTAAAAGGGATGTTACCATATCTAGACTAGTGCATTTTTTATCACATAATTATTGACTTTGACTGAAATTACTGAGCATACACGTACTGAGAAAAGTTTTCATGTGATATTAACGTCTAAAGGAGACCATAAAGTGAACCAAACTGTACAGTATCTTAAACACAATGGGAGGTGCTCTCCATATTTCATTTTTATTTAATATTGTTACAGACAATCAGGACCCATGTTAATGTTCTTACAGGTAAGTATAGTTGTGGAAAATGAGAGTAGAGGGAATGAAGTAATTTAAACAAGATTATTGCAGCAGAAAAACTGGAATTATGATTTAAACTCTAAACCTATGCTACACCAAAGTGAAATAGCTATAATAGCAACAAGCATAACTATAGAGTTATTGTGTTATATATAGAATATGTATGTATATACATACATAGTAGAGTTGTATATATAACATATATATAGATATGGATATATATTATGGGTATTACATATGGATATAATATATATGAATATTATATATATTAATATTATATATGTATGTATACTTTTAGAATTTATACAATTTTATTCAATTTTGAAAGTGGGAACCCAAAAGACTAGTCAAAATTTATAAAAATAACCTAAATAAAAATAACCAAATCCCAGGTTATAAAAAAGAATGGGAACTCATTTAGGACCAAAAAATTCCAGTTCCATAAAGAAATAATGACCCCAATGACTAATGATATTAAGCATTTTTCATGTGCTTATTGGCCATTCACATATCTCTTTTTTTGTTTTAGAAATGTCTATACTGATCCTCCATTTCTAAATTTGTTGTCTTTTTATTATGGAGCTGGAAGTGTTCTTTATATATTCTAGACAGAAGTACCTTCTCAGAGATACAATTTTCAAATATTTTTTGCTCATTCTACTGTTTGCCTTTTTATTTTGCTTAATAATTTCCTCAGAAATATAAGGGCTTTCATTTTGATGAAGTCCAGTTTTAATTTTTTTCTTTTATTGCTCATACTTTTGGTGTTATTTTTAAGAATCGACTGCCAAATCTAAGGTCACAGAGATTTGTCCTTATGTTTTATTCTAAAAGTTTTGTAGTTTTAGCTTTTTCACGTTAAGGGACAGACTGTCCACGTTACAGTTAAGAAAAGTTCCTGCCGCTGATAGAACTTGAGCATCTTCTTGGAGCGCCTGGGTGGCTCAGTCGGTTAAGCCACTGCCTTCAGTTCAGGTCATGATCCCAGGGTCCTGGGATAGAGACCCACGTCAGGCTCCCTGCTCAGCGGGAAGCCTGCTTCTCCCTCTCCCTCTGCCTGCCTCTCTGCCTACTTGTTCTCTCTCTCTTTCTGTCAAATAAATGAATAAAATCTTAAAAATAAAAAAAAAAAGAACTTGAGCATCTTCCAACCTTTGAGCCTGGATATGGGATATGGGAGAGGGAAAGAGTGGGAATCCAACCTGTCTTCTCTCGGTCCCACAGAATAGTTGGGGTAAGGTGACTCCCACCTTACCAAATTCATTGGTATGCCTATATCAGGTGGTTGCCATCATACTGAATTTAGCTGGATATATCCCACACCACATGACCCTGCAGATAAACATACAATTGCTATGCTACTGAATACTACAAATAGACCTTTCTCTACGCATGGACCTTTCTAGTACCTTGGATACTCCAACCTTATTACTCTGAATGCAATGTACTGCGGCATCTGGACTCTGACACCTCAGATCTCTCTGTGTTTATTTCACTCAGAGCTCATCAAAATTCCCGGATGTGAAGATTCATGTTTTTTCATGGATTTGGGAAGTTTTAAGCCATTATTTCTTTGAATTTTCTTATCTGCTCTTTCCTCTCCTTTCTTTCTGGTACTCTCACTACACATATATTGGAGAGCCACATATCTTGAGTCTCTGTTCATGTTTTCTTTATTCTTTTTTCTCTATTCTTTCGATCGTATAATGTCTATCTAAACATGTTCAAATTTACCAACTCTTTCTTCTGCAAGCTCAGATCTGTTGAGCCCAACTAGTGAGTTTCTCCTTTCAATTATTGTACTTTTCAAGTCAGAATTTCCATTTTGTTCTTTTAAAAAATAATTTCTCTCTTTATTGTTATTCCTATTTGATGTGACATTATCATCATCCCTTAATTTACTTTTTTTTTTAAATCATGGTTCTCATTAGTTCTTTGAGCATATTTATAATGGCTAATTTGCAGTCTTTGTTTAACTGGACATCTTTTTGCTTTCATAGGTAGTTTATATTGCCTGTTTTTCCCTTATGTATGTGTCATACTTCACTGTTGTTTTTTTTTTTTTACATGCCTCAAGTTTTTATTGGAAATTGGGCATTTTTGATATATATTGCAGCAAGTCTGGGTACTGATTACCCCCAGGACTCTGACACCACAGGAACAAAATGCCTACCACAGAGTTCAAATGGTTTTTAAAAAAGTGTTTTTACCAGTTTCCCAGGCAGTGGATCCATAGAATTTCTCAGGCTGTCACGCTAGAATTAGAACCCTCCTAACATTTCCTTCTGAACCAAATCCAATCAGTCTTATTCCTCTATTGCATTTCAAAACTTGCTCTGATGAAGATCAATAATGATACCCAAATTGCTAAATCAAATTGTCAATCAATTTTTGATTTTCATTTTATTTTACTTGTCAGCAGCATTTAAAGAATTGGGTTATTCTCGTCTTATGGGGAAAAATAAAAACAAACAATAAAAAAAAAAAAACACCCTTCTTAATTGACTTACGGGATACCATGTTACCCTTCCTAACTCACTAGCCATTCTTTTTCTTCTTCCTTCTCCCCCTGCCGTTTCTCCTCTTCTTCCTCCTCCTCTTTCTTCTTCTTCTCCTTCTTCTTCTTCTCCTTCTTCTTCTTTTCTTCTTCTTCTTCTCTTCTTCTTCTTCTTCATCTTCTTCATCTTCTTCTTCTTCCCCCTTTTTTTGTCTTTCCATTTTCCTAGTTTCTAAATATTGGAAGGCCTGATTACTCCTTGGCAAACCATCATACTGATGAATCCAAATGTATCATTCCAGGAAATAATTTTCCCCTGAATTACAGACTTGCTTATCAAATTGCTTAATAAGAAATCTCAAATTAGATGTCGATCATCTAGAATTAGCATTTCTTATGCCAGACTCCTGATTTTACTGTACTCATGACCGCATCTAACACTAATTACTTCCCAAAGACCCCATCTCCAAATACCATCACATTGAGGATTAGGACTTCAAGATATGGATTTGGGGGGAACAAAGACATTCAGTCCATAACACATACCTACCTTTACCTTCTATTCACCTTCCCCTTGATTATTCCTCTGCATCTTAATAATCTTGCTGTTCATTTGAACATACTCTGCCTCATGGCCTTTCATAGTTCTTGATCTAACTGCCTAGAAATACATTCTTCCACATTCCGCTCCCTCAAGTCCTTCAATATTTGGCACATCCTAGAAAGTAATTCCTTAACTCTACCATTGAAAATTATAACACCCTTATTCTCCTACATGATTTATTTTCTTTCACAGCACTAATCACCTAGTAATATTCTATACATTTATAAATTTTTAGTGTTGTCTCTCTCTCATGAGAATTTGAATTCTATTAGAGCAGAGATTTAATTTTTTAAATTACTGCTATATTTCAAAACTTCTACAGTCATGTATGACACACAGTTAAAAATATGTACTTTTTTTTAAAAAGATTTTTATTTATTTGACAAAGAGAGACACAGAGAGAGAGGGAATACAAGCAGGGGGAGTAGGAGAGGGAGAAGCAGGCTTACCGCAGAGCAGGGAGTCCAATGTGGGACTCGATCTGAAGACCCTGGGATCATGATCTGAGCCAAAGGCAGACGCTTAATGACTGAGCCACCTAGGTGCCCATAAAAATATGTACTTTTAAGTTGAATCAAATTGCAGTACACTAATTTGGACTACCTTGGGAAATATATAATTGAAATTATTAAAATTATAATTAAATATCAGTAACACAATTTGTTGTTTAATATATTTTTCCATTATTAGATTGTGAACTCTATGGATTAATGACTTTTCTGAATTATTTAGGACTGAATTTTTCAGCAGTCTGAATAGTGCCTTCCTCATCATTGAAGCTCAGTGAATACTGTTGAATATCTATCTATCTATCAATTGTCTATTATCTATCTACCTATCATCTATCTATCTATCTATCATCTATCTATCATCTTACATAAGGATAGCTTGTTGCCAATAGGACTCCTATTTGTGGATTTTCCACTTTGTACTGTGGGACTCCTTTAAATTATCATGCATTATTCTGTATTATCTCTGTGGTATCTCTGTATTAACACAATAGAAAATCTAAGAAACTAAATTACAGTAGGAAGAACTCTTCCTTTTAAACTTAAAAAGATCGCATTTTCTAAATTCTTTTACAGAGGAAGTTTCATTTTTTAAAAATTCAACCACCTCAATAAAGCTAGTTTGTCAAAATAAATGCCACCTGCAGCATTTTGTGTTGCATTCATTGAAATGATTCATTTGTGGGCAAATCAGTTGCTGTATAATGTTTTCCATAAAGTCTAGCACAGCTGGTTTTTAATTTGTCTATAAAGCAAAAATTCCCTCTGGAGTAAGTGTTTTCATTTGGATACTTAGATTTGTCATGTTTACAAACACTATTTTCCTTACTTTATGGGCAAAGAAAAGTATAATAAGAGAGTCAATGTGCACACATACAAATACAGTTAAGTAACTTCTAATTAGCTTGCTTCTTATTTTAAGTAAATAGATAATGTTCAAAAATAAACTAATGGCCAGAGTATGCCTAATAAAAGGAAGCATGTGCTTATTTGGCTTAACCTTTATTTAAATTATGAACATGGCCATCCAAATAAACACATTTGCATAGCACTTTAGAAGACATTTCTACCGACTTAATGCAAACTTGATGAGATCCTCATGATAAGAAATATTATTCTCATTTAAAAATGAAGAGGAAAAAAAAACCCAACATGAACTGACTTTTCCATTATGTCAGGGTCAAGTAAGGCCCTGGTTCTTTTTGTTCTAGTTCAACACTTTTTCTATTCCATGTATTCGTCTACAACTATTTTCAGTAGGTCATGTACTTGGCTTTGTTTTCATTGAGCTGAATAGGCGTGTATACTTGGCCTCCCAGACTTCCTTAAAATCCAAGCTTCTTTAAAGCAAATAAAGGTGCCCAAGGAATGAAATGAAGATAATTACATTCAAATAGTAAGAAACCATGATTCGGGGCGCCTGGGTGGCTCAGTCTTTGGGTCTCTGCCTTTGGCTCAGGTCATTATCCCAGGGTGCTGGGATCTAGCCCAGCATTGGGCTCCCTGCTCCGCGGGAAGCCTGCTTCTCCCTCTCCCACTCCCCCTGCTTGTGTTCCTGCTCTCACTATGTCTCTGTCAAATAAATAAATAAAATATTAAAAAAAAAGGCATGATTCTCGTATCATTATCATATCTAATGAAATTTACTTAAGAGCTCACAGTTTTATACTCCAACAATTGGACTAAAGGGAAGGCATGTTACTTTGAGGGTAGAGTGCATTTCAACAATAGGGCACCGCCCTGTTTCATCAGAGTAACTTAAGTGTAACATCCTTAGTGTCACAATCATATTTTAAGGCTTAGCTTTTAAATTTTTTATACCTCATTTCTTATGCATAAATATACTTTAATAATTAAGATAAAATAATGTCACACAGGCAATCTCTATATTCTACAATGCTATTTTTGTATCTGTTGTTTCATCATGGGTGTTGACATCCATTTAACAGCAGTCTTATGTTTTAAGAAGACTTACAGGTGATGCTGATGCAAGCTAAGTCATAAGAAATGCTGATTTATGGTGTAGAGTAAAAATTTAGAACAAAGAGATCCCATAATACAGTGGCTCAAAGATAATAGATACTTGTTTTTCCTTCAAATAAGTGTCCGGACATAGGAGGGTAGTTTGTGTTATAGATGACTCTCTCCTAGGAACCCAGTAGCTGTCATTTTTTTGGGGGGGGGGTGCAAAATGGTAGTTTATTAAAGCACAAGGACAGGACCCTGGGCAGAAAGAGCTGCTGCCCTGGGGTTGTGAGGGGTGGCTGATTATATTCTATGGGGTTGGGGGAGTAAGGAACAGGGAGGTTTCAAAGGATTTTCATATATTAAAGAAGACTCACAGGATACCAGAGGCCTTGCCATTGTTGAGTTAAGATTGTTTTTCCCTCTAGCAAGGCATTAACATGAAGATAGTTGGGAGCTTCCAGGAGGAACATAACACTCTGCTGGCTTCAAGTATCTGTCGATGGGCTACAGGTTATAAGGACATTTAATTGTATCTACATTTCCTTCTGGAAGCTAGACCTTTGATAGAAATGCTTTGTTCTTGTAGATTGCTAAGACATTTGTAAACTGAGGGAGACTCAGGATTGCAGGATTGTGATCTTTACAAGTTAACTATTTGTTTTTCCTTTCCTTAGCTTTAGGGTAGTCAGGAGTGCCTGAGGAATGTCCCACATATCCCATCAGGTGTCATTCTAAAGGTGTTGGAGGCTGGCTCACTAGTATTCACATATATTTTAGCCCAAGGAAGTGGGAAAGGGAGGCCATGACACTGTTAGTGAAGATACTGTTTATATCTCTAAAGACCCAAGATCTCAGGGAATTTACCATCTGAGATTTATTTCTTATTCACATGAAGCCCTAAACAGGTGTTCCTGCCTAGTGGGTGGATCTCTTCTAAGAGGTGCTTCAAAGATCCCAGCCCGTTTCTTGTGATTTCATTATAGTCAAGAAGCGAATTCCAGTTTTGTCATGCTTGTTTTCTAGCTGGTGGATGGGCAAAGACCATGAAGTAGCAATTTGGGAGCTATTAAAGGAGCAGTGGAAGGGGCACACAGCATTCTATTCTCTAAAATGTAGCACACGGAACACTTGACTGAAAGGGGGGATGGGAAGTATAATCTAGCTGCACACTGGGAAGAAAAGGAAATATGTTCATTGAACAGCTACACAGTTTATGCCATCTGGAACGGAGTTTTCTTTTTAAAGTTGTAATAGAGGAGTTTCATCTTTCATTCCCTCTCACTTCTTACTGACCTAAAATGTTAATCATATACCAACTTGAGCTGCAGGATTCAGGAAAAGAACTGTCTTCTCTGTAGCTATGTGCTCAGATTAAATCTGGCAGGTCTATTTTAAGAGGAAGAGGAAAATAATTAATACTGGTGAAAATGTAGCAGTTTCTGCCACAACTTTTCACACATAAAGTCTGCAAGTATATTTGTTTAATTAAAGTTGAATATGGATTGTGGGGACAGCATTCACATGTAGTTAATTTTCATTTAGCAAAATTTCCTGAAGCAATGAAGTGACAATGTAAGTGTGTTTTTCCCTTACCTCTAGTGTTAGGTATTTTATCTCTCAATCTTAACACTATGCTAAAAGACTTTATGGAGTCTTACTTTGTATTCAACGAGTTATTATTAATTAAATAAAAGACTTCTGATTCAGCGGTTTAGAATTTTAAAGAAAGCATTTACTAAAACATCACATAGCTTTAATTAAGTGCTTAGCTTTTATTGGAAATATGGCAGGTGTCTGTCTAAATAAATTTCTATATAATTGATTAGCAGCTGTCTCTATGTAATATTTAAGAATTAGTGTAGCATTTGATTAAGAATTCACTCTTCATTAGGTGAATAATTTGCTAAAACTATTCACCTAAAAGAAATTAGATCTCTAAGAAAAAAAACCTTAACCTTAACTGGAATTACACTATTGTTTGTTGGAAACACTGCTAAATATTTTCACATATAGTAGCTAATTTAATGATGTCATTGGTAGTAAGGCCATTTCTGTAAGAAATGATTGAATAAAGGAGAATATAAAGAGGAGGTAGGATAAGATGAGACACGGAGGAAGAAGGGGGGAACAAAACACAGAGGATACAAGTCCAGAAAGACAAGCTTTTAAGTTGGCTTAATTGCAAATGATAATGCTTGGCATAAATCACAGAGCTGAGAATAGTGTTGCATTAAATGCACAGCAAACTCAAATAGGTCCTTCACAATACCCAGTAATTCCACTGTTTTTCTGATCAGCTCTTTGAAGCTTGTTTCCCCATTTTCAACAAAGGGTATCACACACATCTCCTAATATGCCCAGATGTCTAATTCCACCTCTCCCCCTTTACTCCTCCTTCCAACTCATGTCCTCAGTTCATGCTTTATGATATTAGATTAGATAGAGAGGAACTTTTTCATCTTTCCAATGTGTGACTGAAACCATCTTCTTCCATGGATAAACTATGTCTTCCAGCAATTACCAATTCCTCTTTAATCCCTTTTCTCATATATCACTGAGATCTCTTTAGTATACAATGAATCTAAAAATTTGTTTAAAAGGAAAATTCTACCTTAATTTCACATCTACATCACTGTCACACACCCATCCTCACATTTGTTTGGCATTTGCTCCCTGGCCCCTTCACTCTTCATCTCACTCCAATATGGCTTCCCCCTTGAGATTATCATTTCCATTGTTATAGAAGAGTTCCATGTTGCTGCATCCAAAGGTACATACTTTTTTTTTTTATCTCTTCACTTTACTCAGTCTTTCAGAGAGATTAAATCCAGTGCCTGATTCTCCCTTTGTCAAATGAACTATTGTTATCTTGCTATTTGAAAAGATGCACTCTTGGATTTCTTCTTTGTTACTTTTTCTCTAGACTTTTTTTCTAGACTTGTTCTTTCTACATAATTCCCACATACGGTGCTTTGAATAGCCTCCTTCCTCTTCCTTGGATTCCAAATGAATTGAAAAATAAAAGAAGTGAGTTAAGTAGGTGAGAGCAAAATATAGCATTCATGAATGATGAAGTAGTCATTTAAGATGGTGGCTTATATCTCTGGCTAGTGGTCTTCCTAATGACAGACCCCTATTACAGACAGAGCCTCTCAGTCTATAACAATGTAGAACCATTCTATGTCTTCTTTTGCAGGGATTGGGTCTTCACCACATTGCTGAGAATAATAGAGTGCATGCTCTTTGTAGAAGTTGACTCCCAAGAAAAAGAGGAGAAGAAAAGATAGAGCTAAGCTTGAGCAGGATCAGGATCCTAAAATGAATATATGCCAGTATGAGAGGTTGAGTTAAGGAATGAAGAGAGACCAGAAGTGATGTTTCCTTTTTTTTTTTTTTAAAGATTTTTATTTATTTATTTAACAGAGAGAGAGAGAGCAGTGATGTTTCCTTTTAATGGAAGGAAATTATTGTAAATTGGTATCAATGGCTATAGGCATTTCCAGTAATTCTTAAGACTTCTAGAGTTCGTATAAAGAAATACAAGTCACAGACAGCATGTGACAACTAAGTATGTGACAATGCCATAAAGCAGATGAGATAGGCATCTGATCAGAAAGGCCTTCCTAGGCTACCCTTACTCACTTACACATTACTTGCTTTCCTGTTACAGGTGGACACAAATAGTTACTCTTTTACAGTTTGTCTAAAGTACAAAGAAAAGTCCTTGAGTATAGAGTCTTCTGTTGGTTCAAGCTATATCCCCAGTGTCTACAACAGTAACCAAAATGTGGTAGGCATTACTGAATGAGTGAATAAGTGAATACAAAAGCAATACAAATATACAAAAGTGTCATATCACTAGTATATATAGAAATAAGTGAGGGTGACTAAAAGTCTAACAGTTGCTCGTTGGTGGAAGAGATTACTGTTCTCTAGGTTGATCAAAGAAGGCTTCAAGGAGATAAAATTGTGCTATGTAGGATGGGTGAGGAGAAAGGAATGACCAAAAGCAAAGTTTAAAAAAAAAATCACGACATTTTTTGGGCCTGTGAAATTTATTAGAGTTGACATTACATGAACTTCCTCTATTCGCTGTTGTAATATAAAGAAGCATCATGAAATACATGGAAGATATAAAATCACACATTTTTTTTTCAATTTATTTTTCTATTGCAATTAAGTTACTGAATTTAATATTTAGCTTTATAACTTCTATGTTCTAGAGAAGAATACGTACTGTGTGTGTGCATATGCATGTTGTGTATATAGATACACCTACAAATAAATAATATTTTAAGACTGTACACATTTATTAAAAACATATAAACCACATTTTAAAGTATTTTTTTCCTTAATCTTTTTTTTTTTTAAAGATTTTATTTATTTATTTGACAGAGAGAGACACAGCAAGAGGGAACACAAGCAACGGGGGTGGGAGAGGGAGAAGCAGGCTTCCCGCGGAGCAGGGAGCCCGATGCGGGGCTCGATCCCAGGACCCTGGGATCATGACCTGAGCCGAAGGCAGACGCTTAAAGACTGAGCCACCCAGGTGCCCTTTTTTCCCCTTAATCTTAACTTACTTATTTCTAAAAATTACAAATGAGTTTCTGCTTAGTTTATTCTCTTTTTATTACTTCAAAGTTCTTTTAGCATCATAAGTTTTTTTTTTTTAATTTTCTGTGTTCAGAAGCATCCTATAAGTAAAAACGACAGTAATCACATGCTATTTTATTTTCCATGGTTCTGTTAACAGCAGTATAAGGTAATGTAGCCTAAAAAATAATATATAAAAATGGTCGATGCTTATTAGCTCTAAAATGGTTTGCAAAAAAATTAATGTTAGATTGGGAAAGTATTCTTTTCCTACAAGAGCAAAATTTCAAGAAAATGGAACAATCAAGAATAGCTTAGATAAGATTCCCGCTGTTTCTCTCTAGGAGATTCAATAATCTTCTGATTCTTTTCCTATAATATTGCACAAAATTGCTCATGTTAAGCAACTGGCAGGTATCAAAAGAACACCATTATGACTGAGATGACTTTCTCTGATCTAGAGACGATGTCTGATTTTTAATTTTGCATGTTATCCATAGTGTTTGGAACATGCGAATATTACCTATTTGATTGAATAGCTCAGCTTATGAATGAAAATTGTAATTGTTTTGAGTTAACCTACACGTGTTCAAGCTTTTAAATATAAATTTGAGGCCTGAACTATGTGTTTTTTGTTTGTTTGTTTTTTAATACAGAACCTATCCAAAAGCCCCAGAAAGGTCAATTTCAGTGCTCTTCTCTATGACAGATATTTTAGTCAAACTAAAGAACTGAGTGCAGTTATAACCATTATATTTCAGCTGAGAATACTTTTTTAAAAACCTACACTATTTGTGGATCTCTGAAGATTTTGTCTGCACCAGATAAGTGGCAAGATCTAACCTAGGGGCCACTCGACCAAGCATATTTTATTATTGCTCTCTGTGAAACCTTAGGCAAGAAGAATGTTTGTAATTCTGATCTTTAAAAAATTGCGTCTGTATTTTTAGTGGTCCTGAGGCATGCATGATGATTTAGAGAAAATTGTTTATGGGGATTTTCTATAATAAAGGGAACATATACTTTCTCCACCACACTTAGAATTATTTAGCATACCTTTTTATTAGGTAAAGATGAAAATCTGTATTGTAAATATTATTTTCAGTCAGCAGTTGAGAAAAGAAGAGCTGCAAAAGTCAGGCTCATTCAGAAGTGACAATAATATATCTGATCAGAAATTAATTTTTGTACATTTCATATAATTTCAATTTGATATTTTATACTCTATTTTTAAAAATATTACAATATAATTTCATAATTATTATTTTAATATCATCATTTGACTTATTGATTTTATTCTGCAAAGATTTTTGTTGTTTGCATTTTCTAAAATTATGAATGATAGTGCAATTAAAAATTCATGATTTAATTTTTCTTTGAGAATCCTCAGCATCACTACTCTCTCCTTGGTTTGTATAAAATGATAGGGAATGAAAGAGCAAACTGAGCAAATAAAAGAGCAAGATAGAAAGGTTAAGTAAGTATTAACATGAATTTTCCTTTTCATATTCCTGTTTTTGTTCTATATAATCCATACTTAGTTTTATTTTTTCCTCTAAGAAATTTGTCTATGTAATTAGTCTTCTCAAAAGTATTAACTAACATCAGGTAGGCATATAAATAAGTAATTAATTATTTAAATCTCATATAATTTTCCTATTTCTTTAAATATTTTTATTTTCATTCATTCATGAGATCTGTTTATTAATACAACTAATATTTATTGAGGGATTAGGAGGTGCCATGTTTAGTTTGATTTTCAAAGAGCTTAAATTATATTAGGAATCTTTATCTAGAAAATGATAATGCATTTCAATGTCCAAGAAAACAATGATATGACACTTAATTTCTAACAGATAAACACCTCTGCATTTTATTTGTTGTTTTACAAATATGTATTGACCATCTACTATAAGAAGGGCATTCTCCTATGCAATGGAGATACATTGGCAAGCAAAAACGTCAAAAATTCTCTCCTTTTTAAATTTATTTTCTAATGCCAGCTAACCCTCAAAGCACAGCTCCATATGCATGAGTGACCCAGCTCAGATCATCTAGCAGAAATACCCTGCTGATTCAGAGCCTAGAGAGTTTTTGATTAAACCCCTAAGATTTTGAGTGGTTTGTCATGTAGAAATAAATGATATAGGTGAGGATAAAATAAGCATAATATACAAATGAATAATAATAGATTAGAAGAGTTATTCTCAAATATTTTAGATTCAAAATTTTGTACACTCATAAATAATTATAGATCACAAAAAACTTTTGTCTGTTGATGATATTTATTGATATTTACCATATTAGATATTAGAACAGACATTTAGAATATGTATTTGTTTAAAAGTAGCAATAGATACTATTACAGGTTATAATTAACCTATTACAGGTTAACTATATTTTCATGGAAAAAAACCCTATATTTTCCAAATACAAAATATAAAAACAATGAGAAGAGTGGCATTTTCACATTTTTGCAAATCTGACTACTTTTTTGCATATCTGACTGATTAAATAATAATTGGGTTTATATATCTGGTCCTTCACTCAATCTACTGTGATACCTAGTTTTCCTTGAAGAAAATGAAGAAAAGTTTACCTCATGAAGTCATGTAGTTGGAAGGGAGGGGCATTTTAACAACCTTTTCAGATGAATGTGGATATACGTTTTTGATATGACACCAACACTCCTTAACTATTAGTTTCTTAAAGCTTGTTTGCAGTGAGGAATCTGAAACCATATCAATGAATTATCATTTTCTCTTACATTAAAATCCACTGGTGGTTCTTGCATTTTGAATGGATCTTTCAAACATGCATGATTTTGTAACTTCATGTCCTGGCCATTAAGAAAATACAGATTATTTCTTATTTTGACACATTTCATTATACAATATAAAAAAATCACTACCAATTTCATCAGAAAAGCCACTAAATACTAAGACACTGATACAAGTCTTCCAAAATTCTAATTTTTGCTTAAAATTTCAATCGTATTGGGGCACCTGGGTGGCTCAGTCAGTTAAGCACCCGACTCTTGGTTTTGGCTCAGGTCATGATCTCAGGGTTGTGAGATGGAGCCCTGCTTTAGGCTCTGTGCTCAGCATGAGTCTCCTTGAGATTCTTTCCCTCTCCCTCCCCACCGCCTTCCCCTCATCCACTTATGTGCACTCACTCTCTCTAAAATAAATAAATAAATAAATAAATAAATAAATAAATAAAATCTTCAAAACAATTTTTTAATTGTATTATTGACAATGCATTGTTAGTGCCTAGTATTAAGCTTTTTAATTATAAGTATATGACATTAAACTTTTGATTGTCAAGGCATTTGTTTCAATGACATTCATCTCAAATAAGCATATTGCCAGCTCTATGACAGGCAATAGCAAAACAACTGATAGGGAATCATGGTGCTCCATCATCAAGTTCCCTTTTTATAAAGTCTTGGGTAACTAGGTAACTAACTGCTTGAGTGACCCCACTTTTCCCTTCTCACACCCTCATTCCCACTCTTATGATTTCAATTTGCCAATAAAAAGTGAATCCATGAAATCCTAGGTACCTCACTGTTAAGCCCTAATAAAGGCAGAGTCCAGGTCTGTGTTCCCTCCTTCTCTGTCTACCTGCAACTTTGCTCTGTGGCCCTCAGGTGTACTGTACCCTCCAGCACTGGTGAGTAATAAATCTTGTTCTTCAAAATTCCCTGATGATTTTGCTAACATGTGTCCTGCAATCACAAGGGTTGGTCTAACCACATGGGCCCTGGTGGGGGTTGGTGGTGGAGAGTATTTGTGGAGCTCTCTATGAGTAAATACAGGCCCAGGTAAGTGCCTTGGGCATTCCTAGCTAAGAACATCACTATTGATAGGCTGAGATCCATACAACAGGCAAGAAATTCTATCAGGCATTTTCCTTTAAGTGATAGACTCACACACTTAATTTTTAAGAAATATCTGGAAATACCCAAGTCTGAATAACCATAGTTTGTCTGTCACTTGTTCTTTCCAGTAAAAATAAATATTCATTAAAAAATACCTAATTCAGGGGCGCCTGGGTGGCTTAGTTGGTTGGGCGACTGCCTTCGGCTCAGGTCATGATCCTGGAGCCCCGGGATCGAGTCCCACATCGGGCTGCCTGCTCAGCAGGGGGTCTGCTTCTCCCTCTGACCCTCTTCCCTCTCTTGTTCTGTCTCTCATTCTCAAATAAATAAAAAAAATCTAAAAAAAAAAAAATACCTAATTCAGCTTGCATCACAAGTAATTGCTAAAGCGCTTTTGGTTGAAATAAACTTTGTACAGTAGAAGTGCTTTAAGGACATTTCCCATTTCATCATATACAATATTAAAATGATGTGTGTTTTAGGATTCAGATACAGTAAAATTGATAATTGCCATCGTTTTGTCAAAAGCATTCTTAAATGAAAGTAGCTTTAAAAAACTGTAGGTGCGTGGTGGTGAACAATACAATGACTACTAGTCCATGTGGCCTGCTAGTCTACCAGTGCAGTGTAGTGTCATCCCTTGATCTGTGCCAAGATGCCAGTGGTTTTACCCACTGTGGCTCTTGTATCATTAATGCAAATGATGACACAGTGAAAAAGGCAAATAATATCATCATATTACTCTGAATATAGTTTGATATTACAGATGACGTAAAAAGTTCTCAAGGACTCCCTGAGTGCTGCGGACCACATTTTAAAATGTTTATAAGATAAATACAGGGAAGTAAATAAGTGTCATAGGGGCATTAGGAGTATTGGAAAGGGGGATGTTTTGTGATTTTGAATAGAGTGCCTAGTTTTGAAAATGCTGAGAAGGTAATCTTTGAGTCATAAAGATGTCTGAAGGAAGAACACACTAGGCAAAAAGCATAACTAATGTTAACTCCCTAGGCATGTTTCCAAGATCAGTCAAAAGGCAAATGTGACTGGAGTTGAGGGAACAATGGCTAATTAGAGAGGTAACAAGGGGGCCAGATCATATAAGGCTTCATAGGCTATCATAAGGATTTTCCAACATACAGGGTTTTTAGGAGAGGAGTTGCATATCTAGATTTAGATTTTGAAGGAATCAGTCTAGTTGTAGAACAGAGACAATAAGAGTGCATGGGTGAACACACATCAGTGTTCTATAATGAGGCTATTGTAGTAATCCAGATGATGTATCATGATGGTTTGGACCATAATGGTAGCAATTGGGGTAGGTAGAATAAAGTGGTTGAATTATGGATATGTTTGGAAACTATCAGAAATTTATTTCTAATATATTGCATGGATGATGTGACAAAAAGACTGGTCAAAAAAGATTCTAAAGTTCTTGACTTGAGCATATGAAATGACAACATTGACATTAATCATAATAGTTACAACTGCAAATGGGTAAGTTTGAGGAAGAGCAGTTTAATTTTGACATGCTACACATGAGGTGTATTTTAGATACATAACATTAGATACTAAGTATATAGTTGGATATATTAGACTGGATTGAAGGGTGAGTTCATGCTAGAGATACAAATAAAGGTCCTTCATCATTAGACTGGATAAGATCACCAAGACAGTGAGTATAGATTGAGAAGAGACGAGAAATCAATACCTAAACCTGGACCCTGCCAACCTGAGGAAGTTGAGTAGAAGAGGAAGAAGTAAGGAGACTGAAAGACGCAGGCAGTGAAGTAGGGGTTAATTCAAGAAAAAAAATGTTCTTTAGGGCAGGAGAAAAATAGAAGGACTGATTTCCTATGTCAAATTCTATTGACAGTAAGATGAGAACTGAGAACTGAAGGTTGGATTTAATAATATGGAAACCAACGGTGACCTTGGTAAAGAGTTCTCTTGGGGTAGTGCAGGTAAAATTCTGATTAAATTGGGTCCAAGAGAGCATAAGATCTTTAACATTAAGCTGAAAAGCTTAGTACAGAGAGAACAGAACACTTTGAAGCAAAACGCAGTAGAGCCCTTTAAAAAAATCTATACTTCAACATCATATTGAGTTTTGTTATATAAATCAAGGCAAATAGTATTAAATCAGGCTAGCAGTAACTTTAGAATTATATGTTCTATTTAAAATTCTAAAAATAGGAAGCTCAGGAAGAAAATTATTATAGTTTTTATATACTATAAAATTTGTAGTATGTTTAAAGAGGCACTCAACTCTCACAATATTATGGAAGCTATAGTTTATCAAGACATTTAAGGACATGACATAAATAAAAATATACTGTTATTGTCAAAAGAATATTAATTTTTCATCATTTTTAACTTTTCTTTCTGTCAAGGGAAAGTCTTGTAATAGGAAAAAGAAGCAGACGGAACACATTAAATCAATTTTCTTCAGATAAGTTTGTATTTCTTAGTCTATATCATAAATATAGAGAAAGTAGTAGAGGAACATTAGTATATTTCAATTTGCAATTATCACATTAAATACACTTCAAAGAAATTAAGCCGTTCAGATAGTGATATCATTGATATGAACTTTTCTCTGTATATAGACTACCTAAACTTTTCCCCCATTCTTTAGCATTTTTAAACCTCTTAGTTTATTTATTAATTCTTTTTTTTAAAGCTCTTATTATTTACCAGGCACTTCCAGGAACTAGATGAAAAGCAGGAAACAAAACCGCTGAAAATGTATGCTTGCTGTATATGTTAGTTCGCAATTTTAAAAACCATAAGGTCATGGAAAACTACAATAAAACAGTACCTTTTAGCAATGCTTGAATGTTAAATAAAACATATTTTGGTAAATTCTTATCTGTGCTGTGTCCCGAATACATGACTAATCATATACATATACTTTTTTAAAATGACATAAACTCTTTTTGAGTAAAACATACCTAATCCTCTTTAATTACAGTTGTAACATCTGTGGTCCCCATGTCTACTCCTGATGTGCTGTGACCATTACAGAATTATAAAACTAAACTAGTGTTTTAACCATATTCTGATAACACAACTGAGGAAAGATGAAATGGGAACTCAGAGAACAGACAGGAGTTGGAGACCCAAGCTTGGAAAGGGCTGGAAACCACACATCTCTAAAAGATTAAGAAAAAGGAAATGCAAAAAATATTTTGGGGTACAAGAGAAATTTGAGAAAGTCATATTCATGCAACAAGGACAGGGTTAAAAGTGTTGAAGATTATTATAAATTATTATAGTAAAAGTTAATGCCTCTGTGGATGGGATGGGTATTAGAATGATCATAATATTCACGGACCTTCACACAAGTACACAGATATGAAATAGAGCAATACAAACTGCTATAAAAATGAAGAAATTGAACATGCTTCTTTCAGCAACAGCAACAAAATAATAGAATGAATAAGAGTATTTGAGTGACACAATTGAAAATCTTGATCTAATAGATGTATATGGAACAATACATCCACAAGCCCAGGATTTGCATTGTTTTTAAACATTTACAGAAATATTAATGAACAGCTTCCATGTGTTAAATCTTAAAAGAAGTCTCAGATAATTTAAAAAGAACAAGCCTACCTCTACTGGATACTTTTTCAAAATGTGAAATGTTAGTGAAGTTTTATTTCACCATTAAATCAAAATACACTATTTGAAATAATTCTTGAACAAGAAGAGAATCAAAATTCATACTATTTTTTAATGATGGAAATATTACATATGTGATATGATTAACTCAAGAAAATGTGTAAATTAAAAAAAAGAAAATATGTAAAGTTATCATTTGGCTGCTAACAAAAGATTTATTTTAGGAGAATCTTATTTTTATAAAATAAACTCAAGGCAAAAGAAAATACTTTTAAATAGAATAGAAAAATTTTAGTTATTGTTTAGTAAAACCCAATGTTGATATTTTGGGAGAAAATAAAAGAACTACTGGCAAATTTGATTGCTTACACACACATACAACTTTAGAAAACAAAAAAGAGGAAAATAAATTCAGGTAGAGTAAATAGATAAAATTGAGAGCCTATTGTAATAAATTTATGCCAATCAATTAAAATATTTAGATGAGAGGAATCATTTTCTAAAGAAAAAATAATCTATAGATCAATCCCTATAAGTAATTTACAAGGCAGACAAAAATCATTTTCTCAAATAAATACTAGTCTTTGATGACCTTATTGGTGAGTGTTATCAAACATTTCTGGAAAGGAATATAGAGAATATTGGAACTCTCCCCACTTTAAGTTACATAGCTAGAATGGGACAACAACTAACACAAAAATAAAGTTACAGTTTAAAAAAATTTCTTCCTGAAGGTGTAATCAACTGAGTCATCTTAAATAAAAACCTCTAGGCTCTAATAAGCAGTGGTTCTGATTCCAGAGCTTTTAAGAAGCACTTCGGATTTGTGGAATGGAGTCAGCATCGGTAATTTATATGCTTCTAAAGTGGTTCTGTATGTCTCCACAGCGCCCTAATTTGAATATTATGCTAATGAAAGCAAATGGGATTTATGGTGTCTTATCCACTTCTAGCTACACTAGCCAGTCATGACCCAGAACAAGGAAAATGATGGATTATAATCTGAGTCTAATTCCCAAACAAGGTGTTGTTTCCACTGTGTTGTTTGGAATAGTTTATAAAAGTATGGAAAATATTTACATTCATGTTTCTCTTTAACTTTTGAAGTAAATTACTTTTGTAAACACTCAAAATTGTTTTAAAGAGTAAATAATAATTTCATCTATCAGACTGGTCTTACTTCATGAATGGATAGTTCTCTTGAGGGCTGTCCTTCACGGAGAAAAAGAAACACATTGGGGAGAATGTGTGATCCTCTGAGGTGGGACATCATAAAATCACGGGCTATTCATCACTCATGAATTGCTAGAGTAAGACCTTGTTCATTCCCATAAATGCTGAGACAGTCCCTGGGGAAACCTAGGATAATTTTTGCTAGAAGTGCTAGAAGGACCTGGATATGCACTGGGAAACTGCAAAACTACCCAAGTTGCCAACACAAGAAAGAAGACTAATTTTGTGTAGGCAGTAACCATAATCCTAGGTTTAGGTTATGGAGGTAATGAAGGTGAGGTAGGGTTTCTAAACTAAAGAACCCTTTTAAAAATGTTTCCTCTATCTCTTCATGTCAGACCAAAATTGTCCTTCTAGGAAAGCCTACATATGACAGTGTAAAAAGAGCAATTTAGAGATATTTACAGATACTATGTTGAACAGTTTTTTGTTGACCTGTTTTACATACAACAATCCAAATAACCTTTATGTCCTGCCATAAAATTTTCCAGTATTCTTCTTTAGCTTAGCTTTAGTATTTTTTACATGATGATTCTTATTTTCTTGATTCAGCTATGTAATTACTTCTCAGAAGCAAGAACACCAGGCCGGTTTTCTTATTTCTATTGAGTTAGTGTTCATTTTGGCAGTTACTGTAATTGCATATTACTGAATTCAGGAACACTGGCCAGAAAAATAAAATGGGAACTAGTGCAGCGCTATTTTGATTCACATACTAGTTTCCCTATAAATGATTTCACCAGCAAAACACTCTTTCTCTCCAAAGGCTTCCAAAACCCTACAAAAGGAATATGATAAAAAGCATTTTTTTTTTAACTCAAGACAAAATAAGTGGAAGAAAACTAAAACATAAAAGGAATAAAGCACTCTCTATAATTATACTTTCAAAAATGTTTCATTTCCCCTAAATAGCACATATGTTTTCAATAGTATTTATTTTGAATGTTTCATGTTATTCATAGTTACTGAAGTATACTATCCTTTTTTTTTTTTAAGAGTCCTTATATTTAGGAGGTACATATCAAAATACAGATAAAATGAAATGACATCTGGGACTTGCTTTAAAATAATCCAAGAACAAGGCAAGGATGTACCCTCTCACTACTCTTGTTCAACATTGTACTAGAAGACCTCGCTAGTGCCTTAAGACAAGAAAAGGAAATAAAACATTTGGGAAGAAAGAAATAAAGCTGTCTTGTTTGCAGTTGTAAATCCTATTACAGTAAGAAAAGCCCTCTTCTGTTAAGCTAGTATGAATAAATCGCAAAAAACAAACTTCTATAATATATTAGTTATTATGATTATGTTTTTTAAATATGCAAATTTCAAGACAGTTTCTCTGAGATAGCATCTTCATCTCAAAAATGATGGGAGAGAGATTTACAAAAGCAAGGAATCTAGAAATGTAAATAGTTCATACAGATAACAAAAGAAAAAGTAACATACCTGGATAGCAACAAAATTACCAGTAAGATTTTAATAGTAGCACAGGCCATTTGACTCCTTTTATCAAAGAATAAGAAGACTTAATTCATTAAAAAATATTTATTATGCTCTTACTTTGTGTTAAGTTAACGTGAAAAACTCGAACATAAAATGGAATATTATTAATAATGAGACCATAAAGTTATAAGCTGTATGATATGAGTGAGCAGAGTCTGATTTTTCATGATCTTGTTGACATATATTAGTACAGGTGTCCATTCATCTTCTGTGATAGTAACTTGTCAAAATGTAGGGCTACCCCTTAAGTATTTCAGTTTGCTAATTTCCCTGCTATAGTTATTCTTATATAGCTTTTTCATCATTACAAAAAAATAATCCAGACAATGCTTATCAAATAAAAATTATTTAAATACTATGAATTCATATGTAAAGCACATTAATATAAGTGGAGGAAAATCAACATTTTCCTGTTTTTTTTAAAACTCTACCTGAATTTAAAGAAATTATTTCTTCGTTTATATTTAATTAATAAACAACAATCCGAAACATGTAATTCCACAGAAAAATTTCTATTAAGTCAAAGGAATATTGGTACATATTTTCCAATCTTATACTTCATTGTTGGAAAACTTGTAATCCTGGCTCATTTTAGAGTTAAGGCCAATGCTAAATAGTGTTAGAACTATTCTCTAAATGGACTTATTAGAAATAAGAAATAAAGAATAAGAAATAAGAAAATAGACATTTTATTGAAAATTGACTTGGTAAAATGTTTGGTTTATTTATGACACTGGCTTATGTTTTTAATCAAATTTTTCTCAGACTAATAATAAAATTATTTCATAATTCATCAGAAAATTCCTTGACAAAGAATAATTAAAGGAATGTTAGCAGAGGTTCATATTGGTGCTGGATTAGAGAGGAAAATCTGCATAGAATTAAAATGGTCCCCAAATAATCCATGAAGTAGACCATCTAGGACTATCTGATCATTATCACTTAGACCCAGGGGAAGCCTATAACATAGGTATTGCTGCACTTTGTGACGGAAAGTACAATTATGAAGAAAAAAAGTGCTCAATGCCTATAATTTAAGAATCAAGTTGAAATCTGGTGCTTGATGATGAAATTTATTACATAGCCTGAATACTCTCTGTAATTCATCTGATCAGTATTTGTCTCTCAACTTGTTTTAAGGTAATAGATGCACAACTAGAGTGAAAGATAAGGAGCCAACCACACTAGAAGACTGGGGAAAAACCTTCTAGGTATGAAAGCGCTGAGGTGGAAACTATTTTATCATGCTAGAAGAGGAGAATTTCACTCTGTTTCTAGTATCTCTTGGTCTCGCAAAACAAAAAGGAGAAAGGCAAAATTAAGTATTCATTTTAACAAGTATTAATCATCCATTATGTGTCAGATGTTTTTTAGTTTGGAATATATAAACGATGGGTTTCAAAGCAGGTCATCCCAAAATGTGCCACTCTGGGCAGGTTATTCTGAGTTAAAGTTACATAAGAAATAGTCCATGCAAGGACATTCTGACCCTCCTTTTTCTCCCTGAATGTAGGAAGTAAATCTCCCATGTGAAAGGGGTCCCATGTGAAAGCTGCATGAAAAGGAAAGGAGACATCCTTGCCACTGTAGGGAGAGAGGGAATTTGGAGCTGAGAAGACTATGTAAACAAACCTTGTTTTTTACTTGTTACTTTCTCTCCAATTTACTACCCCATGCTCAAACCTCTTTGTCTTGTCAACTCTTCACAAATTCATTGTTTCCTTGTCAAAAGAGTATAAAGGTTGTCTACTTTGGTCACTTCTTTGGGTCTCATATATTTCGGACCCCCATATGTATGAAATAAAATTAAATTTGTTTTCCTCCCTTCAGTCACTCTTTTATTACAGGGGGTGTCTCTGCCAAGAACCTAGAAGTGTAGAGGGAAATTAATTTTTTCCTTCCCTACATCAGCAAGCTTGTGATATTTTTCCAGCTGAAGTGTGCATCTTATAGAAGGGAACAGTCACTGTGTGTATTACTATAATAAAAGTCAATAGACTTCCAACTAAAAGTGCAAACAAGCAACTATGCAGCACATGCTAGGGAAAGTTAAATTTTGACATTCATTCTAAGGAATGATATGGGGTAAAAATTTGAAAGATAAGATGGCATGTTGGGAGTTATAAAAGTAGTAGAGAAAGGCCTGAGAGGCAACATGTACAAAGGTGAGGTGGGAAGGCATCACTTGGTGGAACAAAATCACCATAGATTGGCTGTAGAGTGTGCATGGTTAGGAAGAGAGAGTTACTTGACACGCATTCAATATTTGGATACAGACAAAATAAGACAAATATTCATCCTTGTATATACAATGTTATGGTGTGGTTGATTATACATAAGAGTAGCATTTATTTATATATATGCAACTTGGGGTAGTTACTGATAGAAGTTTCAAATATCAAGGATCGATCATTGTTTTCACATTTTTTGCTTTTCATTTGCTATCTATGGAACTCATTTTTCTTCTTCCAGCTCAACTAATACTTCAGTTTCCTTTTGATTCTATTTACATTTATGCCCTATACACACAATGACAAAAATATATAATCATTATAAAATATTACTAAGTAGGTGATGTTTGGTCTTTTAATCTTCTTCTTTGTCTTCTTTTTCTTTATTTACTGTCCTTACAATATGGCAGGGAACTATAAATCAGTACCTTTCAGAGTAGTAATAGATATTATTGCTTCTGGGTAACTGCACTTTGATGCAGATGTTAAGTCTAATCTAATCTGAATTCTCTGTGGATATTAGTAATTAACACATTAACACACTGTTACATGGGGTTATGTTAATTTTTTATATTGAAAAAAATCATTTTTCATAATGATAAGGTTAAATTTTATTTTTCTCAAAATAGGAATAGTAGGCATAATTTGAGAATAAATTTTGAGTGTATAGATTCTAAGAGAAGACAGTTTAGAACAGAGTAACTCAGCTAGAATCATCAATTATGTCAATACACTGAGACATTTTCTGCAAAAATGCACTAAAATTCATTGACTCTGCCCCACATGCTGCAGTGCCCTACTCATACGCATAGGACTTGTCTGTGTACTCCATTGATTTTAAATTGCTAGTAGCAGCATCTCTGTCTTACTCCCCAGTGCTACGTTTAGAACCTTCTATTCTTTCTCAAACCATACAACATTGAATCTGATGTCATCAGAGTAAACCCAACCAATGTGTCTCCATATTGCAGACATTTTCAGACACACAGTTGGCCTCCTCATTCTATGAGGATAAAAACCTTGATTAAATGTCTAATTCTCAAAATTTCTGCTTTGATAATTCTTGATGATTTCAGTATCCATGTAGATGAAAATTTCAAAACTCAGATCTTTCAATTCCTTCTTTATTCCACCCTAGCTACTCACTCCCATGATTATACCTTAGATATCATAGCATTATGACAAGTTACACCTTCTCCATAATTAAAATTTAAGAGCCCCACTCTTCAATTAGCACCTCCTTTTCCCTTTCTAATATCCCTTTTCCAGTTTCCCTTTCTAATATCCTAATCTCAGTAGTCCTTTGGTTCTCCAAGAGCCTAAGATCATTACTACTACTAAATTTACATTGTTTATTACTGTCACATCATAAATTTGTTTTTCTTATACTTAGCTTTGATTCCATTTTCCATTATTTTGACCATACCTTTGCACACACTTATGTCAGTTCAGATCCTTCAAGAAGCAGATGACAAGAGATTAGATGTTCAGAAGATTTTTGGTAAAAGTCCTTTGAAGGGTGAAGCCATGGGGGAGCAGGAGTAGACAAGAAGACCCTTTACATTATGGTGCAAATCTGACATCTGAGAGGAAAGGGAAGAAAAGATTGGATAGGAAGAGTCTCAGATGGCTTCTTCATCTAAGAAATTCTCGATCAATGCAATGGGGAAGTCTCCATGCAAAAGCAGCTCATAAAGTGAACCTGTGTCAATCAGGAATAGTCCAGTTATGGTATACCCAGCATGCTCAGTCATTGACTGAAGGCAGCCAGGAGAAGCATCACTTGGTATATACACTGGGCTGTGGATCCAAAGTATGGCAGCTAGAGGCTATCAATCAATATTCCATGCAGATAATTTTCTTTAAGGGAGATCTGATCATAGCAATCCATGGCTGCCAAATACTAGTAACTTTCTCAACTCTGTTTACTTTGTTACACTATGTTGGCAAAATCCCAACCCTGGCTAAATCCAATTTGCTACTTATGCTGTAATTGACATATATGTATGTCATATCTGTAGCCTTTGACACAGTTCCCACCTGTAAAGATACTTGTCTTCAAGGACAACATTCGTTGCAGATTTTTTTTCTCATTTCTGAATTTTTAACACTTCAATGTTACACCACTTACTTTTTTCTATCTACTCATAACCTCTTAGTGATCTCATCCACTTCCAATATATCAAATGCCAGATATAGACAGACAACCTCCAAATTTACATCTTAGGTTCTGCCTTTTCTCTTTGACTATCAAATCAGAAATCCCCTTGATATTTCCAATAAAATATATAATAAGTATTTCCAGTACTCACTGCTCCAGGTTATTTTTTTTTTTTTTAAGATTTCATTTATTTATTTGACAGAGAGAGAGATAGTGAGAGCAGGAACACAAGCAGGGGGAGTGGGAGAAGGAGAAGCAGGCTTCCCACTGAGCAGGGAGCCTGATGTGGGGTTGGATCCCAGAACCCGATCATGACCTGAGCCAAAGGCAGATTCTTAGCAATTGAGCCACCTGGGCACCCCACTGCTCCAGGTTAAATCATCAGTAAGTACTTTTTTTTTTCCCCAATCATGTGCATTTCTTTAATTTTCCCTTTGCCATTCTTCCCTCTAACCTGGATTATTTCATAGGACTTGTGTCTAATCTTCCTGTTTCTAGTCTTCTTTCTTTCTAGGTTAGATTTCACTTTGATATCATAATCAACTTTTTAAATTGAAAAACTCATTACCTGATTTTCCACTCTATTGCCCTTAAATGACTCTGCTTTATTTTTCTTTTGATAAAACACAAGATTTCAATAAGCCCACGAAGTCAAAACTAATAAGCAATATAAAAGCTGATAAGTACTACATACATATTTTTGAATGTTATAAATTTGATTATGACATTTTCAGCAACATATGTCTAACCAATAAAGAAGCTAGCTCCTATAAATTGTTTCATAATTATCAATTCCATTGTTAAAAGATCTAAGCACATGTCTTTACTAAGAAACTCAGTGCCAGTGCATGTAAAGTTCTATTTCAATTAATTAGAGGTGTTCTACTCTACTCATATATCCTTAACTCTTTTTTTTTTATGCTCTCTCATCGACAGACAGAACTGTACAATCAAGCTAGTGAACATACCATCACCTGTAAAGTTTCCTCATGCCTCTTTGAAATTTATTTCTCCCCCTCCTAGGCCTCTTCTCACCCCAGACAACTATGTATTGGGTTTCTAGGAGTAGTTTGCAATTTTTAGAGATTTATAAGATGGAATTATAAAAACATGTACTCTCTTTTTCTTTCTGGGTGAAATGTCAGTTAGGTCTCTAATTTCCTCCTGGGTACTTCTTTAAAATCATCACACACATTTTGATATGCTGTATTTTCATTTTCATTCAGTTCAAAATAATTTCTTATTCACTATTTTGTTCTCTGATACATGGCATTTTTAGGATAGTGCCATTTAGTTTTACAACATTTGAAGGACTTTTGTTGTTGTTGTTTGTTTGTTTGAGAGAGTGTGTGAGGTGGGGGTGTAGGGGGAAGGGGCAGAGAGAGAGAGAGAATCTTAAGCTGGCTCCATGCCCAGCGCAGAGCTCAATGCGGGGCTCAATCTCACAACTCTAAGGCCATGACCTGAGCCAAAATCAAGAGTCAGATGCTTAACCAACTGAGCCCAGGCACCCTGAAGTTTTTTCTATATGTTTTTCTGCTGTTGATTTCTACTTAAATTATGGTGTACTCAGAGGTCCTATGTCACATGACCTAAATATTTTTGTATTTATTGAGACTTCTTCTATACCTCAGAATATAGTATATCTTGGTAGATGTTTTGGGCATATTTGAAAATGATATATATTCCACCATTGTTTGTTGGAGTCATTGTTTTAAAAATATAAATTAGATCTAGCTGTTTGGTAGTGGAGTTTAGATTTTTTTATATCCTTGTTGATTTTATGCCTACTTATTCTATCAGTTATTGAGAGAAGAGTACTGGCATGTTTGATTATAATTGTGAATTGTTTATAGTTGTCAATTTGCCTATTTCTCCTTGAAGAACTTTTGCTTCATGGATATTGAAACTCTGTTATTAGGTTCATGTTCGTGCATGTTCAGGACTGTTAAGTCCTCTTGAAGAACTAACCCTTTTATCGTTATGAAATGATCTATTATTTATCCCTGATAATATTCTTTGTCCTGAAATTGACTTTGATATTTTTATATAAACTCCAGCTTTCTTTGACTACTATTACCACAGTATATATTTTCCCACCATTTAAATTTTAACCTATGGATATCTTTATATGTAAAATGTTTTTTTCTAAAAGCAGTATATAGTTGGATATTGCTTTTCATCCAATCTGACAATCTCTGCCTTTTAGTTGGTGGGTTTCAGCCATTACATTTTATATGATTAGTAATATGATTTTGTTTAATCTGTCATCTTGCTATTTCTCCCAACAGATCTTTGTTCCCATTTTCCACTTTTTTACCTATTAGTATTATGCTGGCAACTCAACAAAGACCATGTGTAGTTCTCTAAAATATTCCCCAGTTCAGCTTTCTCCTTCCTATCCTGCAAATGCTATTTGCCATGATATCAGCTCCATATCCCCAAGGTAAGGAATCTGTTGACTTCTGCCCTAGTTTACCCTTTCTGTGCTGCAGCCTGGAAATTCTCTCAAGATAACAAGCAGGGGTAATTGTAGGGCTCACCTCATTTGTTTCCCACTTTTGCTTGATATCCAATGTCTTGAAAATTATTGGTTCATATATTCTTTTTTTTTTTTTTTCTTGTTTTTCTTGGTTCATTCAGATGGGAAGTTGAATCTGTTCTCTGTTAGTCCATATGGCTGGAAGTAGAAGCCGACCCAGATAATTTTATAATTTAGCATAACCCTTACTTATTCCTCTCTACCCTTTTCAGTCCATGTCCAGGCACTGTTTCCCCCCGACCCCTCCAAAATTAGCTTTGGAAGGAGTAGAGAACATAGAAAAAAATTTAAAAAATTAAGTAATAGGTGGTATTACCTACCTGCTGAACTAAAATTAAAATAAGACAATAATTTGGTTTACTGATCCATTTTCAAACACTGATTTGATCTCCATTCTATATCAGCCTTGTGCCCTAATATCAACAGGTGTCTCTGGCTTTAGATTTGGTCAATACTTTCAACTCTGATTTTATTTTCAAGAAGAATAAGTATATCTATTGCTTAGTGTTATGATCCTGACCTTTAGAATTTGAATCCTGGCTTGAGAGGTTGGGCAAGGTATTTAATCTTTCTACCCTCTCTTTCCTCGAGAGTAAAACATTGATATAAATTGCACCTGCTTCCTGAGGTTGCTGTGAAGTTAGGTGAGTAAAAAACAACATAGAAAATAGAAGATAAGTTAGTGTTACTCTTACAAAAAAAATTAAAAATGATTTTAATGGTATTTAGTGAAAATATATTCTTTTTTATCATGTTTCAGATATGTTTACTTTCTAAAACTTTGGAAGAATAAGCACACTAAACAAATTATCTATTCAGTCTAGAGTTCCATCTATGCTAGCAGCACCAGGACTCGATTTTGAAAGAGCCATCCATAATAATTGCTCTGTATGAGGTAATGACCTTCATGACAGCCAACCTCAGTTCACTACCTTCAAAAGGGTGTTTTGGGCCAATTTTCCTCAGTTCCGGTGACTGTAGGGAGCTGATCACAGCAGGTTTGCAAATAAGAAACAAGATTTCTCTCTTCTTGGTCCATTACATATAAAATTGAGATGTTAAAATGCTTTTGGAATCACTTGGATTAGCCCAAATGATGATGGCGTGAAGTTTTCTTGGAGTTTTTCATACATCATCTGCTCCAAAATGAAATGATAATTCTTAATGTAGTCCTCACTCAAGGCACAAACAAATATGTTACTAATGAGCATTTTCTTTAATGGAGTGGGTCTTATTGTAGCAAAAAAGCTCTCATTATTCCTTGGCAAATCTACCTTAATACATGCTTTTATGGATTCCTAGAGAATAATAATGATTTAAGCTATGCAGAAACACATGCAATCAGATTTCTCAACACAAACAGAACAACGAAAATTCAGCATATTAGTGGATCTTCAACTGTGAGTAAATACTCAATTGATGTGTATAATTACACAAATAATCTCTAATAAAAGTAATGAGGAGCACTACTTGAGGTTGATAATGTTAACTATTTAAAGTTTTATTGTTGCATTTTTAGTGAAGATCAATCAGAAATCTTTGATTATCAAATCAAAATAGTGAGTAATAAGTATCATAGGGAGTGGAGAAATCTAATAATCTGTTGCAAACAGATTATCAGTAGTCTTTATTCTAAAGGAAACTTTCTAAAAATACCTAAAACATGTGGAAAGACAAAAAGAGAGAAAAAAAGACTGAGTATGTATGTAGATAGTTGATAGATGAATGATGATAAATAGAAGAAAGAAAGAAAAAGAGGGAGAGAGAAGCTGGTGTACATGCATGTATGTGTGTGTGTATTCATTTTAAGTTAATAGATACATATTTTCAGTAATTTCCAAACAGAAGCAAAGTTGAAGATATATTTAATGATTCCCTTCCCTCCTTTTCTTTTGCACTAATTAAGAAAGGATGATGGTTTCAGGTGTTCTAGTCAGATTGGAGTCATTTCGTGATTGAAAAAAAAGGTGCTGAAAAGGAACAAGCACAGGAAAGAATCACTTCCATGTGGAATGAGCATCTGGTTATTTGTGTTAAATCTTGAATTTTAAGGTATCTTAGAATGTGTTAAAATGATTTTAGGACTTATCAAAACGAAGAGCATTTTGTGATGAGGAAAGGGAGGGAATAATTTTTTTTTATTGTTGTTTGTTAGTTATTAAGTGTTGCTGTTTTATCAGTGATTTATATCAGAAAATGATGACTTTTGACAAAAACTTCTTAAATTTCAAGAGAAAGATTTAAATGGCATTTGTAAATCATATAATTACAATCAGTTTTAAGAACTAGGGTTCACTATTTTTATGTCAGTTAGGCTACAAAAATCAGTCTTAAATAAAAATAACACACTGTACCAGGTACATGGGGCTAGTCTGGTGCACCAGATTGCCACCCCTTCAATGGAACGCAAATTGGGGTGGCATGGACATTTATGATGTACTATGCACTTTGTAAAATCTTATTGAATGAATAAAAATAATATCTCTACGGGTCAGGATTTCACATCAGAATAGAACACCCCTGTCTTACTTGTGTACTGAAAATCAAATGAAAGCCAAATATTAAGAGTGAAATATTCAAAGTTCTCATCCTTTTTTAATTATGAAAACCTTATTAAAGCCCAATCCAAGGAGATCTGCCTGGCATGGACAACCAGAGAGAAGGTCTCTGCATGCTATGGGAAATAACTGATGCTTAAAATAATTGTCTCTTTGAGTAAAATTAGGACAAACAAAATTGGGCCTGTAAACTTTTCTCTATGTGACCTGCTAATTCATCAATCCTGTTCCCATGGTCGATTCCATTTTCCTTGGTAACCCAAGGTTGTAAGAGAGAGAGCCTCTGAATAGCTGGGCCCGCCAGTAAGAATAAAATCTGTTGGCCAGGCATTACACAGACAAAAAAATCTTTTAAATTTTAATAGATTTTCTGAAGAACTTTGGATCTTTTGACAAACTACCACTAGATCTGAGAATATAGATCTACCGTCCGGTGATCAGACTGTAATAAGGTGTTTGATGCCCGCCCTCCCTTCAAATATATTAAGTTAGGAAATAAGATTTCAGTGTTTCAATTTATGCTTTTCTTTTAAAAGCTTTATTTATTTAGTTGAGAGAGAGAGAGCACCTGTGAGCACGGGGGTGGTGGTGGGCCGCCAGAGGGAGAGAGAAACTTAAGCAGACTCCACACTGAGCTTGGTGCCCAGTGAGGGGATCATTACACAACCCTGAGATCACAACCTGAGCGGAAATCAAGAGTTGGAGGCTTAACGGATTGTGCCACCCTGCACCCCAGTTTTTGCCTTTAATAACAAGGTTAATAATTTTCATCCTTATATTCTTCCATCAAGGTAGTGTTTGATGTTTTGGCATTTTAAAGCACACATCTTAACAGCATGGTGTTTGGCATAGTATGTCAAACATGCATTACTTCAGCCTAAAAGCTCCACATAAACCTATCTCAAGGTGTTCTACGTTCCATGTTTGCACAATAACAAGGGTCTATAAAAATAGCATACTGGATGGGACCCGGAGCCTGCCAGGAATGCAGACAAGTATGCAGTGTTTATGAGCACTGTACGTGCATCGGACAAATGATTTACATCTCCACACTCAACCTTTACAACAACGTTCATGGAATGCTCAGGCCAAGATCTCATACTTACTGTTCTCAAATAAAAACAAAACAGTAAAATTAAAAGTTTGCTCTTATTATAAATATTTGTAAATTCACTTGGTGGCAAATCATGCTTTGAACTGCAACGCTAGTCTTTTTTCATCCAACCAAGTGAAAATACCCACTTGCTCTCCTGCAGAAATATTAATAGGTTTGTTTATGAGGTGTAACATAGTCTGCAGTTGGTGTTTTGTATTACTTATCAAAAATTTTTAAAAATACATTAAAAAATACATTTGGTCTCAAGGGTTTGGGGTCATGGAATGGTGAGAATACTGGCAATTCTCCCGTGTCACTATCATTATGGTACCTTTAGTGAGAGAGTATGATTATAGGCCAACATATTAGTGGCTCATTCTACTTAAAAATGTGGTAGAAACAATAATTATCATCAGCGGAAGCAGTAACAGCAGTAACAGCAGCAATTCTCACTTCAATGCAAATACATGAGTTGGGATGTTTGGAATTGTCTCTTGATGAATTAGAGAGTAATTCCCCACCTCTTTTTAATTGTATATTTATGATAATATTTTTTTTTAAGAAAACTGGTTATGTGTTCCTCTTCTGCTTCTCTCCTTTCCTGCTGAAGAGAACTAAATTTGCCCAACACATGCTAAGGAGTCTGAGACAGCACAGAAAAGTCTAGCAGGTATCCGAGTCAGGTTTAGTTGGCTTTTCCTGGAGCAGATGCTCTAAATTACATAACCAATCTTGGTTTTTCATTTAGGGAAATCCAGTTTTGAGGATGCTTAGAGTAAAATTTCTGTCCAAATATAGCATCTTTTGGCATATTTGGGGGAATAAAATGTAATAGGTCTTCACTTTATTCCCCCTAATACTTGTCCCCTTTTAAATCATTTCCCAAATTTATGGGAAATTTATGTATTTTTGTCGTGTTAATAGTATGGGATTTTGCAAGCTATCTTAATGTTGTTTTTTTTTTTTTTTTTTGGAGCCAAAGTAGGATGTGTTAAAAATAGTTCATATGTAATTTGTGTCATGTTTTTTTTTTCACTTAGCATTATAACAAAAATCTCTTGTGTTATTGAAAAGGTTCATAAACATTGTCTTACTTCAGTGACTTCACAAGGTTACATTTCTCCATGATTCACATAATCATTTAGTATTTTAGTTCATTTAGCCTATTTCCAACTGACTGTTATTAAAGATAATTACGTGATTAACATCATTGTGAGTAAAGTGTAGGATACATTTTGTATTAGGTGCATCAGGATTTAGCAAAATAGAGTAGAGGGTGTTGAAACAGGGAAAGAAGAGAGTTTAATAATAGACCAATGTGCATATTTTCAAAATTAATGTATACTCTGAAGACATAAGACATTAGATTAAAGTATACAAAATCTCTGGGGGCACATTACTGTCTAGATACAGTGGGTCTAAGGGAATGGTCCCAACATGCTCAGGTATGAAGCTAGTCCAGCTAGAAACAATTTCACCCTTTCACTGAGAGAGTTGTTGAATTAAAACATGCTTGTAATTATTTATTTTTAAAGGACTTGCAAACATCTGACTTTAAATATAACTGTGTTAGGCAAATTCAATCAGTGTCTTTATATCTATGGTCAAGAAATAAGCCCATTTCAAAATTTCAGATCCATCGTTATTTTACATGTTAAGGTATTTATTTGATTTCCAAGAATTCCAGAAATCATGAATGCTTGTAAAATATTTTGAATACTGGAGTAGTATAAAATAATCAAGTAAATAAAACATAATGCTATCTCTCAGTACTACATTTTTCTGAGAAATTTATGTTCCTACCTAATGAAATTAGTTCCTATGTTCTTTCCTCTCCTTAGACTTGAAATAATTCAAACTTCTGCTTCTACCCTGAGATTTGCCTCACAATTCACTAAGAAAATTAATGCAAGCAAGACTCTTAAAATGCTTTATATTTGCAATACTACACTACCTGCACCTCTAATCATATTACCTGCCTTCGATTTTCTTAGAAGGAAAACTATATTTCCTGCTCCCATCAAAGGCTTGTCCAAATCCTCAAATTTTTCTCTAATTCCCATATCCCCCAGGCTTCTTAAAGAATTCATTCCGGAAATGATCTTCACCTAGAATCCTTCATTTCTCCTAATGCACTAGATCATTTCCATTAGCATAAGGACAAAAAGAATATCCGTTCTTAAATCAAAAAAAACAAAAGAAGGTAGATAAAAAAATCCTTGATTCCACCTCTGCTCCTATTTATCACCCTATTTTTCTTTCTCTTTCACAGTTAACATTTTAGAAATTATATTCTGTATAAATGACCTTTAACTTCCTCCTCACCACATGGGTAGACCGTTCACTCCTACTGCACTTCCATCTCTACGTTCCACTGGAACTGCTCTGGTTTAGTCAAAGCAGAGGTCACATTAAATGTTTTCTGATCCCAGTATTTAACACAGTTCCCTTCTTGAGACACAAACTTCCCTTGGTTCCAGAGACAGAATACTTTTCTTATTTGCCATCAGGACTCATTTTGTTGGCTCCTTCTTCTCTCCCTTACTTTTCATGTAATAATTCACAGAGCTTGATTCTGGCTCCCGTCTACTTTGTTCTTAATATGTTATTGTTTGGTGATCTCCTCTAGCTTCTTAAACATTATATACCATCCATGTGATGAAAACTCCTAAATTCATATCTACAGGACACCCTGTATCCTGAGTTCCAGGCACATGTATATGACATCAGTATTTTAAATTTAATTTGTCCTCCAGACCTATTATTAGAAACTTAGTAAGTCTTGTATTTTTCTTGTATCCTGTCTCCCCTCAAGGAGTTCCTCCTCAATCACGTCCATTTTAATGAATGTTATCATCCTTCGCTGTAACTAAATCCCCGAGCCTCAGAAGCATCCTTAATTATTTTCATTTTCTTAATACCCACATCTATTGCATTAGGAAGTCCTATCACTTTCTCTCCAAAATAAAACTGGATTTTGCCATATTCTGTCCACTTCCAGTGGCAGTATTCTAGTCCAAGTAATAATTGCCTCTACTTTCCTAGCTGGACTCCATGCTTCACATGTGTCCCTATAGTATGTTTCCCTTTTAATAGGCAATGTGATAATCCAAAAGTATCCAAATTCAAATTAGATCATAAAATTCTCATGCTTAAAAATCCTCATTGACTTCTCATTGCACGTGAAGAAAATATACACACTTTTCCATAGTCATCAAGATACCACCTTTATTTAGCCTCTTTCTCAAATATATGCCTACATTCTTTTGTTCTCTTTCTCCAAATCCTCACACCTCTGTGTCTCTTCTCATTTAGGATTCAACTCAGAGTTCACCTGGGCATGGCCAGGACTGTCACAGAAAGTTTTAGTAAGGCTAACAGTGAAACAAGAAACAAAGTTAGATGTATATAACTATGGTTAGCCATAATTTTTTTTTTTCTCTTGCTCATCAGAGGGACTTTAAATAATTTGTCCTAAAACAACATGAAAGACAAGAAAGTCCATAGGCATAGGCACCTCTGATTTGGCAGAATCTTTCTCCACATTAGTTCCTGCAACACTGAATTTCTGGTCTGCCTCTGTTAGTGAAAGTAAGCTCAACTGAATTCAGATTATTGTTTTCTCTAACCCCCAAATTGACATTAGTGTTTAGAGACCTAGCCTAGCCCACCCTGTCTGGAATGAGGTCTATGAGTGGGAAGAATACAGTGCCTAGCCATCTGAACCCCCCTGCTTACATTCTCTGCCCACCAACTTCCTAATCTTTCACATCAGTTTCATTTCCTTGATGACACTTATCACCATCTGAACATGGATCATGTATCCGTTTACTCATTTATCATCTATCTCTCTCATTCACACAAAAGTTAAGTTCTGTTAAAACAGAGATTCTTATGTCTTGTTCCTTTAGTATTCCTAGTTTGTAGACTACAGTAACTCACACAAAGTAGGTGTTCACTAAGGATGTTTTACTGAAGGAATAAATATAGCTAAATTCATACTGCCTTCCAGAAGGCTTTCACTTAATTGTTATTCTTGGTTAACATATAAAAAAAGATAAAATATTTAATGCTGTATAATGTGATAATTACTTATGCATCTTCTTTCCATTTTCTCTAGCATGTTTACAATTTTATTCACCTGCATTCATTATACTGATTAATGTACTTGTAGTAAAATAGGTCTCTATGGATGAATAAATTTCATACCAGTTATCATAATTAAGAACTATAATTGGATCATAAAAATTATCATTTATGTGGAGATATATATTTGGAGAACATACCCTTAAACCAAAGTAATAAGATGAAGATCAGAGAAGTAAATAAATGAAATAAATGTGTCTTTTGCATATAACATGTATTATTTGCATAGAACAATGCCATGCCATTGGTGTAATTAAAAATTCAGAAAAAGCATCTTTGATTATAACTCAGGAATTAGGCACATATCCATATTTTAATCTATTAATCAATGAAAATGGGGAAACATTTTTAAAACATTTATTAGGGAACTTTAATCAAAGCCACAGAGATTTTTACCTGTTTGTGGCAGTGCCAGAGAAAAAGAAAGTAACAATTTAAGCCATTCTAATTAAACACCTTGGAGGTACATATATTATTTCACTTTTTTTCTTTCTTTTTCTTTTACTTTTTCTTTCTTTTTTTTTTTTTTTAATTGGAAGACTAACTGATCTCAAGGCAACACACCTGGTAAGCGACAGAATCAGAATATGACTTCAGGTTCATCCTGTTGTTTCCCTGCTGCTTCCCACACACGGCCTATGGCATTATATTCAATGACCAGGACATTTCACCTATATTTCAATATTGCATCCAGAGTTATAAGATAACAAACTGCTTTGAGGTAAAATTTAAGTAGAACTTATAAATATTTCCCTAATGTTAAATTTGATTTATCTTTTTAAAGCTTGGTTCATATTTTGCTATTTCCTTTTTTAAAAAAATGGTATTTTGAATTTATTTCAGATCTTTAGAAGATGTTTTACAAAATAGTTTGTGAAGAAGGAACATGCTGTATCAGCAGGCATGATAGCAGAGAAAATATTTTTAAATTTGTAAATAAATTACTATTACATCCTGATCAGTTACTCACCAGTAGCTTGGCACCACTAGCAACATATAGTTTTATAGGAATAATAACTTACAACTTAATGTGACATTCAATACCACATTCTGGAATAGATTAATGGTTACAGTCAGTCAGGTATTCATTGGGAAACCATTTCTGTTATCTATCTGAACTCTTCTGTATCCTTCTCCAAAATACAGAATATGATATCATGTGAGATGCAGATAGGGCTAACCCCTCAGTGGTATTGCACAAATAAAGTGATGTTGTACACTTACTGTTCACTCATATTGAACGTAGAAGTTTGTTTTTAAATTTTAATTTAATTTAATTTAATTTTATTTTATTTTGACAGAGAGAGTGTGCATGCATGAGTGGGGAGGGCAGGGGAGAGGGAGAGAGGAGAGAGAATCTTAAGCAGGCTCCACGCTGGGTTGCAATCTCATGCAGGGCTCCAATCTCATGACCCTGAGATCATGACCTGAGTGGAAACCGAGAATCAGACACTCAACCAACTGAGCCACCAAGATAGCCCTGAACATAGAAGTTTCTAATTAACTATCTATGAAACATAAACTTGTGATAATTCTCATTTTCTGGGACACAAAACAATTTAAAAGGCTAGAAAAATTTAAGTTTTTTTTCATTAAATTGGAACTTCATACAAATACTTTCTGGAAACTTAAGATGTATTAGTTCTCAAAACCACCTACCTAGATTGCATTCATTTAAAAAATATGTCATTGAAATTTAATGTACAGAAAAGTGTAGGAATCATGGATGTACAGTTAAACAAATTCTTACACAATAAACATAACCATGTAACCAGCACAAGGTCAAGACATAGAATCTTTCCAGAAATTCAGAAGCAGCTTTCATGCCCCCTTCAAATCATGAGATTCCCACTTATTTCCAAAAGTAAACATTGCTCTGAATTTTAACCCCCTATAGTATCCCTGTCTTTGAAATTTATGTAAATCAAATATTAAAATATGTATTCTTGGGGCGCCTGGGTGGCTCAGTCATTGAGCGTCTGCCTTCAGCTCAGGTCATGATCCCAGGGTCCTGGGATCGAGCCCCTCGTCAGGCTCCCTGCTCTGTGGGAAGCCTGCTTCTCCCTCTCCCACTCCCCCTGCTTGTGTTCCCTCTCTTGCTGTGTCTCTCTCTGTCAAATAAATAAATAAAATCTTAAAAAAAATATGTATTCTTCTGTGCCTAACTTTTGTTCCAAATTATGTGTTTGAAATCTATCCTTGTTCCTGTGCATAACTATAATATTTTGTTTTATTAATATAATCTTATTTGTTTATTTACATTAGTGTTGATAGACATTTAGGTTGTTTGCTACTTTGGGCTATTAAAAATAATATGAAATAATATTATAAACAACATGAAAATAATATATAAAGTACATATAATTTGTTGCTCATATGTACATTTCTCTTCTGCATGAATCTGTGAGTGGATTGCTAGATCATAGCAGCTGTGTATGTTTAAATTAATTAGATAATTTCATAGTTTTCTAAAGTGGTTGCATAAATTTACACTTTCACTAGCAATAGTAAGGAAATGGGTTCCACATCTCAGGAATATTTTTTATTGCTCTTTTAAATTTAGATGTTCTGGTGAATTTATGGTATTATCTCACTAAGGTATTAATTTGCATTTCCCTGATGGCTGACTAATAAATTTTACATTTTCATATGTTTATTGGGCATTTGGATACCTTGTTTTAGAAATCTGTATTTGATTTTCATGTTCATTCTTTTTTATCAAGGTAGCTGTCTTTTTCTTATTGTTTTAGAGAGAGTAGTACTTTCTGTTGTCCAAATGAAAGTCTTTTGCTGGTTAAATTTGCTGCAAATACCTCCTTCCATTTTTTGGCTTGCATTTTCAGTCTTTAATATTTTGTTTGATAAACATAAATTCTTAATTTTAAAACAGTAATCAAGAATGTAATAATTTTAATAATAAAAATTAGTTTAATGCTAATTTGATTGTATCCTTTTAAAGAAGTCTATCTTTACCCCAAGGTCATGAAAATATTCCCTTACATTGTCTTATGGAAGGTTTGTTATTAAACTTCTACAGCTTGATCTATATATATTCCCCTGGAATGGGTATTTGTATATGGGGTGAGATAGAGGTTACATGTGTACTTTTCCATATGTGTATTAACCTCAGTGTTAATCCAGAATTGCAAATTAAATAATTCTTTTTTAAAAATATTTATTTATTTATTTTAGAGAGAGAGAGAGCACGAGCAGGAGGGGTAGAGGGAGAGGGAGAGAGAATCCCAAGTAGACTCAGTGCTGAGCCCGATGCAGGGCTCCATCTCATGACTCGAGATCAGGACCCAAAACCAAGAGTTGGACACTCAACAACTGTGCCAGGCAGGCACCTAGCAAATTAAATAATATTTTACCAGATTAGTGATATAAAATTATATGAAATACTGATGATGATGTAAAAATTGGAGTAATCCATATATTTCTTGGCTGGGTTATAAATTTATGTACTATTAGAATGAAAAATTTTATTAAAAGTCTTTTAAAATGCTCTGACCCTTTGACTCAATTCTATCCTAAGAAAATATTTTAAAATATTATTGCAATTTAAGAGTTTGCTATTTAGTGGCTGTTTCTGGATTATAGAATTATAGATGATCATGAATTGCTGTATTTGCTGAACAACCATACTTGCAAATATTTTTATTTTCATGCAAATTAAATCTAAACTAATAAAACAAAAATTATATTGAAACATCAAAGATTTAATTCAATGATATTCTAAATCGTCACTGTCCTAGAAAATGACCCTAAGAATAAGTAAAATGTAATTACATTTTAAAAATGTTTATTATGACTAAAAAGAATGATTAAATATTATTCTTGTGACAAGTGTTTTTTTTTGGGGTCCTATTTTGTTAGTTTACTATACTACTTTTTAAAAAAAATTATTATATTTAAATTCAGTTAATTAACATCTAGTGTATCATTAATTTCAGAGGTAAAGTTCAGTTATTCATCTGTTGTATATAACACCCAGTGCTACATCACGTGTCCTCCTTTACTATACTACTTTTATTTTCACTTTAGGTTTTATTTATTTATTTGACAGAGCAAGAGAGCACAAGCAGGGGGAGCAGCAGAGGGAGAGGGAGAAGCAGACTCCCCAAGGAGCAGGGAGCCAGATGCAGGGCTCAATCCCAGGATGCTGGGATCATGACCTGAGCCTAAGGCAGACGATTGACCAACTGAGCCACCCTGGCGCCCCTATTTCAAGGTTTTAAAAGAGACTAAAATGCTAGGTCTCAGACCAATATTGAAAGATATGCCAAAATACAAATGCAGTGTGTTCTCCTGAGGGAGACTCCCCAGTCTCTACGTAGTATATCTGTGTAAGCAGAGGATGTGGTGCAGTGAAAGAAAGTGAGTGTAAGCTAGCGTAGGAAGTACAAGGGGCATTCTGTATTGTGGACTCCTCAGCATTCTTATTTGTGCCAGTCTCTGGCTGGAACCTCCAAGATTTGTGCAAGGAATCCTGGCTTTCAGGGAGCTCCCAGAAAAAGCTTTCAGTAGCCTTTTCAATAATCAAGCCAGGCTTTTCAAACTGCTAGCAAACCATAAAAAAACACACACACAACCCCCCCCCCCCAGAAAAAAAAACCTTGGTGGACAGACACTATGGTAGGTAACAAACCTAAAGTAGCACATGCATTCCACTGCCCTTATTTTGTCCAAGACTTAAAAACCGGCTATCCTGATGTCCCCAGAGACAAAAAGCATTTCTATTCCAACTGCAAATCAATTATATCTCCAAATATCAAAATACAGTGTTGCTAAACTGTTTTTCAAAATTTAAATGCATGTTAATAATTATATTATTATGGTTGCATGCCAAATAGGCAGATAGTGAGATTCCTCAGTACTTCGCACAACAAGGAGAATCCAGCAGTAAAAGTTCTTGAGGAAAGCACACTGTTCCTTTTGTACAATGGCATATGAGCTTAGACTTGTTCTCCTTGACCTCTTCTACTTAGGTCAATGCCTGGTCCTCCACCAGAATCAATCACCTTCTCGTTAGCTGTCCTATATGCTTTATTCTCTTATTTACAGAATATGAACTAGATTTCCCAGCAGAAAAATTTACTATATTTACTTTGCAACTTTCAGACAATTCTTACAGTATCTTATTTTGAACCTGCCTGAAGGTAGAAAGGGTTCCAAGAGGAAGGTAAAACTTGCCTGGAAAGCTTGCCTATGAAAACCTGCCTAGAAAGCTTCAATCAACACAGTAGAAAAATATTACCTGAAAATAGTATTTTAAATATTAGAAGTATTTTGGAATAATATATTTTTACAATACATTCAGAGCACGTTCTTTCTTGTATTCTGCTCCTGTTGACGTGTTGATTAAGCTTCCTGTTCATAAACCAGTTGAGTGAAAATGAAGAGTGAATTTGGTTGTCTCGATCTTTGCTGCTGGAACTAACAGAGTGGTATTTCTCTATGCTTTGCATTTGATGTTGGGTAATTTCAAAAAATTATCAAAGTTTTGTGTGTGTATACATGAGTACGTGTGTGTGTGTGTGTGTATATTGATATATATATGAATATATATATCTTCATTATGAGCTTAAGACTTTCAAAAGACCCAGAGATCTACCCAAGAATACTCATGAAAAATTAATTTTCTTTATATTTTTATTAACATTGATATAGTTAATATATCACGTTCACAGCATAATTTGGATCTTAATATGTATATATACATATATTTATGTTCTGTATCACAAACTTCAATTGATATCTTTTCAAAAGAACATTGCATATCTAAAAAAAATACAGATACTATTTTGAAAAAACGAACTCTATCAAGTAATAGATACTCATAGCTAACCCAGGAAATGCTGGAAATATAGTAACTATAAACATCTCAGGGCTGCTATTATACAGAAATTTATACTTAAGATATAGGAGTTGAAAAATACTTTCCAGTAAAAAATAAGTATTGTAGGCTTTAGTTTTGTGTAATAACACTCATTGATTTATTGGTGATAATTTCAGGAGAGTTAACAATAACATGCTCACAAAACATAGCCACAAAATGTATTAACACACTCATAAACATGCGAGGAGAAAAACTGTAAAAAAGGGAGAAAAAGTGGATAATCTCTACAAAATGCCAATGAAAAATACAGCCTAAGAAATATATTTAATAAAGCCTTTAGGGCCAAATGTTATTTTGTACTACTTCCATGAAGCCTTTAATTTATTTTATTTTTTTATTATGCTCATAACATCTAAATTTTTATATCATCATATAAGCATGCTCTATCTAAGCAATGATTTGCCAGACATAATAACTTTTCTCTAACCACCTGGTCCTCATACTGATGATGTTCTCTTTTACTTTGGGTTCCTGCAACTCACTCAAGAACAATTCATACTGACAAAAGATGAATGAAATATGAGGGAAATAACAGGTGCAACATGGGAATTGAAAATGATATTTGTTATGGCTTATCTATGCAAGCAGTAGAAGTGTTCAATCTGAATTAAGGTAGTGTGCTTGGTATTACATGGAGGGTTTTGCTGAAACACAACTAAACAGATTAATTCTCCTATGAAGAACCTTGCAGGAGTTAAAAAAACCAAATATCCTTTGGATTGGGTGCTATGAAAGAGTAATGTCATGGTAATTTTCAAAATTAGATGCATTCAGATTAGCCTTGATTAAGACTTTAAAGTTAAAAACTCTTAAATAAAATAACTCAAATGTCCATTAAATTACCATGTAGCAGTTTAAAAATTGCTAACCAGATAACGTCCAAATATTTTTAGATGGTGCCAGAACTATGACCTTGTAAAACATAAATGTGTATACTGCAAAAAATCCTTAGTTTATTTATAATCTCCTAAGATGAACAAGTTTTTAATAGAACCAATTTATACAATGTAATAAGTTAATGATAGTTGCAATAATGAGTTTGACAATTTTTGTATTTATTGTTTCTCAATTTTAATTAGAACTGTATGGTTTTTGAATTTCTAATTATAAAACAAAATGAAATGTGATTTGACTTTCAGTTGTAAGCCTTTTGGGGTCCTTTAAATCATCTTTATCTACAAAAAGAAAGTCGTGAGCAACAATAATATAAAACAAGCCCTCAATGTTATCGGTGCAAGAGTCACTGAATTAATCAAAAGCAATTAGCTTTCCTCTCAGAAGTGTGGTATTAAGATACACTTAAATTGAAGCATTATGTTCTGGTAATATGAAACTCTTTACTCTCATTTAGTAATGATTTTCTTTGCATTTAAATCATGGCAACCCTGTTTATGCTGACCTTATCAGACATAAAACGAGATGGCCTCTTTGAGGTAATAAAGGGCCTAGTTTTGGCTAAATTCTCATACTACCAACTGGTCTTGTTCTACAAAGGGCTTTTTACTTGTATGATCATAATGTGTGATGTTTTGCTTGAGACGGTCCTCTAAGTGACCCATGGATTTACAGATTCAGAATTTGATTCTAAATACAGCTATGCCTATTCATCCCTCTTTGATGGGGGCATTGGACTGACAGATTAAGGGAGTTTAAAAATAAGGCTGGTATTTTAATTTTAGCAGGACCTTTGACCACAGCTCCCTATGAATTAAAATGGTGAAACATGGATTGCATAATACTTAGAGAACTTTTTAGGTAGGTCAAAAAATATATATAAAGAATGCTGGTTTAAGGATCTATTATGTTGGTTAAGCGTTTTTTGTTTTTGTTGTTGTTGCTAACTGCAGGAACCAAATTCAGCTAATTGAAGGATACTTTGTATCCAATGTGGACACCGGTGACTGGGAGGCAATGGGTAAACTCTCTACCTCAATCTCTAATTATACATCATCAGCAATTATTGAAGGGAAATTACAATGAAATTAACTTTTCTAAGCATAAGAGAATTTTCAAACAAATTAAACTGTAATAATTTAGTGGGAGTTAGATAAAATTGAATGTCCTATGCCATATTTGAAGAGTTGGGTAAATGTTCATTTGTTGGAGATGCAACTAAATTAACTTTCAACTTTATACAGGTTGGTTCCCTCCCTTGCTAAATGATATATTTTAGATATTCAATTAAAAATTCTAGATATTAATAAAATTGATCTCACTGTATTGCAGTGACCCCGAATAATAAAGATGGCAAATACTTCTATAATGTGTACTATGTGTTGGACACCTTATACATTACTATATATATATTAATATATATATCATTATATATCATTAAAAAAACCTAGGAGATAGAAACTATGATAATATCTATTTCACAGATCGGTAAATGGAAGTTCATGGAATATGAATAGACTGACCAAGGTCACACCATGCATGAGAGGCAGAATCAAGATTCTATCATAATCAGGCTAGCTCCAGATTCCATTTCCTTTACCATTATATTATACTGTCTCTCAGAATAAATTAAGAGCCGACACTCTTCAGGAAAAATCAGAATTTGTAGTTAAAAGAAAGTTATTATTTAAGGCATGTATTCAGGAGATACAAAGAAGAATTTAAAAAGTAATGCAATTAGTTATATGTCAAATGTAAAGCACAACAGGGGATGATTTACAATGATTACAATTATTCTAGATGAAGCACTGCTCTATTTTATACTGAGCAGGCATATGAACTCATATGGGAAAGATTTGGAGGACATTATTTTTTTACTGGGTGTGCAGGAATAAGATGGAAGCAAGGTTGGGAATTGGCAAAGCAATTCAGTTGAGGGCACAGTAGTAGATTATGACAAGCTAGAACCTAGCCTTAAAGTGGCTGAAGTCATGAGAGTCATAAACAGCTTGGACAGTGCAGTTCTCAGCAATAGGCCAGGGATATATAGGATGAAAGGTCAGACAGGACTTGGTAAGCAACGTTCCAGAATGTCTAAAGACTGCTGCAGAGTCTCTCCGTATAATCAAGTTTTCAAACTAATCATGAGCCAGCTCAGCTGATGGTAATGAAACATTCTTGTCCATATACAGCCTTAATCACCTGGGCTTAAAGGTAGAGCACAGTGCCTAGAACAATGCTTGGCACATAACAACAAGTAAAGACTAAATTACAAAGTAGATACTGGCCACATCAAGAGGAAGTCTGTCTCTCAACAGGCTTTGCTGAATTGGTCTGTAGCAATCCTGTTCTATTAAAAAATAATCATACCATAATATTTATAAAGACATAAGCTCTGCAGTGCAATGACTTGAGACTTCTTGGTGACACATCAGTTTGTCAGTCCTCAACTATAGTTCACATATACTTTAAATCAAGCCCTGGGGAAATAATAGTGACCAAGAAAAACAGGCCCTAACATGCACAAGATTATCCATCAGTGTGTTGGTGTGAGAACAATATTATTGCTGACTTCTGGTAGTTAATGACATAATAACTTAAGACTGACTCAACATTGTAAGACTTTATACAAAGGAATCCATCAGCAAATGTATATATGTATGTTATATGTATGTATGTAAACTAAATATTATATAAACAAGTAGTTGCAAATTTCTGGTTAAACATGGTGAATTGAATACATGTGTTTATCTCCACATTTTTCTGAATTCTCAGAAAAATGAGAATAAAAAAGTTGAGAAAATCTAATCTAAAGGAGGCAAAGGAATGGAGAGAAAGCAACAGGGGAAGAGAAATACATATTTAAAAAAATTGGTGGGATGCCTGGGTGGCTCAGTCAGTTAAGCATCTGCCTTCAGCTCAGGTCATGATCCCAGGGTTCTGGGATCGAGTCCCACATTGGGCTCCTTGCTCAGCGGAGAGCCTGCTTCTCTTTCTGCCTGCCTCTGTCTCTCTCTCTGACAAATAAATAAATAAAATCTTTTTAAAAAAATTGGCAAGGCTAACAATTATTACAAGAGTAAAAGCTAAAACATAAGTCCTTAAAGATGAGTAAATCAACAAAAAGTAAGTTAATTCATATTGTAGAAACTGGAAAGGTCAGGAATACCAGAAATTAGGAGTGGGACTGAGAACTTGCTGAAACAGGTTTGCTAACAAACTGAGGGTTGCTGGAGTGGTGGGGGATGGGAGGGATGGGGTGGCTGGGTGATAGACATTGGGGAGGGTATGTGCTATAGTAGCCCTGTGAATTGTGTAAGACTGTTGAATCACAGACCTGTACCTCTGAAACAAATAATACATTATATGTTAAAAAAAAAAAAGAAGAAGATAGTAGGAAGAGAAAAATGAAGGGGGGGAATCGGAGGGGGAGACTAACCATGAGAGACTATGGACTCTGAGAAACAAACTGAGGGTTCTACAGGGGAGTGGAGTGGGGGGATGGGTTAGCCTGGTGATGGGTATTAAAGAGGGCACGTTCAGCATGGAGCACTGGGTGTTATATGCAAACAATGAATCATGGAACTCTACATCAAAAACTAATGATGTAATGTATGGTGATTAACATAACAGAATAAAATAAAATTTCAAAAAAATAAATAAAGAAAAACTCCCTAATAAATAAGGCTAAATTTCTGTAAAAAAAACCAAAACCAAAACAAAACATTTAGAATCAGTTAGACCCTGCTCTTCCATCACCACCTGCCCCCCAGATCTACTACTCATCTCAATAGGGAGACAAAAGGTAAATCCTGGGCAAAAATTGACAAAGGGATTCCAGGATGTTGAACACACTTGAGAACAGGAATTATTTAAAACAGGAAAGAGTATCAGCCTCTGTCCTCTACACAAATCTCAGGAATCTGAGAGCCAGGCTGCTGCCTTGCGCACTACGGTCTTTTGATGCCCACACAAGTGAGTGAGACAGCATTTACTGAAGGGGTTAACACTACAGGTTTGATCCTTGCGGGATCACTTTATTCTCAAACCCAAGGATCTATATTCCCTGCCCATAAATACAAAGCATCTCACCACCTTTTCACTACTCTGAAATTTCTTTTTTTTTTTTTTTTAAGATTTTATTTATTTATTTGACACAGAGAGACACAGCGAGAGAGGGAACACAAGCAAGGGGATGGGAGAGGGAGAAGCAGGCTTCCCGTGCAGGGAGCCTGATGCGGGGTTCGATCCCAGGATCCTGGGATCATGACCTGAGCCAAAGGCAGACACTTAACGACTGAGCCACCCAGGCACCCTCCACTACTCTGAAATTTCTAATGGGAGCCAGAAACCACCATGTTTTTTAAGCAAAGTCTTCAACACAAAAGAGAATACTAAAATAACAGGGAGAGAACAGCAATTTAGAGGGGACGCGTAAGGAAGGGAGTAGAAGAATCACTGAAACGAACTAAAATTAGTCTCATTTAGAGACAAGAGAAAATGTTATCTCCATAAATAGGGACATGATGTTACAAAAAGAAACAATCCAAGAATGGGACACTTCAGAAGTTTTTCAGAGTGAAAAAGCCAGTCACATACTAGTGATAAGAAATCAGAATGACATCGGACTTCTATGCAGCTACATTGGATTGTAGAAGACAGAGAGACCCGCCTTCTCAATCTGGAAGTAAAAATAAAACAAACTTGCCAACTTTGAATTTTATACTCAGTCTCCCATGTGGGATATAGAATAGAGACAATGTAAATTGTCAACACACTTAAGTTTTATCCATTCTTTTCTCAAGAAGCTCCTGGAAAGTGAAATCTAAGCAGTAGAACAAATGAAGAGGTATTCAACTCAAGAGAAAGCTAGAGGAATGTCTAGGATGATGGTAGAGCAGATAGGACAAAAATCAGAAATCCTGGGTCATGGGTCTCAGCAAGTCATATCTCCAAGACCAAAACAAGCAAATAAAACCCTGAAGATCACCCGAAGTGTGTGCTGACATTGAGAGAGGTTCTACGTAACTTTTGGTTTGGGAAGAAACCATAATGAGTATATTAATAAATATTCAAATCTAAATAAGCAATTATTAATTCTGCATAACAAATGATAACAGAATAATGCAATTTTAGTGTAGAATTTATCACTGGTATTATAATATAAATAGTGCCAAACTTGTGATACAACTAGTAAGAAAATAAAGGAAGAAAATGCTTTTGTGAACATGCATGATTGTGAGAGTGTGTTCTGTCTATATGTGAATCTTCTTGGTGAAGAATGCTGTAAGTGTTCAAATGTCATCTTCCATAGAGAAAAGGCAAAGGTGCCACGAACTGAAAAATCAAGAGAGAGCAGAATATGAATAATATTGAGTATTTATAGGTAGGTAAATAAATAAATGGCTAAAATAATTAAGGGGATTGTTTCTGGAAGTGTTATTTGGATATGGGATGGAGTTTTCACTATAAATTTGGCAACATTATATGCATTTAAAAACCATGTACCTGTGTTACTTTGATAAAGCAATTTTTAAAAATAGCATAAAATATGTTGAAACTTGTTGGAAGAAAAAAAAACTCTAAGTCAAGTCATCACCAAATGCATATTAAGGCTCTGATATACCAAAGTTTCATTTTCATAAATGTGATCATACATTAGAAAGAGTTAAATAACGACTGGTTCCTTTGGGGAAGAGCTAAAGGTAAGAAGTAAGGTTTTGGCATAAGTATTTTTTTCTAGGAAAACTCTGCTGAATGCATAAACGTTGGTTCAGTGTTCATCATATTTGCTATCATAACACCCTAAATATTCCTATCATAGTCAATACACATACAATTGTGACTAGTCTGCTCTCTGTTTGCCATCAAACTGAATCTCAACAAGGGTAGGAACTGAGTCTGTCATGTTAATCCCTATATTCCCATCACCTGATAAGCAGCTGTTACAGCACTAGCCCTCAATATATATTTGTTGAATTAATGTTGAATTAATGAGATGTCTCTTTTTATTTTTTATTTATTTTTTATTTATTTTATTTTTTAGTTTTTTAAAGATTTTATTTATTTATTTGACAGAGAGAGACACAGCGAGAGAGGGAATACAAGCAGGGGGAGTGGGAGAGGGAGAAGCAGGCTTCCCGCGGAGCAGGGAGCCCGATGCGGGGCCCGATCCCAGGACCCTGGGATCAGGACCTGAGCCGAAGGCAGACGCTTAACGACTGAGCCACCCAGGCGCCCCCAGACAAAACATTTCTATTAAAAAGAGACATCTTGGGCGCTGGGTGGCTCAGTCGTTAAGCGTCTGCCTTCGGCTCAGGTCCTGATCCCAGGGTCCTGGGATCGGGCCCCGCATCGGGCTCCCTGCTCCGCGGGAAGCCTGCTTCTCCCTCTCCCACTCCCCCTGCTTGTATTCCCTCTCTCGCTGTGTCTCTCTCTGTCAAATAAATAAAATCTTTAAAAAAAAAAAAAAAAAGAAATGTTTTGTCTGGTTAAAGAGATAGAAAACTATAAATTCAATCATTAGGTCTGTTGTCCAAAATGTCATCATTTAAGGCCTCAAGTCAGTAAACCAAGAGTTAATACCTAGCCTAACTGCAGTCAACCCCCCAGAAACATACCAGTCAACACGGGAATTTCCTGGACTGCATTAGGGAATTTACTGATGGGCCCGTTTTGTTCACCCTGGGAAGGCAACCTTGCCTAAAATAATGAATTCTGTGTAAGACTGTTGAATCACAGATCTGTACCTCTGAAACAAATAATACATTATATGTTAAAAAAAAGAAGATAGTAGGAAGGGAAGAATGAAGCGGGGGAGATTGGAGGGGGAGATGAACCATGGGAGACTATGGACTCTGAGAAACAAACTGAGGGTTCTGGAGGGGAGGGGAGTGGGGGGATGGGTTAGCCTGGTGATGGGTATTAAAGAGGGCACACTCTGCATGGAGCACTGGGTGTTACACACAAACAATGAATCATGGAACACTACATCAAAAACTAATGATGTAATGTATGGTAATTAACATAACATAATAAAATAAAAAATGCAAAAAAAAATAAATAAAATAATGAATTCTTTGGTAATAATTTTCTTTTTTTCTACTCCCTCTCTGCCTTTAAAAACCTTTCCTTTTAGCCCTTGGGAGTTCCATTCTATTTGCTGGATGGGATGCTTCCCAATTTGTGAGTTGATTAATAAAGCCAATTAGATTTTTTAAATTTACCATATTCAATTTCTGTTATTTAACAGGTTTTAGAATTATATCATTGACTTTTGCTCATTTTTTAATCTTCTGGATTGTAAGCTATTTTACAATCTAAAATTATTTTGAGAAGTATTCTCATCACAGTCTCTTGGCATATTTTAGACACATTTGCAAATCAGTGGCCATTTGTGAATTTACATTATTGTCCTAATTTCATTAGTTTTTATTAGGAAGCATGGAATCAAGAAGGAAATGTAATAATATTGGTTTAAAAAGGGCAAAAAAACATTCATTACTCTTTGATTAAATTTCTAATCAGTATTCATTTCCAGTTTCTTCCAAGTTACACTAGAACATAGCAAATAAAAAACAAATCACTAAGCCTGGCAATATTTAAAATATGAATGTCACTTTCCAAATTCATTATTTTCTTTTCCTCAAGGCAACAGACAGCTTAGCTTTCATGGCAAGAAAAATAGTTCCTCTGTGGTCATTTCTATGCATTAAAAGATTTTAAATTTTCTAAGACATTATTCCAGCTTGATCTAACAAATGCTGAAGGCAAACACGGACTATTTACAGTATACTTTTTCTGCAACTGAACGGCTTTTACTATATTATCCTCATACCTGTTAGTACATCCAATAATAGGAGAGCCTTTCCACCTTTAAATGTTGTTTATTTCACTAATTTAATATATGACATAGACCTTCGTTTTTGAAAACTGCGTCAATATCTTCCCCTGAAGGAAGGTGAGCTGAGAAAAAAAGAGTACTCTTTATTTTCTTCCATTGCTTAAGATCCTTGTTAGAGTCACACTGCTAGGAGTATCCCATAAATGAATCCAAAGACAGTTTAATGTTGCAATTTTCTGCAGTACTGTTAAATATTATAGTAGTGCCTAATTCATTTAAATCTATAAAACTGATCCTTAACATTATATTTTTAATTTAAAATTTATGGCTAGAATAGAAAAAAAGAAAGAAGCATTTATCTGAATCCTTAATACTTATTTATCTGAACCTGAATAGACAAATCTTCAAATTGCTGGTGATTTTTCCTTAGCATTTGAATCTAGACTTTTTTTAAGTTTTTAAAATTTTATTACTCAGTCTTTATTCTGGAATATTTATCTTAAACCTCTTTTCTTATACAATTTTCTGGGTTATAAATATGTAATTGTTCTCCCTAGGTTGGACTTCAAAGCACTGTCCTTGAACCGTCCTTTGTTATTTTTAAAAGAATAGTCAATACATTTCCATAGAGTTGTGATGAGATTAATAAAATAGGTCTGACTTCCAACAAATGAAACTTCTAGGATTTAAATATGCAACGTCTGTCAACTAGATTCACTCAATCAGTTCTCACAATAGCATATGGCATATGTATTTTATTATTTTTCCCATTTTACTGAATTTTTTTAAGGTTCAGAAATTTCTCCAAGGCCTTGCAGCTCTTAAGTATGAAGTTAAGATTCTTGTCCAATAAGTTTGACTCCACTACGTAGGTACTTAACCTTTATGCTATTTGGTGTAAAATGTTACATTTGTACAATGCTCATCTGTAAAGTATATAGTAATTATTTCTTATGAGCTTCAGAATGTCTTTGCTTCCAAAAAAGTACAATATAAAAGTGGGCTGGTAAAATTTTATCTCTTTTTAATTTAGTGACTAATGTATTCCCCACACATATATGTTCAGATTATCTGGAAGATTATGTTACTATTAGGGAACACTGCTGCTACACAATGCATTTGATTTACAATGGAATCATTAAGTGATCATGCAAAACTTGTGTTCAGCTAATTTTAGCAATATTCTTCCAAAGGGCACCTGCTGACCCCTGAGGACATCTAGATACAATCCAGGGAATCACCAACAAGTATGAAAACTTTGCTTTAAGTGAATTAAAAAAAAAAACAAAAACAAAATTGAGTTCTTTATTTTGCTTGAATGGCATTTCCAATCTGATTGATAAAGCAAGACCTGCCTTCATTAATCGAAGAGACACCTTAAGTTGTAACCTAACTAAGGTTAAATTGGCTTTTTGGTGAGTTACCAATAGAAACTACACCAGGGGGCGTGGTCACACAAAGGAAACATTATTTGCAGCAAATAAGGAGATCACAGGGAATAACTTCCAAAGCTGTGACTTCCTGAGCAAGGGTGAGTGTGTTCCTCTTGTTTAGGGTTAGGATGAATATTCAGAAAGGGGACCTTTGTCATCACCTATTAAAGTGGGCATGAGGTTGCACAGGTGTACTTAGAACCTATACATGCAGTTAATATGTTAATGACCCTTGTGGTCCTCCTGGGGTGGAGACTTTAACATTATAATGAAGCAGAGCTAACTGTCCAACAAGGAAGGGCTGTGGGCTGCTCCCAAAGCCAATATTAATCAAATGTATATTTACTTAGCCTTCAACCTTTAGGCTATAAAAGTTTATTATATTAACACCATAGTTTAAGTAATATTCTTGAAAATATTAAATGTCTTATACACCGGTAATTACTTTTAACTTATTTCCAAAAGGAAAATTAACAATTTAAAGAATATGACTTTTTCTGGATACAACTAAAGTCTTTCAGAAAGTGAGAACTAATTTGTGCTTCCATTAGCAGTGTTTTTTTTTTTCCTCTCAACAAAGCTAACAAAAGGTGAATATTATCAGATTTTAAAATTGTTAGTTTGATTCTCATAGATTTTATTTTTATCTACTTATTTTCAAATAGAATTTACATTTTTCATTAACGTGGGCTTCTGTTTCTAGTCTACGATTTTTTGTTTATATTCTTTGCCACTATCTCTACTGGATTTATATTTTTAAATGATTTGTAAATACATTTCAGTTATGGCTGGTAATTTTATAAATGTCATTCTTGCTGCAGCTACATCCTGTTTAGGGATTTGTTCTGAAATTTTTGTGATTTTTTTTTTAAGTTCCAAAGTTTTAATACTTAAAAGTCAAATTTATCTTTCGTGAACATTTTATTTCATTTGTGATTTGAAATTTATTCCTAATTAACTCCTAATTAATTATTAAGTATTACTTATTACAATTAATTATAATAATTATAATTATTCTTAATTAAAAGATTGAACATTTTATTTATAACTTCTTTTATTTTAGATTTATTCTTTCTGGACTCTTTATGGTATGAGAGACTTTCGTCTCAAATAATAAACTTCCCAGTATAGTTCTTACTTTTTCCATTCCTTTGTGATGGATTACATAAATTAATAATCATAATAATCTATACGTCTATCTGTAGTTGGCCTATATTTTTACCTATGCCTGGATAAAATAAACTGCATGAGGGTTATTCTATTCCATTGAATATCTTCCTAGGCTATATAAACTTTCAATATCACACACTTTTCCTTTTTTTTATATTGGTTCTCCCATATATGCACATATTTATTGTCTTTCTCAACTTTACCCTACCATCTCAAGGTGGAGACTTCGGTATACTTATCTTATGAAACTCTGTTTTGTCTGCTGTAGTTTTATTCCATATATGTACTTAATACACAGTTATAATTGAAACAAATAATGGTTAGATGTTTCTATTTCTAACCTTTAATCTTACTGGTAAGGATTTCATATGTGTGTGTGTGTGTGTGTGTAAGTGTAATTCTGTGTGGTTTAGACATACAGATGGTTTGTCCAAAAGGTGGACAAAATGTAAACATAAAATGCAAACTGTGGCCTTTCTAAATAATTGATTTCTATTAAGTCAATAGGATTTTGTTTAATGTCTAATAAAAAGATATGTTATTTTCCTTTTTAAGAAGATTGACCATTTAATCTATCATCAAAACTGGGACACTTTTAAGAGTGGAAAGAAGCACCATTAATAATTTCACTTGTCAACAGGCATAATCTGAGCCTGTCTCAGGAAAGCTAGATGACAATACGTGCTTCACTGCCATCTTCTAAGATTTAATGTCTGCCATCGTGCTGTCTGTTTTTCTCAACCTTGGGGATAGTTAACAGATAGTAGTTAATTAGACAATTTGCGGCCTCTGTAGGCACGTATGATCAAAGCCAATATTTCAGTTACAAGTTGCTCAATACAATACAGCAATCTAGAGTGTTATTTTTTTGGGCAAATAGTTAAATAAAGTTGTACAAACGCATAAGCAGACATTATACAGAAGGAAAGCTTAAAAAATAATACAACATTTCGTGTATTTAAACACCCATTTACTATACTCAGGGTCATCTGTAGATCAGCGACTGTAGTTCAGCGACTCAAGTTTATTTTCTCATTTTTTACACATGTAAGTCATTGGCAGTACATCAAAACTAATCACATTTAGAAGTTACTCAGAATTTGGATCACAAAAAAATTAGATTGTAAACCAAACATTAAAAACTGATTTTACAAATAAAAGTGTAAATGAAAAAGATTTTAGCTACCATCTCAGTAAGGTGGACTGATAAAAACTTAGTCTAAAATAAGTGAGTATCTTTTTCAACATCGTTCTGAGGTTCTTTGTTATTCTTAATCTGTTTACTTAATTTGTGGGAGCAGGCATTTATAATTTAACTGAAGTCAGCTTCTCTTCAGCATATTTATATAAAACGTATCTTTTTCAACTTGTTCAACTGCATCCTAGAAACACAAAAATATAAAATATTTGTAAATAATAATTTAACATCATTAAAATCTGAGAGACTGGCTGGATATTTTCAAATGCTGAATCATTTGAGCTGAATTGATTTTCCATCATAGGTAATAATTTCTTAGATATACAACCCCTTCAGAAATATAAGACAGATACTTTGAAATACTGAGTTTCAAACTAGGTACTTTTAATGCTTTCCCTGAAATATAATTTAATGTGAAATAGAAGTTCTAAAATTTAAATGAAAACTCTTAAAAATCATTAACAATTATACTTTTTCCCATTCTCTCTGTTCTCAAAAAGACACTCCAATTATTTGTAGCTCTGTGATTGATGAAAAAACACTGGAAAAGTAAGGTGAAAACTTTAGATATTCTCCGAAGAAAGTCATTATTCAACCATGAGGAATATTAAATCTTGATAAAGAGATCAATTACAAATAGCTCTGTATGTTCACTCAGAATTGTATGTTCCCAATAATGAACTGCATATCACCATTAGAAAGATTGGATATAAATCATTGAGATTTGCCACAATGAAATCCAAGGAACAGATTATTATTATTATTCTTATTTGCCTTAGGTGTGCAATATAATGATTTCGATTTGTTTCAAGACACATAGTGAACATAAATCATGAGTTTAAAAGAAGTCACTTTTTTGCTCATTTTTACTTTTACCTTTAAACTCTGAAGCTTTTCTAGAAGCGGCAGACAACACAGTCCAACACAAATGGTATTCAATTCTCTGACCAATGAATCTAAATGTTTATCAAAGTATATTTGCATTAGAATGAAAGCACCCACCCTCCACAAAGCACTAATTTAATATTTTATCTAATTATCCCATTTTATTCAATTAGATGAGGCTAAAACTGTGCACTTAAAAATACATTCATGCTGACAACATTTCTGAAGGTTAATTTTTCCCACCAAAGTAACTGGGAGTTGTCTCCCACTGACCTTCACTAACCCTTGTATAGGCAATCCCCCCCCCCAACACACACACAAATCTTCTTAAGGCACATGCTTTGGGTTCATATGGTAATGTCAAATCTCTTGAGGATGTTATGAGTGGAGCCTTAGAGAATAGTTTTCCTTCAAAAATTAACCAAGTTTTTCAATTTTTTTGTTTTTTTACTTGAAAGCAAAATCTAAAATATCTTTTTGTAGAAAAGTTTAGAATATTTTTCTGAAGCAATGGGATTGCATGCTACAATAGTTTGGCATAAAAAAGCAACTTAGAGAATAAATTTAGAAGTGTGATATTTTTTATCCAATGACTTAGATTGGGGAACTGATGGGACAGGCTAGTGAGTAGATATCTGTAGAGATTGCTCATAATACTTTTGGTTGGATGTACTGTGTAAAGTCAAGCACTGCCTTGTTTAAATACATTTATAATACGGTTACACATTTATTTTTAAGACAACTGGATTTAGATTTAGCTGTGCGTAAATATTTGAGAATGTGATCCATAGTTTATTCAGATTGTTTATTAGAAAAGAAAATGATTTAAAGAAAGGAGAAGGGATGAAAATAGTCCATGTTCTAACGATGATCCACAAAGCTTCTTTAATCTTCTTAAATATTTAAAGCAGCCTACTCTAAGAATGTGTACCGATGATTTTTCTTAGATATATATGCTTAAATCTTATAAATCCAGATATATTAGTTATATCAATATATAAAATCCATCCCCTTTCAAATTAGTGTGTAATAATGACTCAAAGTATGCTTCTTATGGAACAATGGTCACCTTATGATTCTTGAAACAGATTTTTTAATATAACCTGTTTATTATTTTAAATGCAGAAAAAAGAAGCAAAGCAAATAATTGATTCTCAGTCATTATAATTTCATTTTTAGAAACCACCAGCATTCTCAATTTTTTTATTTTCCTTTTGCAAATTATTGCAAGTAATAAAAAAACTTCTGTACACATGTTTGATATCCAATAGAGTATAGAGCTGGTGGGAAGTCTCACTGAATTACCCTATGTATGCATGCAATGTAAATGTTGGACCTGTTTCCCAAGAAAAGTCTTTAACCAACTGAGCCACCCAGGCGCCCTCAAGAAAAGTCTTTAAACCCTATCTGTTCTTAAACCTTAAGAGAACTATTTTGGTCTCACCTAAAGAACTTGCATTTCTTGTTTCCGTACCTTCTTTTAGTTCAGCTATCTAGGTACCAAGCTTTTTTCACCTCCCCAGAACTTGGAAATCATTCCCAAATTCATAGCAGAGCTATGATTTCACATTTATTTTCTTTCTAATTTGTTAGAGACTTTTTAGTGGGCTCTTAAAAAGTATTCATTGAATGAAGTTTTGAATATCGCGTAACTTAAAAACTCTTTGTAAGACATATATTTACTTCTTGTACCAAAATTTTAAGATTTACAAAAAGAATTAAATTTGTACAAAGTGATAAAAATGACTTAGATGATTTAAAGTGCCTTTCATCAGTGAAATTCTAGAAAGGTATGCATAAGCAAGTCCATGTATACCACAATTTTTCTTAAGGGGAATTTGTGATTAAGCAAGGATTCTTCTTTTTTTTTTTTTAAAAGATTTTATTTATTTATGTATTAGAGAGCGAGCGAGAGAGAAACAGCATGAGAGGGGAGAAGGTCAGAGGGAGAAGCAGGCTCCTTGCTGAGCTGGGAGCCCGATGTGGGACTCGATCCCAGGACTCCAGGATCATGACCTGAGCCGAAGGCAGTCGCTTAACCAACTGAGCCACCAGGCACCCCGGATTCTTCTGTTATATAGCTTCTCAGTGCTCTAAACTGAAGAGTTCTTAATATATACTCTTTAAGCAACATGACATACTCAGGATCTTTCTCACAGATTCCTTTATGGCTTTATGACTTAACTTGATAAACTAATCCATGTTAATTTGATCTCCATTACATAACACTCAGCCAGAGACCATGGTTTCTCTTAGCACATCGGATGAAACTTGTATGGTTTTCAAGTTTGACTAGCTGAAGAAATTCTGCAATAACCATTTTTGGGCAAAATACTTTGAGTGTGATCTTTATTGACTTTCAAATCACATTACCTAATTGTATTCTCTGTTTTTACATTAGGGCCATCTATCCAGCTACTGTTTTTAAAGCTATCACTATACATTTACAAATATACTATCCTATATACATATACAAACTGAATGTGATTGATGGCAGTCTGATACTGTCCCAACTTAATTCCAATTTTTATAAGAGGCCTAAATATTATTTAAATAAATAAAACTTATCTCCTAAATAACATACTAAAAATTCATGTTTTTAAAAGGATAATTTAAATTCCATTAAAGAGACACCATTCATTCAGAAAGCATTTATTCCCTATCAGGTGAACTGTAACTTCTGCCTCTTTAGACAGCATCTGACTCCTTATAGATTTCAATATTATTATATTTTTTGTGTGCCAGAGATATGGAAATGAAACTAATTAGGATGACAAGACTCTGTCTTCTTTTGGTGAAAAAAAACAACATCCAAATAGATACACATCCTATATAAAGCATGGTTACATGAAAAAAAGTCATATGCCAGGAACAGGTTTGTGAGTAAATATGTTATTGGTAAATTCATATTCAATATGTCCTTTATAAACCTTACATAGACTCACGCACGGACACAAAAAATAAAAAACACAAGAAATAAATTTGTCCTACATGGGCCAATGTGGGCTTAAATTGTAGTTGCATTTTAAAATATGAGGGTAGTAGAATTTTGGATTGACAGAAACATTTAACTATGTATTGTACTAATCCTTACTGATGAAATCCATTTGTATGCAGCCCTAAAGAAACATTGAATGCAAATCTCATATTTAATCCTCTAAAGGAGCTCAAGGGTAATTGTACTGAAAAGAATACTTATTCTGAAGTATGACTCATTACCTGATTTTATTTTCTTCATTGTCTTGGATACAAATTATATTTTGATTTCATATTCTCTCTCGTCATATATTTCACATGCTTGCTTTGCAGATGATGCTTTAAGAAAAATGAGTTTTAAAATACTTACATATGATTTGTATTTAAAAATATCACTGATATTAAAGCTATGCCTCTTAAAGTCAAATTGCCATGTGCAAAAGATCTTTTAAAATATGAAGTTTTCTTTGCGTTTTATGTATTAGATTTCTAACTGTGTACATAATTTTTCAGTTGTATATTGTTTTTTGAGCACAACTGTAGTGGGTTATCATGATTACTAGTTTTATATTTATATTTTTTAGGGTCACTTGAGGATTGTTTTAGAAATCTGAAATATTAAAAATGCAATTTGTCTACCAAATAACTTACTAAGAATATAGTATTATTTCATATGTTCCTTAGACATAAAATTCCACAGCAGTTATAGCTCCTCGACTTGGTAGATCAGCAGAGATGATCTTGCAAAGAGTATGACATGGTTATTGGTCAGATATCATTTATCTGTGTGTTTGTCAAGCAGTTTCAAAGCATTTTAACAAAAGAAACTATTCAAAAAATTAGTGATTCAGTTCGATTCATTATTTCCCCTACCTACAGAGTTGAGATCCATTTTATTATCTAGTATTAGAGTAATAACCATTTAGCTGCTGATAATGACATATGGGGACTACACCTTTCATGTTTGAGATAACATCTGGACTCAGTGGGAAAGAGTACAGTGAATCCAGGAGGGGAAATGGGATGAATGAACCGTGTAAGGCACCCTATCCTGGTAACTGGGAGAAGAAAGCCTATCAGAAGATGCTGGTCACCAATATATTTGTATTCTCAAGCTGTACACTCCTATGACTTATTCAGTTCTGGAAATAAAGACAACATAATAGTAGCTTTATTTCTTAAACCCTCTTTTGTCTAGTTGTTTTTCAAAATATGGTCTGCAGATAATATTTATTAGAATCATCAGGGATTTTTTTTTGTCCAAAATGATGTTTCCTGGAGCCTACTCCAAATGTACTGAATTATAGTTCTGAAGAAAGGATCCAGGACTCTGAATTCTGAAAACACCTCTGGTGATACCTATGCATAATGAAAATTTAAAACAACTGCTCCAATAAGTTGTTCAAGATATCTCCTATCAAAATGTAGAGACTAACTATATACTTAGTCTGTGGAAATATAATAATTCCATGACTAATATCCATTTTCATTTATCATTAGGAAAAGTCCTTTGACAAACTTTGACAAAGGTGGGAATATACTACATTATTCCTATGACCCAGTAGACATCTGATATTCAAATTCTGTCAAGTAGGTCCTTGATTTACCCCTCAGTGACCAAGTCCCTGGTTTATTCTTTTCATTCTTTCTGGGAAATAGTGGCAATCCTTAATTTTATGAATGTAGTTCAATATGATTAATTTTTTTCTTCCTAATTCCTTTTTATAACCTTTTTAATCAGCTGACTCTGAATGCTTATATATTCAATATTTCAAGATTCTTTATCATTGTATTTCACAGGTCTGATAGATGCATATCTGTAAATCCTTACTGAATCTCCATTTTATTGACCACATAGTGCATGGTGGGCAATCTATTAACACTTGCTCCTGTATTTTGGGGATATTGTGCTCCACATCTCTAACTGGTCGTTTACTGACTGCAGCTCTCCCCATGCACATATTTTCCCCTGTGGCGATGCAGGTTTTATTTAATTTCAACCCTTTTCCCCTATCCCAATCAAACAAATCCTCTAGCACACAAACAGTACTTGGAGCCAAAAGAGACCCTGCCCAGACATACACCAGGGTGATCCTTTAATACTTCTATTAGATTCATTGCTTCTATATATTGATATGTACCTAGTATATACGTTTGTGTTCTCATTAGCTCCTTCCTGGATTAGTGTATTATCTGCTTACTCCATGTATCCTATGTCTGCCTGTGCTTCTCTAGTTTACCTGCCTTTGCACAGATGGATCCCTATCCCTGGAATGTTCCCTTTTAATAAAACACTCACCCTTGTGGGATAGTACTTTTTAAAAAGAAAGGCAGTTAAAAAAAAAAAAGAAAGAAAGAAAAACTTGAGATATAGAACTAATTATGATTCTATAAAAGGGCTGAAACCAAAACAATGTGCCAACATAATTTTCATAATTTGAATTTTATACTGATGTTAGTTATTTATGTATCTTTGTTCTGTGAAACTCTGAGCAGCTGAAGACAGGGATTGTTTTTCACCTGTGTTTATATTTACAAACCTTCACCCTATGACTGAATTCCTGAATGAATGCATTATAGTATTTAGCAAAACTCTTATTATTCATTAGTTTTAAGAACAAATGCATCAAATCAATCAGATTTATTAAGATTATTTCTGAATCATTAATTTTCTTTTATCCCCAAATCCTAGGTTGTATCAATGATCTGATAATTATGCTTTACAAAATGAATATTCTGAATAACCATACTTAAAATAATTTGGTTCAAATAGATATTTCCACTGTGATTATGGCATCTTGACATTTTTCTAATCTTCACTGTTACCTGATTATTTGGATATCACACTATTGTAGATTCTCCAAGTACTTTTTTTTTTTCTGGTTGGTTATTTATTTTTTTTAGATTTAGTTGCAACTAAAGGTTTTTTCGTATTTTAAGTCTTTTTTATTTTTTATATCAAAATTCTCTGATTTACTAGTTCTGGGGCTCTATGACCCATAACTTTTTCGGAGAGAATCTTCTCTAATCATTAAATTCTAAATATGTAAGTTAAAACACTCTTTTTTGAGCTAGAGTAAGGTGATACATGTTTCACTTCTTCCTAAAATAATATTCAAAACCTGTTAACATGATGTTAATTTCCAGTGTGAATAATTACACCATCCTTTATAAAAAGTAAAACACAAATTCCCTTATTTGGATCTGATTGTTGTTGAAATAAATTTCTAAAGAACAAAAGGGAAAAAATAAGAAAAGATAAGCAAACCAAAACAGTATGTAATCAAATGTAAAAGTTAGTTTTCAACAACCCTGGAAAGTATAATCAAGGAAATACAGATATTAACTAAAATGGTATTTAAAGTGGCATGCGTCTGCCCTCAGTATTTGTACGTCTAGGACCTCATGCCAGTGCATATTTTCTTTCCTTGGCATGTACCCCTGTGTCACTCACTGAAGCTCTGCATCCTCTGCATCCTGTGTTGATTCCTGTTCTCCTGAAGGTCATTGGTGCTGTTGCTGCCCTCCTTCATTTTAGAGCACTGCCCTTCGTGTGGCCCTTCCTAAACTTCTTTTGCAGAAGACAGCTTTTCAATTTCCTAACATAGTGCAAATCATTTTCTAAATATCAAAAGTGATTCACTCTTTAAGTATTTCACCCCCTTTCCATAAAGAAATGGGGAGTTCCTCTTCATTTCCCTGGTTAATAGATCAGGAAGGATTTTAACTAAGTGGTCTGCTAAAGAAATTTGCCTCTCTAGCTGTTATCCAGTTTATCTGGAAAATGCTCAAGCAGTTTTCCTTTATATCCACTCAATATGAGTTTCTGACTATTTAGGACATTACCTGACGGGTTCAGCATAGTTTTTAAGATCCAACCCTGTTATAGAACTCAGTCCCTGGCATTTCTGCCTTTGCCCGAGGGATAGTTTTCTGTGGAGACTCATTGAGAACTTACGTATATTGAAAGCTATCAGCCTGCCTGATAATCAGGGTATAGCAGTGCATATCTATAAGTTATTGCCCATTTTGTGGCCTTATTAATGAAGTTTGAGCCTTTATTTGGCACAGAACAGAAACTGAAAATAAAACAAGATGATTTGACAACACTTTGAACTAAAAGCTGAACTTTGGTAAGATTTAGGATATCAGCATCTATAACTTATTGCAATAGACTTTAAAATGTTTTCCTTCAATTATTCATTCAAGAAAAGGTTACTGAATGCCAATTATATGCTAGATGTTGTTCTATGCATTGGGAATACATTAGTGAACAGAAGAGATAAAATCATTTACTCATGAAGCTTACATAACTAGAGGGAGTAGAAAGATGATATAAAATAAACATAACAATTAAGCAAATTATATAACATTTTAGAGATTGAAATGAGATTAAAATAATAAAAGAGAGCAGGGTACAATTCTTCTGTTATGCTCGCTGGGAAAGGAGGTTGCAATGTTGAATAGAGTAGTTGGAATAGACCCCATGAGAAGGTAAAATTGATCTAAGACTTGAGGAGGGCAAGAGTTTATCATTATGATGTCTGAGAAAAAATAGTCCAATCAGAGGCAACAGCTGGTGCACAGGCCTGAAATCTTGTATATTAAGGGATCCAGTATGGCTGGAGCAGAGTAAGCAGGGAGGAGAGCACTATGATTTGGGGAGAAAAGAGATATAAGAATTAGAGACTTTTTCTTTTTTTTTTTTTTTTTGCAGAAGGCTTAGCATGGTGCTAATGATACCAAAGATATTTGAATGATATCCACTGTTATGAATGAAAACGTTGGATGATAGAGAGTATACCAGTTGCCTATGGCTGTTACAACAAATTACTACAAAATTGGTGGCTTAAAACAACAGAAATTTATTTTCTCACATTCTGCTGGCCACAGTCTGAATCAGTGTCCTTGGGCTGAAATCAGCATGTGACATCTTTCAGTTTCTGTGGCTGCCACCAGTCCTTGGCTTGTGGCCACATCCCTCCTGTCTTCCCAGCCAGCATCTGCCAAACTCTCTGGTCTGTCTTCACATGACCGTCTCCTTTATGTGTGTCAAATCTCCCCCTGCCTCCCTCTTGTACCTACCCAGATAATCCAGAACAATCTCTCCATCTCAAACTCCTCAATTAAATCACATCTGGAAGATCTTTTTTCCACATAAGGTCACATTTACAAGTTCCACACATTAGGGCCTGCTATCTGTAGGGGCCATCATTTAGCCTACCACAAGGAGTTAGGGAATTAGGGTATCACTGCAATTTTAAAAAGAAGATAATTAACCTAAATTTCACCTATAAAATGTACTGCGATTACTTTGTTGCAACTAACCTGAAATCCTACTTGCCTTAAGGTAGATACTATCAGCCTACAAACTTTCCAGTAATTTTATGTTTGGTTGATCACATGGCATTGCTGCCTTATAGAAGGGGTTAAACAATGTTCTAATAAAAGCCTGATTCATGGAGAGAGAAGCCTTGCTTTCTAGGATCCCAAATGACCATTATTTCTAATCAGCTTCTTAGTGGTTCTCCTCTTCCTGGCAAAAAAAAATGCATGTGAAGGACAAGTTTATATTGGAAACCTTTTCAATAGATACAACTGGTAGTTATGAATTTAACCTATCTTGTTCTTACAAACTTCCACAATTTAATCTTCTTTATCCAAGCATACCCACTGAAGAATTTAAGATTTTACTAGATTTTGTTGGCCTTGAGTTTAAAAGGCTGACATCCTGGGGTTTACACCCTATACACTACATATCCTTCCTGATGGGCCTTACATCTAGAAGCCTATGGTGTTATTTCATTTATTTATTTTTAAGCAAAAATTATTCTAAGTCAAATAAATACAGTGTTATACCGATGAATGTGTTGAGCAAAACCATCCTGCTTTGAAGTACTCCTGAAATGAATGAACAAAGGAAAAAACTTAGAATGTACTGCTAATTCTATTTATATGTTAGACTTTCATAGGATTCCTTTCTTGTCAAGAGAGCCTAGCAATGCTCCAGGAAAAGCTTGATTATTCAGGGAGAGAGTCCAGAATTTAGAATTATTACCAGAAGAGATTAGTGTTTTGGACTTTGGTTGGACCTCTGGTCTTCTGCCTTGCTGTGGCACCTGTGAACCCATACAAGATGTATATGGCATAGGGTAAGGTGGTCACCACGCCCTACCTGGGATACTGAGGCCATCAGTGGCCATGAAAACTGTCTCCTGGAGATTAAGCTTTCTGGCTCCTCGTCCCTGGCTCTGGAGCCATTGCTTTTCTACACTCTGCAATTCTGCACTGTGAGCACAGACCTGCCCTTTCTGCTCTGCTTTCCAGAAACTTCACAACATAGCTAGTGGGCCACAGGAAGAAATTTTTCTTTGCACTTTTAAATTGTAAATGTAGTATGTCATACGATTTAATTGTAGTATATCATATTATTCTTCAATTACTGGGTTATTTTGATTGTCCATAAAACTCTTAAATGTTACTTCCTCTATAAAATCATCTAAATCTAAATTAAAATGTGGTAGGAGGTAACTCTAGTCCTCCTTACTATACCTATTATGAAATATGCTTCAGTTTCTCCTTTGTTAATAATTTACATTCATGCGTGCATTTCTTTAATCATTTGAGCAGTGTTTTTTGGGGGTGGTGGGGTTCTAATTATACATTTCTACAATCTCAGCAATTCTTTTTTTTTTTTTTTTTTTAAGATTTTATTTATTTGACAGAGAGAGAGAGAGACAGCGAGAGAGGGAACACAAGCAGGGGGAGTGGGAGAGGGAGAAGCAGGCTTCCCGCTGAGCAGGGAGCCCGATGTGGGGCTCGATCCCAGGACCCTGGGATCACGACCTGAGCTGAAGGCAGAGGCTTAACCACTGAGCCACCCAGGCGCCCAATCTCGGCAATTCTTACTGAGTCGTGTGTGTGTGTGTGTGTGTGTGTGTGTCTGACAGGAATATAGGCATATTTCTTTTACATCATGCAGTTTCTAGCACAAAGGGACACTTAAAAAAATTGCTTCCTGATAACAGTGATTTTGCAAAGTAGCAGTCATTTGATTTAAGCACATGCAAATTCCACTTCAGTTAGCAGAACTAGAGATTTAAATGTAATCATTTTAAATGAATACAAATTCTTGGAAAATTCAAAATATCGAATGACTAGCACTATCACATTGGAAAATTATGTGGTATAACATTGATGTTTACAGCAGCTTTCATAATATAATTGCAAAGTCAGTAGATGGCACTATTTGTTTTATTAATAACCATTGACCACTCCCTTTACTCTTATAAAAGGTAGCTATGATAGTTTATGTTTAACAAAATTCCAAAATTGCTTATATCTATCTTACCAAATAAATTATTTTGATTGCCTATTATGATGGCTTTTTTGCCTTAATTTTATAGAATGGTTTTGAAGAAGGATATGAACATTTTTCCCCAATGTTACCACTTCTAACTTGAAATGAGTTTCAACCAGACAGATACCAAGAAAGGGTTATTACAAACAAACTTCTTTTATTAAAAGGATTATTTTTACTACTTATAAGAAATTGTAAATTGAGAATCTGAGATAATCTAACATGTTCTGATCTGACAGAATTCATTTCAACCTCCAAATCTGGACATTCACACAAAGTCTGTATTGATTAAACAACAAAACAAAATACAAACCAAAATTTGGGCAGGTGAAATGATGGTGCATTTCATAAAAGACAACTATGTGGAGGAATCAGAACAAATGCTTTTATAGAGTAGAATAGTGCAAGAAACCAGAGAACCCATAAGCAAATGCAGTATTTTATATGAAAGTAACTGATGTAAATTATAATGTGTGATGGTTTATTTTTTGTGTCAAGTTGGCTAGACTTTGGTCCTAGTTGTTTGGTCAAACACAAGTCTACATGTTTCTGTGAAGGTATTTTGTAGATGTGAGTAACATTTACAATCAGTTGACTTTAAGAAGATTCCCCTCAGTAATAGGGATGGGCCTTATCCAATCACTTGAAGGCATTTAGAGCAAAAACTGAGGTTTCCCCGAGAAAAAGGAATTCTGACTTAAGACTGTAACATAGAAATCCTGCCTGAGTTCCCCCAGCTACCAGCCCGCCTTATAGATTTCATACTTGCCTGTCCCCACAGTTGTGTGAGAAATTCCTTAAAATGTCTCTCTCTAATTATCTGTTTGCATTGTTTGTTTCTCTAATGAACCTTGACTGATATATAATATAAATTTATATTCAATTATAAAAAAGAAAACATTGTGTTTATGGAATGAGAGCTGGTAATAATGAAATGGGTAAGACTACGTGCTGGCCAAAAAAATTTCTGAATTTAAAACAATAATGAACGGGGCACCTGGGTGGCTCAGTTGGTTGAGTGTCCAACTGTTGATTTTGGCTTGGGTCATGATCTAGGGATCCTAAGATTGAGCCCCATGTCAGGCTCCACACTTAGCAGGGAGTCAGCTCAACATTCTCCCCTCTGCCCCTTCCCTGCCTCTCTCTCTCTCAAATAAATAAATAAATCTTAAAAAATAAAACAGTAATGAAGGAAGAAAACCACTGAGTTATTAATAGGACAAAAAATAAAATCAAGTGGAAGAACAGGCATTAAAGTTTCCCTCAAAACTCATTAGAAATCGAAATGGAGCTTATAAAGTTATTAGAAAAGATGAAACATGGAGGATGGATCTAGGAGTTCCAATGTATGGGTGATAAGATTGCCAAAAGGAAACAACTCATTGACTATCAAGAAAAAATTGCATTAGGGAAACAAGAACCAAAGATGGCCTATAGTCCATGAGGAACAAGATGTTATTTACCTGCAGGGGAACAAACACCACGCAACCTCCGACCTCTCAACAGCACTAAGTGCTCACTGATAAGCAGTGAGCAAAACTGCAGAATATTAATGGGGAAAGAAGACTGAGCCAAGAATTGTATAACTGAACAAAATATCATTCATGTTCAAGAGCAAAGCAAAGATAGTTTCACCTCTGCAAGACATAGAACAAGGACCCTCACTTGACTCTTCTGTTACACCTGCTCTTTTGGGTACTGTTGCACTCTGCTCCTTCCCCAGGTGAGCCACAGTCTTTCTCATCGGTTTCTTGGAGTTGTGCTTATTGCTCCCTCTGTCTGGAACACTCTTCTTTCTTGCTCCACTTTGTACAGCCTTGCTATTTTCAGATCTCAAGTAAAACCAACCAACAAACCAAGCTCTGATTCCTCTGCACAGAAAAGTGTACTCTCAGCCTCTAAAACAAAATGAGCTAGTATTCCTCTTCTGTGCTCCTCTTTTTTTCCCCCTTTTCATTTTGCTTTTACTGAGGTATAATTTATATACAATAAAGTACACCCATTTGTGTGAGTTTTGAAAAATCAATATACTCAAGTCACCATCACAATTACCAAATACAGAACATTTCTATTACCACCCCCCACAAATTCCCTTATAGCTGTACCCAGGTAATCCCTCCCCCCATCTCAGGCAATCACTGATTTACTTTCTTTCATAGACATTAACTTTATCTTTTCTAGACTTTCATGTAAATGGAAACATACAGCATGTATTCTTTTGCATCTGGCTTTTTTTGTTCAGTTTATGACTTTGAAATTCAACTATGTTGTCTTATCAATGGTTCATTTCTTTTATTGCTAAGTAGTATTCCATTGTATGAATGTACCACAATTTTTTTCCATTTACAAATATTTATCCCTTACAAATCCATTTTGTTTATTATGAATAAAGATCATATGAACATTTGCATTTGTGTAGTCTTTTTGTGGACACATGCCCTCATTTCTTTTGAGTACATAGTTAGGAGTGGAATTGTTGGTCTTATGGTGAGTGCACTTCTCCTTCTCTTTATTTCCAAGTATCCTATACCATTCTGTTTTAGGTGTGTCTTATAAATACTAATGAACAACATGACTTTTTAAAAATGTCAAATCTGAGCACTTGTCTTTTAACGAGAGAATTTAACTTGGTCATATTCATTGAGACCTACTGTGTTTAAGCTTATTCCTACCATCTTATTTTGTGTTTTTTGTTTACCATCATTTCCTCACCCCTCCCCCATTCTGCATTTATTTTCCTTTAATTAAAAAAAAATTACATACAGTGAAATATACAGATCTCCAGGATCTCTGGTTGCAATTTAATGCATTTTAGCAAATTCTGCTTTTTAAAAAAAAAAAAAAAACAAAAAACTTAGACTTCTCTTTTCTACTTTCTTCACATTGGTTAAGGAGACATACATCCTATATTAGTAAGAATTAGGTTTGACAGCACAATTAAGGCAAAATCCATGTGGACTTTTCCAATGTGGTGGCAAATGTGGTCACTCAATTTTGAAGCTTATTTTACCTCATTTCTCCCACAGGAAAATACAATTGTCCAGTAAAATCTCTGGTTAAGACTAATTGTCTTACGTTCAACCACCGAGCTTAAAACTAATGACCATGGCAAAGGGGATAAGCACATCCTGATTGGTCCAACCAGGAGCATGTATCCATTCACAGTAGTGGATGGAGAGGAGTGAGCCACAATCCAGTCCTATGACATTGATTTTCCCTAGGAGGAATTCTGTTACTAGAAATAGGAAGGCATCATTTTCAAACCTTTTATCATTAATATATGCAAATTCCTAGATAAACAGTTATATAGTTTTGTGGTTTAAAACAAACATCACAATGTACCTGTTTTTGTAATTTTTCTTTCTCCTAACAATATCTCCTGGAGTTATTCTCATGTAAATAATAGTTCTATCTCATTCTTTTTAAATGCTTATGATATGTCATAGTATAGACATAGCATAGTTCAAACATTTTTGATCGATATGTAGGTTGTTTTGATTTTTTTTTTGTATTCAAATAGCAGCACAATAAATACCCTTCCATATGCTTCCTTGCGCATAGGTGTAACTGCTTCTTTGTACATTTACATCACACTCTTCATGCTGAAGTATTTTAAAGTAAGTTACCTGTAGGATGCCTACACATAACCAAGAAACAGAAATGAGTTCACAGAATATCTGTCATTTTTATTTTAATGGATCCTGCCAAGCTGTGGTCTAAAATGGTTATATCTGTTTGCACTTCTATGAGCACCAAATGAATACCTTTTTCCACCCCCCACACCCTTGCCATTACTTGTTATATATACTGGATAATCTTCTGGTCAATCATTTGTCTTCATTTAGGTGGGATGCCTTGCACAGAAATCCATAACTGTAGCATTTTCATACTTACAAATTGTAGCATTTTCAAACTTACAAATCTTTTATTTTATATTTTTTCATTCTGCTTCTTATTTAAGAAAGCTTTCTCTGTCTAAACACTTTTTCTATATTTTTTCCTAATACTTCCAGAATTTAAAAAAAGTTTAGGTTATTGATCCACTTGAAATACATTCTCATGAATGGTGAGAAATATGAATCTAAGTAATTTTTAGGTAGGTAGCCAACTTGCCATTATAATGGTATAAAGATCCCTTAATATTTACTGAACGACAGTTCTGTCATTTACTTTTCAATTTAATCTCTCCTTATTGGCCTTGTTTTTGCCCAATTCATATAGATCTTAATAGAATTCTAACCCTTGAAGAATGACTGTAGATTATTCAGCCTTCCAATACAGTTTCCTCTTCCCACATATTTAAAGTACCATCTCTGTAATTTGCCAATTCACCGTAAATACATAGGTTTGTTTATAGAATTTCTATTCTGTTTCAGAAATCTATTTGTCTATTCTTCTACTACATGTTTAAAAATTCTAATCTGATCATTTTATCCACTCTGCTTACGATTTTAATTACTCCCTAAGGATCTCAAGATCAAGTACATACCCTTTAGCATCCCTCCCCACCTCCTGCCTCTGGAATCTAAGATATGGGTACAGACTGGTTTCCCCTGTTATTTTCTATCTTCTAGTCATAAAAACCTTCCGGTGGCTATCTGAACGGAGCAAGCACATTTATTCCATGAAACACTCATGTCTCCATGCCTTTGTTCAGACAGCTTCTTATGCTTCATCTTTTATGCCTCATTTACTGGCCAAGCACCTATTCATTTTTAAACATTAATTCAAACATTGCCACCTCTGGCCTTTCCTCCCTCTCCATCCCAATCAAGTAGAAAGATACCATTCTTTCCTTCTTTATATATCCATCACCTTCCCCTGAGTCCTGCATTTCTTCATTTACATATTTCTCTCCCCAACATAATGATTATCTTGAGGGCAGGACCATATCTTATTAAGTACATAGTATGGACTGAATAAATATTTGTGGAGTAGGTTAATAGAAAGCAAAGATTGTTAAATTATATTAGCAATCATCAGCGCGTCTGATTTATAAAATGATGCAACAAATTTTCAAACGAGACAAAATATCTTTTCAAAACAGCATCAAGAAGTGAGTGAACTTAACCATACTCAATTAGCTCATAACAAAGCAAATGGGTGACTGGAATGATAATTCACACTACAGCATATTTGATGAACTAGTAAAAGAGAAATTCAGCCAAAGGAAGCCAGACAACTTTATCTCAGAAGAATTGGAACAAAGGGGCTCTATTATCACATGGCATTTGCTTGATGTTATTCCTATGTTTAGAAATGTACATAATAAGGACTCCAGGGATAGTCCAGATTCTTCATTTAAGGTCCTGTGGCCATAATGTAACACTCGTGCTGAATTACCCTCTGTGCCAACCATTCAACTGCATAGGTTCCTTTGCCCCTGCATGGTACTAGTATAAATCTTGGATCCATGGGAGCCCTTAGAGGCTATGATACTTCTGCTCCCGTTCTCAATTTCAGGCATTACACAGTCATATGAGTGATATAAGTATATGAGTCACAAGTAGACAATGATACACAGCATACAGACAGTCCATTATTGACTGCACTAGTCCTGTTTGGCTTTAATGGAAAAGTTGTTAAAGTTGATATCAACTAGGATATGGTAAGATGGGCCATCTGTGTGTTACATTGGAAAAATAAGCGGGAAGATTACTGGGGGACTCCATTTTCACTGTCATCTTTCTCCCATTTTAGGTTTTAATCTTGAGACTGTTTGCTTCAGGCTCATCTATGTTGCTCTCTTTTATTTCCACATGTTTATGCCACACTCCTGTGTTTCTTCCGGGCCTGTAACATTTTATTTTATTTTTATTTATTTTTTTTAAAGACTTTATTTATTTATTTGACAGAGAGAGCAAGAGAGCACAAGCAGGGGGAGCCGTAGGAGGAGAGGTAGAAAAACAGTATGGCAAGACTAGAAAATAAAAAAGCTGTCAGTTTTATATTTAAAAATTCTCTAAGCAGATATAGCTTTAACAGAAGTTTCTTTAAAATATTCAGGGTTTGAACATTCAAGGCACAATTAATTTACTTGTAGTTGAAATTCTATCAGAACAAATAAGACAAGTGAGAACTTCTAATTGATTTTCATAAAGTCAGCAATGTGACAGTGATAGAACAAAACAAAAGAAAAATAGCAAGTAACATTTCATATGGAAAGAGAAGTGACATAAGCTTTAAGAAATATTTTTTTAAAAACTAAAAACTTAATCTAGCTTGTGGTATCTCCTTTACTCCTTAAAGGTTTAGCTTTTGCTCATTGTACCTCTTTCTAACATTACTCCTCACATAATTGAAGGGTTGTAATACCTGTGTTAAATTGTCTGTTGGGAATTAAGATAGCCCCTTCTATTCTTTTATCACAAGGACTAAAAAGCGTGGTAACTACATATCTGTCAATGAAATGCAAGCTTGGGTGGGAAAAGAAACCGGAGCCATTATTACTCCATTGGCAACAGTGATGAGGAGCCTCCTCCTCCAGGCTTTTAGAAAATGGTGGACATAAAATTTTGTTTTTAGGAGTGACTCGTCTGCTTCAGGGCTGCAACCACTGAGGTTTTTGGGGAAAATTTCCCGTGATTCTAGCACTTCTGGGCTTCTGAAATGGTGTAGCCCTTCCAATGGTTTTGTTTGCCCCTAATTCTCTGTATTAAGTCACTTCCAGCCGAAAATATCCAGAGTGATTAATTTTTTTTTTAATTGGCGTTGTTACACTCTTGACTGTTATTTGTCCCTGAAGTGGTCCTTGCTAAAAGATTTTAAGACATAATTTGAGCAGGTGTCTGACTTATTCATATTTGATGGTGATAATGATCTCACTATCACACAGGAATGAATATTGATAATTCATGACATGTATGGAAAAATAGCTCATTAAATTATTGTGTATATCTACCTGGAATAAAGTGTCTATTAAAGGCAAAGATTTTGGAGAGAAATAGCTTCTGCAATGCAATATTGTTGTGGAAATGACTATAAGAATTTGTGGGTGGCTGAAATTTCTCATTACACAAGAGAATCAACAGGAAATAAATAACATTCCTGAATCGTATCCTTTATAATAAACTGGTGAATCTAAGCAAAGAGTGTTCCTGAATTCTGTGCTTCATTCTAGCAAATTATCAAACTGGAAGATGGAATCATGGGAACTCCAACTTTTAGACTGTCACTCAGAAGTACAGGAGTTCCAAGAGTTGTGAGTGGTGTCTGAAGTGGGAGACAGTCTTTGGAGACTGAGCCTTTTACTGAGACCCTTTGATGTAGGTTCTGCATTAATTCTGGGGAGTTAGTGTCAGAATTAAATGGAATGGTTGGACACTCAACTGGTGTCTGGATAACTGGAGAATTGGTTGATGTGAGAGAAAAACACACCCACTTGGTGTCAGAAGTGTTGTGAGCAAAAACAGACTAAATGCTATCCTATGAGATGTGTTATATTCTCTGACTTGGCACTGTAGAGGATGTTCCTTCTTCCATAACTATGGATCTAGAAACCAATAGGTAGAATAGCATCAGCTCCCTCACCATTACACTAATATGTCACAAAATTTTGTGTTCCAAATTTGCAATATTGGTTTCTACTAGTTTATCATTCTTGGGTGATAAGAGAAAGATAATTCCCTCTGGGGACATAATGGTTCCATTTGAGGGAAAGTTAAGCTTTCATACAGACGTTTTATGTTTCTCATTCCTCTGAACAAATAGACCAAAAAAATACTGAACAGGCTGAGATGAGTATCCAGATTGTCCCTTATACAATATGGATAAACAGGGTTTTCAACCCCAGAATATTACTTCATAGCAAGTGCTCATTATTAATCAGAGCCTATAGCAACCCAACACATACAGGAACAGTAGAGAATGTGTCAGAAGTTTCATGAACGTGTGGTGTGGTTTAAAAACATGATCAGCTGTGGTGCTGAGGGCAACAGAGAGATCGAATGAACAGTAGAAGAACAAAGTTATCAAATTCAACAGTAGCCTAGTGGCCAGTTGCAACAACAAATACTGCAGTAGTCATGCATATTTACCTTTCTTATTTCATTTGTAAATAACAAATTGACTTGTACTTAATTGTCTATTTATTTTCCTCTCCTCCTACTATAACTGCTTCATATAAAAGACATTGCTTGTGAACAATCACACAGTTAAGTCTTAAATTATACAATATTAAAAAAATTAATTGTGCCTGAAGAATAATCATAATTCAGATGAATGTAGTTATAAATGGAATTCTTTTCTTCCTTTTTGTTCTATGTGAAGGGATTTATTTTAGCAAACATAGTTGTATCCCACTATGGAAGTAGGATGCTGCAGTCTGGGTTTAAGTGAGTATTATGAAGTTTAGTATTCTGGATTTATTAGGAAATCCTTTTCGGATTAACACCTGTGGAAGAGAAAGGGAAGAAACAAGATGAGTCAGAGGGAAAAGTTGAGTTGCAATGGTCAGAGGTCAGCTCCCAAGGTGAGCTCTGGATCGGAATGGCTTAGCAGACTCATCAGATGTTGGCTCCCAATCACCTGGACTTTCTCCATGACAAGCCCCTGTGTGTGCACTTCCCCTGGATGGACAGAATATTGAGTGAAGTAACCCTCTGCCGCAGAGGCAATCCCTGAAAGGCCTCATAGCACTCACAACATCTGGACAACAAAGTTTGACTTTGAAGAGGAGGGGACCCGAGTAACATGGCTCCAATCCATGTGCCCCGCACACGTTGTTGCTGGTGTGGTTGTTTCAATTTAAATATGCATTTGAGGCTATGATGGAAGCATCGCCGAAGGGGTAAACTGTACCTATTTTTCTGTTGGCAACTTAGCATCATTTAGTCCTTATGCTTTCTTGTCTGTTACTGGATCTGGAAGCTTGAGAACTACATTCTGCCAATTTGAGGAAATCATGTGAGAATTTGAATGTGGAAGAGAAGCAGAAGCAATCGTAACTTCTGTGGCTGCAGCAGACGGACGGGTGGATTTTGTAGGATGTGAGGTTTGGCCAGTGGCTCCCAGCTATTTTCCTGAAAAACACCCACTTTCATGCTGCAGATGACTGAGAACATTGGTGAGAATTGTCTGTGATTCCTGACTTTTTTGATTTCTTGGTGCTTCCTTCCCCAATCCATCCTATAACGATGTAAGTTTCGACTTCTCTATATTAAACAGCTTTAAGTTCAAAGTACTAGAGAGATTTGCTTCATCCTGTCTCTCTGCCCTCCTGGTTTGTTAAATTACCTTAGTGACTCACCCTTTGTCATATCAGCTGCAAGCTTTCAACAATATTAATGTAAAACAACCCAGTTTCTGACACCAAACTCCTGATTTTCCAGCTTTATTCATCTAGTTATGTCACAATGACTCCAACTAATAAATGAAATAAACAGAACTGACAATCTGCCAGTCTTACCACAACTCACTTATGTCCTTACATGTTACTTGATCAGTTAAGAATCCACAGTCCATTGTTATAAGTATTCACTTACATTTGTCTTCGGCTCCCTTACTCCTCTCTCACTTAAAAATCCCAAGCCTGATTGAATCTACCTCTCTTGAGGGAAATCTACATTAAATCAGATCAAATCTATGACCAATAGCCTTGAATGTATTCTTACCCTTCCTGGTAAATCCTACCACATTTCCCAATTTACTCTCCCAATCTCCTGCATTATTATTTTATAATTTCTCCTCTTCCCTTGAATCTGATATAGTTTCTCATCTATCCTCATCCTCCATAGAAAATGTAGGCAATCCAAACAAGAATTTTTCCCAGCTGCTTCCAACATCCCCCAGACACTATGACCTGGTCCCCCCTAATCCTTCCTATCCTCCTGTTACTATGGATGAACTGTTTATATTTTGATCAAAGGCAAAATTTCATGTGCACTTCAGGTTCCATGTCTCTCACTTGCTCATGACCATTGCTTCAGAAAGTTCACTGTCTCTGTCCTGTGTCACTAAGTTTTTCTCTTTATAAGAACAATCCATAAGGATCATGCACAACAGCACGACAAATGACATTAATTTCTTCCATCTTATAAGCACAAATACTCCTCTTTTTCATCTTACGACAGTCTTTAGGTACCACCCCATTGCTCTGCTCCTATTGACAAAAAACTTCTTGACAGCATTTGTCTGTCTAATTCCTATCCTCCTTTCAGCTCCACTACAGGGAGTGAGGGGTGGGGAGCAGTTGTGTGTGTGTGTGTGTGTATGTGTGTGTATGTGTGTGTGTGTGTGAAAGAGAGAGAGAGAGAAAGGTCGTCAACAACTTCCACGTTGTTAAATCCAATGGTCATTTCCCAGTCCTATTTTTATTTATCTTATCTGCTGCAATTGCCACAATTCATCACTGTTCATTGAAACACTGCCTATACTTGCCTTGTAGGAAACACTCTTATCCCTCCAGTGGACTTTTTTTAAATAAAGGCAGACTGCCAAATGCAGCACCTCATTTGGATGTGTCTGGAGTCTGAGAAGCTTGACTCTCCTACCTTTGCCTACAAATGGACCTTCAGAGCTTGTTTGGATGTTTGAGTAGGGTAACACAGCTTCTTGTCTACCTTTTATCGAAGAATGGTCCTCCTCTATAGAGGAAGGCCATCTTCTTCCACTGAGTGTGCAATTTTGGGAGGGATACATGTGGAATGATGAGAGAGTAAGAGGACACCTGCCTAGCCAAACCAACCTTGGCAATCAGTTAGGTGACAGATGCCACAGCCAGATTGCCCTCACATCCTACAAGATTCTTCAAACCTACACTGCTACCATGATGATGTCTTCAAATTCAAGCATTGTCTATATGGTAATGACTCTCATATTTAAATCTCCTGCTCAGACCTCTTCCTTGAACTGTATCTAGCTGCTCACAATGCATCTCCATTTAGATGAGAAGTTTATCAAACTTATTTGTTCAGAATTGAACTGATCTCCACCTGTGACAAACCTGTTTTTCCTCCTCCTTTTTTCTATTATGTAAATATCAACTGTATCCTATCTAGTTGCTTATGCCAAAAGCTTAAGAGTTTTCTTTGACTTCCTCTTTTTTTTTTTTTTTGTGCAACAAGTACAATCTCTTAAGCAAATTCTGTCAGTTGTATTTACAAAATGTATTTCTATCCTAACCACTTCTCAACATCTCTACCTCCACCACCTAAGCCAAGTTCTCATCATCTCTTACTTGGATTATCGCAATGGCTTTTGCCTTTGCTGACCTTTCATCTCTTTCCAGGCAACCTTTTAAAAATATAATGCAAATAATGCCCTCGTTTAATGAAAATCCCATCGATGATTTTGAATCATACAGCTTCTTAATGGGCCCTACTTGATAATCTCCCCCCCCCGCCCCCAACCCCATCTTAAGTATTGTTTTTGAATTCACCTTTCAATCCTCTCTTCTAACTCAGTGACCTCTCGGCTATTCTCAGAATGAACTAGTACATGTCTTTTCCTTCTGCGCTGTCTCTACCTAAGACACGCCCTTCCCAGTTATTGTATGGCTCATTCTATCACCTCTTCATGCAGATATTTCCTTCTCAGTCATAGTCTCTCTGTCCATTCTGTTTAAAACAATGAAGCACACACATACCACTCCTGGCACTTTCAACTTCTTTTCTCTCTTTATTTTTTCTGCACAGCATTTAGTACCATATGACCTGCTATCATTTGACTTACTTATTGCTGATATCTCTCCTCTAGAACATAAGCAACATAAGGTCAGGGTTTTTTAAACTTTTTTCCACTGTTAATATTCTTATCACACATATATTACTGCCTTTAACCATAATAAGTTCACAACAAATATTTACTGAACTAATGACTTTGTAAAATAAATATATCAAAGGATAAAACTATTTGATTATATCAATTGATTACCAAAAAAACCCATTTTATGACATAATATATATATATATTTAAAATTTTTATTTATTTATTTGAGAGAGAGGAGAAAGAGAGAGAGCAAGAGGAAGAGGAGGGGCAGAGGAGAGGGGCGGACTCCCTGCTGAGTGAGGAGCCCCAGGTGTGGCTCGATCCCAGGACCCTGAGATCATGACCTTTGCCAAAGTCAGACACTTAACCGACTGAGCCACCCAGGTGCCCCTAAATAAAATATTTAACTATACTGATAAATAATATAAAAAAATCACATATTCAAAGAATAGGATATATAAGAAAATAAAAAGTGAAAATAGAATAGAAAATCATAATGTATGACCAAATTTGTTATAAAAGAAAATGGTTGTTAAAGACTTGAAGAAAGTCTATACAATATTAACAGCACTGTCCTCTGGTTGATGAAGTTATTGTTAATTTTTGTATTTTTTTTAAATTAGGGTTTTGAAATTTTCTAATATACTCATTATTTTTAATTCCAACGATAAAAGTAGTACATTGCCTTAACCAAAATTTAGTGAAATTTGCTTTTGTTTTTCCTCAGCTACCAGAAAACTTAGAGAAAAGTCAGTTACCTAATTTTGTAATCTGTTCGTCTCTAGTGACTGGTATCAGTCCGTAGATAGTTTTATTTCTGTTTGGCAATAAATAAGCAAAGTTTTGCCATATGCTTTCAGATGTAAGTTGCTTTAGGTTCTCTTAAATGTGGTTAAGGGAAGATAAAATATAGACCATACTAATAGAAATAACATTTTTGCTAGCCCTGCAATCATATCAACAGATTCATGTACTGCCAATTGTGTGTTAAGCACATACAAATTGTCTGCTCTGTGTATTATCTATTGAAAGGGCTATTGCTAACCATAACTGCATACTTCCTGGACATCTTTCTTATCATCTAGATAGTGTGTACACAGAGAATGCAAACTAATTTTAATGTGCACTGAAGCAAAATATTACCAGGAAGGTGAAGCTACTAAAATATATAGCATATAAATTGTTTGCAGGCATTCATGACTTTATGATATCAGGCATTCTGGATGTTCCACACTCTGCACTTCCCCATTAGTAGAGATAACTGAGAGATGAGCATTATGTTGGTAGAAAATAAAAAAGAACTTATTTTTACTTCCATCTTATCCAAGCAATAGTCATGCTTACTTTGAGGTATTCAGAAGGAAAAAAGTCCACCATTTTTAATGCATTCTACCACCCCACACCTACTGTATTTGACCATAACTATGCCTGAAATTGCACGAATGCTCCCAAAGCACCCAGGAATTTCCTTCTGTTTTTTTGTTTAATATATACTTCCCTCATGAGATTATAAAATCCACAAGGTCAAAGATTCATCCACTTTGTATAGAATCCACTTTGTATCTGAGGTCTCTGAGTAGATGTCACAGTGCTTGGCACAAAAGGTGCACAATAAATACTTGTTAAAATATACTTATCTGCACTCATGTGCACACGTGCACACACACACAGATACACACACAGACACTCTCTAAGGTCATCATGTGTTTTTTAGAATTCTTTAAGAAATTTATGTGTTTCTTCTGAAAAAAAAAAAAAAACTATTTCTTAATTATTCCTGCCCTTGTTACAACGTAGAACATAATAAAATGGTTTATATTAATATTACTGTTCTCTGAAGAGAGAATATTTTTCCTCCTTCTATAAAAACAATAATGTGGAATGTTTACCATGACATTGCAAAGCAAATAATCTGTGTCCTAAAACAATCAGTGATACCCTCAATAGCATTTCTAAAATAGAACTAAATATCTTTTCGTTTAAAAGTAGTTCATGAATTCATATGTTTCATTTGCTTAGCATTGAGTCTTCTATGCCACCTTCCTGGGTAAAAGTAATTTTAAACCCTGGCCTGTGACCACTGGATTAGGCAAAATGAAAGAAAAATAGCTGAGGTGGGAAGGATGTATACAGTAGCTGTAATGTGTCCTCTTCCAAACCCTAATTTCCACTTTCCAATTTTAGGAGTTTACCAGCCAAGTCTCTGCCTTAGCTCCTCTTGAATTCAGTTACGATGTGTTTCTTTAGCTCTAAAATCTTATTTAACGCTTATTTTGAGTAACAAGTTTTTTGCTTGCCTATTTCAATTTTAAATGAGACCATTGCTCCGAGGGTGATAAGGAATATGGCATCAGTAGGTAATGTTATTTTTCCTTGCCAATTTCTGGATATTGTGACAGTGCAATGCATATTTCGAGGTGGGCCAAATTGCTAGAGAATTCCAAACCTTTATACTTCTGTTACTAACAGAAGTATACTGTTACTACTAGTTACTTCTGTTACTAAAGTAAGTGACCCTGGAGTAGAATAGGAATCAAGCCCAGCTGATAGTCCTAAGACTATAGGAGGTCAAATTAATTCACTTACCAGGTCCTCTCCAGCATTTGTCCCCAGAGAATTTTCCCCACCACCACTTCCATAGCATTTATTTCTCATTGTCACTGGGTGCAATTCTTTGTCATGTTAGCCATTTCATCAGTGCAAGGGAAAATGCTCCTTCATAGCTCTTTGATTCATGACCTGAACACCCACATGCCTGCTCACTTTATGAACTCAGGAAACTGACTATAGAGAGAAATATAAACCATAGGATTTCAGTCCCCATCTAAGCTGGCACACGGGGCAGAAACTTTTCTCCTTATTTACCTTCTCCTGCTTCTCCTTCTCTTTCTCCTATTTATTTTTCCCTTTTCATGGACATCTACACAATAAACTTTAATTCCTTCTCTAAATTCCCCCAAATATTTCCATAGGTGAATATTCCATACATTGTTGGGTTTGTTTTTGGTTCTTGCTTTTTATCCAAAACTGAGTGTTCTGAGCAGGGATATCCCTTATCGTAACAGAGTGATCAATTCAAGGGTATTTTTTTATTGTCCAGGCCTAGAGAGCCAGATTATCTGACTATATAGCAAAGCTATGGGCTACAGATCAAGAATGTGAGAATCCAAATATTTCCTAGAGGGTAGGAACTTCAATTTCACTGCTAAATATACAACTTTCATCTCTTGCCTTGCCTTTCCCCATCAAGAATTAACTATATTAAAAGCATATTCTTGCTGGTTTCCAAATAGCAATGCAGCCCTCAATCCAGGAAATCCCATCAATAGATCACATAGCTTACTTTGCTGTGGCTGGGAGAGATTCAGTGGTTTAGGCCATAGAGCTATCAGTGCAGGAAGGTCTTATAAGGCCTCTATTATTGACACTATAAACAAATAATATAAATGCTCTTGAATGTCCTTGGAGATTACTCCTGAATATATCACTTCCATTTTGTAACTCAACCTTGTTATGAAACCCTCTTCCTATTTAAAAGTCTCTCTGACACCACTAAGATAGGATCAAAATTCCTAGCCTAAAAATCATCTGATGTCCTTCAGGGATGGTGTGTATCAAAGTACGGTAGGAACAAGCAAGAAATTGTCTTTTAAGTACATTACAATAAACATCTAGATATCCAGTTCAAAACACAGAAACGCCTACCAATTTCTACCAAAGGTCCCAGTCTGTGTAGGTTCTGATATTTCTTAATATCGATAAGAAGTTAGATCATAAGGACCTCTATAACAGCCTTTGCCACTGTCCTCTCTATAAGTGTTAACCAAATCTATAAGGCTATACCAGGTCACCTTAGCTTGTGGCCCATCCTGTAAGTCTTTTTTTTTTTATTATGTTATATTAATCACCATACATTACATCATTAGTTTTTGATGTAGTGTTCCATGATTCATTGTTTGTGTATAACACCCAGTGCTCCATTCAGTACGTGCCCTCTTTAATACCCATCACCAGGCTAACCCATCCGCACACCCCCCTCCTCTCTAGAATCCTGTAAGTCTTTACCATATAGGTACAAACTGAAACTATTGGGGAAACCAACTTACTTAGTCCTGGGTGGTCTATGTTAAGTTCCAGGAATGGTCTACCTTACACACTGGCCAGATAGAGCTTTTAAAAGGTAATTCATGATCATTAAATTGCTGGCCTCAACCATTTCTTTAACCAGAGCAAGGATCTTTTGTTTTCTATTGCCCTCCTAGAGTTCTGAATTGCTTTAATGTTTACTAACAAAGAAATATTAATTAAGCAGTTTAAACTTTCACATTTAACATGGTAAATTGAAACTAAGTGAAAAGAGTCTTGGTTAACATCCTTAATAAAAAGAGTAAAGGCAACATACTCCATTCATACATAATATCTATCTCAGTTATGCACTTAATTAAAGGCAGTGCCATCACTGGGATATTTCTAATGATGCTTTCCAATTCTTAACTTCATTCCCACCTTGGTTTCTTCCATCACTGCATCTCCACACCCACCTAGTTTCATATTAAGACCTTTATTTTACCTCTTCTATCCACATAGGAATTGACCTCTCAATTTTAACAATCCTCAGAAGCTTTGCCTTGCAACTTCAGGCCACTTTATCCTTGTACATAGCCTAAGCCTCCCTTCCCCCATTGTTGTTAAGCAATTTCGTGTCAACCTCAACATTTTGTTGTTGCTTGCTTCTTTGTTCGGTTTTCTTAAAACTGTTGTTTTTCTAGATCATGATCCTTATCATTGGGTTTGAATTCCTCCTGACTAAGGTAAATAGAACAAATTTACCATGGTACGTTAAGAGCTACGAGTAGCGTGGTACTGAAGTGGGTGTGCACGTCTGCTTCTCCTGAAAGCCATCAAGGGCCTGTAGCCCATGTAACAACTTTGCACTTTCTAAGAGAGTGTTATGTGTATGGTTTAGGGATGGGATGAAAGAATGCCCCCTCAGGGAAGGTCTGTGAACCCACTTAATCCACTGCACTTGACCAGCTGTCATACTATCTTCAATGAGTCTTCTCACAAAATGTCACTGCCACATTTTGATTGATAATCTACCAGTCTCTTTCATTTAGTAGTATCTGGAATTAGCAATGTGTTGTATTGATTGTCAGTTCTAAACATCCACACCAATGATTCACTAGGCTACTGAGGGTCTTTCTTATATCCAAACCCTATCACAATATATCTTTATGATTCAGTAGTTCGTCTCCATCTCTAACTACCTGTATAGTTTTTATTATAACCAAAGGCCTTAATAGAGTTATTTTGTGTATGAACACAGTATCTTTCCGGGTACAACATAAGCATGAAAAGGTCTTCTAGTGACAGGAAAAATCACCATTATGTTCACCATCTCCTCCTCAGTTAATGTGATGGCTTTGATCAGGACAACAGAGAACAGAATTGTTTTATTGTCTTCCCTGTTGCTTGCCCCTTCTGGTCTAACCAGTTTCTCCAGGTCAGTCTAAATATAATTCTTCCATACTATATTGATTAAATTTATGCCCATCAACTACCTCAACACGTTTTTCTTTTCTTTTTTCTTTTTCATAGCAAGGATGATTGGCAATCATCCTGGCATCAGATACTCATCATGCTTTTCCATGCAGAGCCGTTATGATTTGTGGGTCTAAAAGCCAATCTGGATCATAGAATTAATAAGGAACCCAGTTATCAAATCAGGCTTCCATGAATCAGTTGCTCCTTAGTATCAGGTTTTATTTATAATATTAAGGATACAACCTTAATATTATAGCAAGCAAGAAACACAGACAAAGCAGGGACTTCTAGATTTGAACAACATAGTTAACAAATGTAACTGACTGATATATGCAAGCCTCTCCTGACATCGAAGTGAACTCACTATTTTCAAATATTCACAGAACTTTTACAAGACTTGACTGCATACTGGGCCAAGAAGCCAGTTTCACCAAATTTTAAAAAAGAATCTGTATCATGCATACTTCAGTCTTTGACTATAGTACAATTAAGTTTTAAAAAATCAATAAAAAAGAAAAAAAAGTCCAAAATATTTAGAAAATTTAAAACATACTTCTAAATAACTCATAACTAAACAAATCATAATAATTTTTGAAAATTAAAACAGTAATAATAGAGAAAAATGTAGTTTAAATGTGCATAAGAAAAAAGTCTAAAAATTAATGAAATAAGCTTATTATAAGAACAGAATTAATTTCAATGAAGTACAGAAATGATATAATAAGAATTACCATAGGAGTTAATGATGAGAACTATACAACGAATATCAACAAAAGTGAGAGTTGGCTTTTTGAAAATAGGTAAATCTGTGGTGTAATTGATTAAGAAAAACTGAGACACAAATGAATAATTAAGAGGATTAAAAAAGGGGATATAACTAAACCAATGCCAGATAATTAAAACAATAAAATATGAACATTAAAAATTTTATATATGACTTACACAAATACCTATATAGAAAAAATTAAATTCCTCCCTCAGACCATACACAAATACTGATTTCCCATTGATTAAAATCTTAAGTGTAGAAAGAAAATTATTAAATCATTTAGAATGAAATATAGAAAATATATTTAAGGCATATATTGGGATATAAAAAAAATCATTCCTCTTAAACTTCCAGCTTAGAATTATATGACATCAAACATGCAGAGAACTAAGCCTTGCTGTGATCAAATATCCACACTGGGGCTTCTCACCATCCTCCATTTTTTTTTTTTTTTTTTTTTTAATGTTTCACCTTCTATCTTGATTTCAACTTCTGTGTTTACTTGATTTTAACCATTCAAAATATGTAATCCTATCTTTTCATTTCTCTGACTTTTCTCCATCAATCTTGACCTGAATTTTCCCTTTGCCTGTCACTTCCATTGTCATACCCTGGACTATTTTATGACTAGTAGCTATAATTTCAAACATGCCACTCTGACCACCACCTCTGAATCCAGCAATTAACTCCACTTAACAGCATCCTAAAATCCATTCATCCTTTCTACCTTTTCCCATCCTTTCATATCATCATGATTTCACTTCCCTTTTTTTTTTCACTTTTTTTCACTTCCCTTTTAAAACCAAATTTTATAGACAACAATTATTATCTTTCACATGTTTATATTTTTATCCATTGACACTCTCTCACTTCCATATACTCTTAAGCAGTAACACTCCCCTGGTTAAATCAGACAACTTTATTCTGACAACTGTGCAGCTAGTGTAACTCAAGAAAAATAAACAATTTGAAATTAATGATTATCCTCAAAACCCATTGTAATCAGGCCTTAGTCATCACAAATACATCACTGGCTTAAACTGAAATTAATATCTCCAAACCAGCCACTTCTCACCTACCATGTTACAACTAGTCTGGATTCTCTCTGGAATAGTGCAATATTTTCCTAACTGGTCATTTACGTCTGCTCTCCTTCAAGGCTTTCTCCAAATGACAACCAGAGTTAAAATGTAAGTCTGCTAAAAACCTGTTAACGGCTTCTCAGCTCTCTCAGAGTAGAAGTTAAAGTTCTTATAAAAGTCTATGAAACCCAGTATACAGACACATAGAAATCATACACAAGAATGTTCATATCACTATTATTTGTAATGGTAGATACTGGGCAAATAAGATGGTCTTTAGAAATCTACATTACTCCTTGTTGCTTCAGAAACAGAAATCATTGTGTTTGGTAAAGTTGGAAAAGTATTGGTCATCATTTAATCCAACCCCAAATTAGGGGTGAAATAATAAAAGAGTAAAATCTCTAAGCTGTTGCATCTAATGTTAATAATACAAGGAGAAACATGGTGGCAGTGAGGGTCAAATCTCTTTTTATCTCTGGTCGAGCCTAGCTTTCTCTTCCTATAGCAACAAAGATGGATTATATAATCATGTTCACCATAATTAAAGTAGGCATAACACTGAAAGAAACAGATTCAAGAGAGTAGCCAGCTTTGTGCATACAATAGTATTAAATTTATATTTTCCTCCATGCCTTTCAATCTATCTCAGTATGATATTTTACATATAGTAAATATTCAATGCATTTTTAAAAGAAAATAAAATTCTTTGGGTATCATTATACATAAATTGACAGAACTGAATATTTCTAAGCTCCATGTGATGCAGCTTAATTTGTCAGAAATAAAAGTATAATGTTTGGAGTCGAGAGACATAGACTTGAATCCTTGTTCTGAAATGTACTGGTCATGTTATCTACTTTCTTTTTAGATCTCTATGACTTCAGTTGTAAACAAATCTACATTACATTGATTGACATTGAAAGATTAGTATGCAGTAAGTTACTGGCAAACAATAAGTACCCCCAACTTGTGGCTTGTACAACCATTTATAAATATGAAAAAAATGAAGACTCTTTCACACAGAAGATTCCATGCTTTGCTCCCCCCCATCTTTAGCCTGTACTTTTTTGTTGTGATAAGCACTGGGTGTTATATGTAAGTAATGAATCACTGAATTTTACTCCTGAAGCTAATTTTACACTATAAGTTAACTAACTAGAATTTAAATGAAAACTTGAAACGTTAAAAGAAATTTTAATATGACCCTGCTATGTTAGTGCATTGCATTTTGAGAACCATATGTAATGTTGTTTCTGTTTCTGTTTTCCCACCATTATATTGCCCTATGATTTTAGCATATTTTGGTTTTGTTTTAGTGGTCATGGTATAAGAAAATAAAAAAAAGTGTTCTAAATTCTGATACATTGTAAATACTAAATTACTGATAGCTATTATTATTATTATATCCATATGATTCATTTGTAAGACATGAGATATTAAGATAGTCAACCAAATCCTGAACTTGAAATTATAAAATGTACAAGGAATAGTAAATACAGTATTCATTTGTCTCTGTTATATAACACAATCAAAGCACATTTTATTTTGAAGGGTTATATTTAAATAAGTTATTGACATATTTTATTTTTAAGATAACTCTTAGGTACATGACACTTTGAAAACATGAAACAACAATGTTATTAGAAAAATAGTTAATAGTTACCATCAGGAATTTCACATAAGAATTTGTTCTAGTCATTAAATAATAGGTGTTTGATCTACTTCAGGTTTACTTACACAGTATCTTTAAAATATCATCCTTTTAATGCCTCAAAAATAAACAAACATAAAAGGTAACATTATAGATTGCATTACACATGATTTTCCATAAGATATCAATTGTATGTACATTTATATGTATATATGTAGTATATAGTGCTTATATAATATATGGAAAGCATGTATTATATATAAATTTTAAATGTCCAAGTATCAAATTATATACATATACATGGCTTTTAGAAAATATCTTGGCACATATACAGTCAAATACAGTTCTCATTTTGGATGTGGTGAAATAATAGTTCAGGAGAATAAATTTCATGCTTATGCACATAATGCTTATATATACATTCATGCTTATGTATTTAAAATTAGTTAGAAAGCAAGGTTACACATTCATTTCTTTTTTTCAGTCATTCCAGTTAAACCATTGCTAGTATTTGAGAGAAGTTCTTTTTTTTATTTATGGAAAAGTTTATCATAGCATAAAAATACATGTTTATATAGCTTTAGAATAAACAATGGTAACTTTCATACACCATTTAGAAATGGTTGCAACCACTTACATTCTGAGTTTATTCATGAAACACATAGAGTTCCTCTACTATATTTTCTCCTTCTTCCTTCTCCATAGGGGCAAAAGGACTATAAATTTACCATCTGCTCTAAGACTTTTCGGTCATAAAGACTGCAGTTAAAACTATGTTAATAGCTCAGTTCAGACAAGAATGATTCCTTAATTTTCATTTCTTATAGGATAAGTTAATTAAATCCATTAAAGCCATTTTATCACTCCATAAGGCTACTCAGGTTTTTGTTTGCTTCCATTCTAAAATTCCAGACAAAATTCTATGTATCTGTTATCTTCATAATTTCATTCTTACAAAGCCTGTTTTTTGTAACATTTTGTCTCACATATTTAACTGTTAAAATAAGTTTTAAATGGTTTATTTTAGAGAGGTAGGTTGTTACTAAGATTAATTTTAATATTGAGTACAAATATATATCATTGAGGAAAATAATTCATCTAGGAGTCTGTTTATGTCCAGTACCATGCTGAAAGCATGTACATAATGGAGTATACATAGGACCACAAAGATGAAAAATATAATTCTGGAGCTGCTTAATATTTACTGTGACAAAATCTGGAAAAGGCACAAAAACCCACTATAACAAGCATGTTATAGAGCACACATATAAATTCCTACAGGGAAAATATTGTCAGGCTTTTGTCCTCAGTTTCTGGTTTAGTGTTGAGTACAGAGTAAGATGTTCATGCTTTCAGTTTTGAGCAAAGCGCTTTGGGGAGATAGAAGAGGGACAAAATATGTTTGGGAGCATTGGGAAAGGTTTATTGGAGGAGTCCTTAATGATTAATAAAATCTGTCAGGTTGAAAAATAAAGGAATGCAGATATGTCAAAAAAAACCCAGCAGGTTATTCACGTAGTGAGTCCCTAAACCCATGAATGACTCAAAAGTTAATGAATAATTCTGTAGGATATTCTAACATTTCAAACCAAAAACTCAATAATTTATTCAGGTGACAGGTATTTATTGATTGCTGAATATGTGTCTGGGGATACGGTGGTACTCAAGATATATTGAGTCTATCATGTAGTGAGAAAGAATAAAAGGCAGGTATAGTGTGTGATATAAGTAAGGATAATGTGTTACAGGAACACATAACAAAGTGTCCCTTCAAGTCCTGATTTAGGAAAATCTCTCAGTAAAATAGGTATTTAAATTAAGGTCTTTTAAAATTGTTAAATGCAAAAGAATACACAGGTTTGATTCCATTTGTATAAAGTTCAAAAAAGATGAAGCAAACTATTTTTTAGGAATGCATGTTTATGGAGTAAAACTATAAAGCAAGGCAAGCAAGAAAATAATTAACACAAAACTCAGGATACGAGTGTCCTGTAGCCTTGAGGAAGAGGTCTGTGACTGAAGAGGAAACATGGAACTAGGGGGTAAGGATGGGGCTTTTGGAGTGTTGGCAATATTCTAAGAGTATTTCTTTTTTTTTTTAAGATTTTTTAATTTATTTGACAGAGAGAGACACAGCGAGAGAGGGAACACAAGCAGGGGGAGTGGGAGAGGGAGAAGCAGGCTTCCCGCAGAGGGGAGAGCCTGATGTGGGGCTTGATTCCAGGACCCTGGGATCATGACCTGAGCCGAAGGCAGACGCTTAACAACTGAGCCACCCAGGCGCCCCTGGAGTGTTGGCAATATTCTATTTCTTGACTTAGTGTTACACATGTTTTCATTAATATTGATTGATTATACTTCATGTTTATGTTATATGTATTTTTGTGCATGTTTTTAAATCTTTCAATGAAGATTTCAAAGATAGAACACATAGAAGGCAGAAATAGAAACAAATCCAAGTCCAGTTGTATTAGTGATCCCAAGTTAATGGTAATAAAATCTCTACATTAAAAAAATTCAGCTGCATATTTTTTCTTCAAGAGATACTCTAATACATATAAACATGAAAGGTTTGAAGTTAAAATGTTGGGAAAATATAAGATAGCAAAATATAATAAAAAAGAAGTTGGAATAAATATATCATATAAAATAGGCTTTCAAAAACAATGCCTTCTTAGCGACAAAGATATTTAACTCACCGGTAAGATATAACAACCCCAAGATGATGTGAACATAAGAGAAAAATCACAAATAAAAGATATATAAATAGACCATACCATGAAAAAATAAATGGATAATGACAACAATACTGTAAGAGGTTTCTATAAACTCCTCTCAACTGTTGATGTTGTAAGGGCAAATACAAGGTAAAAACAAGAGACTTAATTCTCCCTGTTGAAAATAAGGGAAGAGATGGCCCCTTCCCTTTTCTTAGATCATTTATTTTTAAAAAAAATTATAATTGTGTATGTAAAATCTTTTTAAAGGCTAAATAAGCCTTTTTTCAGCTTTAAGAGCTAGGAAGATCTTTCTCAAGGAGCGGGGAACTATGTTTGAGATGTAATTATCCAGGAAGAAAGTGACTCTATCTCTCAGTGTCTATGGGAGGGTGGGAGCCTAACTTAGACCTTATTCCAAACTACCTCCTGTCATAAAGATATGAGAGGTTTATTTTTCCTTTGGATAAAGTCCATTAACGAATACAGGTGGTCTCCCCAGTTGCCAGATAAATCTAGGATGAACAATGTGTGACAATTGGTGCTGTCAAGTTCTTTTACTTGGGGACTAGTTATTTATTTTGAGAACATATATGTAATGGGTTATGTCTGCTTGGCTTATAAAAGGGTCAGATTGCTTTCTGTCTTCGTATTTTCTTAGTGAATTTCTATGATGCACATCATGGTTGCCATAATGCTTATTCACTAACAACACTGATTTTTTTTCTCTTCTGGCTTTGTAAAGAGATTTCCTGGGTTGGGTGTAAAAACAGTATAATCAACTCGAGTGATTATGGAAAGAACAATTTAAGGAAAAGCAAACCTTATAATGATAGAAGCTATTCAAAAACTAGAGAGAGTAGGGAATTTCCTTATCTACCCTAAATCTCCAGTCAATGTTCTGCTTGTAATGTTGAATCAATAGTTTTCCTTTAGATACCCACATATATCACATAATATTGTGTTGGACATATAAAGATTGAAAATATAAAAACCAAAACATAACATATAGGAAATATGAAAACCAATAGAATACACATAAGGATGCTTAGAAAAAGTAGAAGGGCTGAGTTGTATTTGTATATTTGTATTAAGAGCAATTTTAAAAATTAAATGGTTATACAGTGACCACAAATATTTAAAAACATGGCTTTGTAAAGAGACATCAGTTATAGTTGATACAATTATAATGCAGACATAATAAAATAATTTGCCTAAGGATGAATGTAACAATAGATATGTAAGACTTTTATAGAGAAGATTATAAAACTTCATTGAACAGCATTAAGAAAACATAACCAATAAGAGACAAACTATCGTCAGGAAAACTCATTATAATAAAAATATTAGTCTTCCTGAAATTGATCTATAGATTCAGATTTCATTTTTCTGTATCTTGAAACATTTAGTTTTTTCATCAACCTAGGAATTATTTCATTACTCATCATTATTCCCAACTTATGCTATTAGAGACTTTAAAAACAGCAAATGGAAGAATGATGGACACATCAAGCAGATAGTATAGGAGTGAAACTGATCATTGCTATTACATCATCTTTCATTTTTCTTATTGTGTTGCTTACTGTATTACATAATCTTTTTTTTTTAAAGATTTTATTTTTTTGACAGAGAGAGACAAAGGGAGAGAGGGGACACAAGCAGGGGGAGTGGGAGAGGGAGAAGCAGGCTTCCCGCTGAGCAGGGAGCCCGATGCGGGGCTCCATCCCAGGACCCTGGGATCATGACCTGAGCTGAAGGCAGCCGCTTAACGACTGAGCCACCCAGGCACCCCTGTATTACATCATTTGACAGAAAAATGGAGAGTTCATGTGTTTTTGGCTTTTTAGTTATTTATTTTATTTTAGCTTTCATGGGACACTCTTCAGAATTTTTATTTTTTTATTCATTTTCACCCCATATTGACAATAAGAAGAAAATTAAAAGAAGTTTTAAAATTATGAAAGGAATCAGAAGATGAATGAAAAGAGACCCATAGCAGCAATCTAGATGCTAGTGATGATGGTGAATTTGACTTTGTAAACAAGATCTATGAGTCTTCAGTTGATAACCTAATTAGATTTTATTAAAATAAACAAGAATTAATAAAGACAAAGTAAACAAGTATTTATAAAGACAAAGGGAAATAAGGTGTCTCATACAGTTAGTCATTGAACAGTAATGACTATACCACATAACTTTTGTGACAAGAACTTAGATCATCCCATTTTACTGAAGATATGACATACTTTTATTTTTTATAATTACGATTTTCTTGATGCAGTTTGTAAGTAGACAACTATTGAGGGCAGGAGTGTACAAGAAGGTTACTGAAAGGAAATAGATGGTGTAGAAATTTATTTAAAAAATTGGATTAATCATTCATAGCACTTAGTTGCATTTGTATGAAGTTGGCCTTCAAAACCAAGAAAACATGGATCAAAAATTTGGTTTTGCTATGCTTAAATTTCTATTGAAAATTCTAATAAAGTTGTTTGTTACTGTTAGAAAAATACTTGTAAAATGACTTAAAAATATTTTTAAAGATAATTTAAGATGTTCGTTGGATCTAATTAGTAAATGGTGTTGACTATTTTTCCTGTTAAACTGAGGATGAATAATCAAAGATCTGTAAATTAACACCAAAATGTGATGGCATTTTACACTTATTTAGATAATACCAAATTTTGGTAGGTTGTGGAGTAACATAAATACATACACTGCTTGTGGAATATAAGTCAGATGACTATCTTGCAAAACAATTTGCGATTATATTTAAAACTTCAAATATACCTACCATGAGTTAGCAATTCCTCCCCTAAGTGCATACCCTAAAGAACCTCCTGCATATTTAGCAGATGACATATGCAAGAGAGCTTATAGCAGCAGTTTTCGTAAAAGCAAACAATTTTGTTAATTAATTAATTTTAGAATAATCACCCAGCAGGATATTCTGCAAGAGTGAAAATGTATTGAACTATGTTATAAGTGACAACCTGGGACAGAGCTAAGAAAGGTAATGCAAGAGAGTAAACACTCATATAAAGATGATTACATTTTAGGATATCACTTCAGTTATCCTAAACAACCAGAAACTAAATCAAAAACAATCCAAAAGCCAATCAGAACTAAATTAATGTCATTCAGGTGTGTATGCATGTTAGAGCTAGCCTAACAAAACATAAAGCTGATAAACACATTACCGTTCAGGTATGTGATAGTTTTGAGGTGTTTCAGGAAGATGGGTCAGAAAGAAGCACATAGGTAAATCAATTATGATCTACTACTTAAACTGCAGATGAATTTATGAGCATTTGTTTTATTATGCTTTATAAATTACTTACATTGTTGACATGTAAAAAAGATTACATATAATTATTAAATACTAAGAATGTTTTTGTTTGCTTTAAATTCCTGTTTCAACCCATTTATCCAAATACTTATTTTACGTTTTGTAGAAAATTACCTATAAATACTTGTCAACCATCTTCTTTTAGGCAACTTCTTTGCTTATAATGGGTGGTTGTTTATTATTATTATTATTAATGACATAGACACCCTAGATTTTTCATTCATTAGCATTCTAAGAAATAGTAGGTATTTAGGCAGTGAGATATATATGTCAATAATATTAAAAAACTTTATTTTTAAAGTCTAATTTTTTGGTAACAAAGTTCAAAATCTCAATATATTTCAAGTAAATATAGAAAGCATCTTTCGTTTTTAATATCAATTATTATTATTATTTTTTTATAATGTTTTATTTATTTATTCATGAGAGTCAGAGAGAGAGAGAGAGAGAGGCAGAGGGAGAAGCAGGCTCCCCGCCTAGCAGGGAGCCCGATGCGGGGCTCGATCCCAGGACCCCGGGATCATGACCTGAGCCGAAGGCAGACGCTTAACCATCTGAGCCACCCAGGCGCCCCTTTAATATCAATTATTTTACTCCAATTGCTATTCTGTCATTTTTAGATTGTAATTCATTTTTGAGCTATACTTGGTTTAGATATACAATATAGGTTTTTAATTTCCCATCTAAGTATTATATGCTTTCCAACTGATCTGAACAGTCATTACTGTTTCCATTTCTTGTCCAGAGTGACAAAAGCTTAGAATTTATAATAATTATAAAAGGAGGGGCTCCTGGGTGGCTCAGCCAGCTAAGCATCTGCCTTTAGCTCAGGTCACGATCTCAGGGTGAGCCCCATGTCAGGCTTCCTGCTCGGTGGGGAGCCTGCTACTCCCTCTCCCTCTGCCACTACCCCCCTGCTTGTGCTATCTTGCTGTCTCTCTCTTTCAAATAAATAAATAAAATCTTAAAAAAAAATAAAAATAATTATAAAAGGAAGAAAGGAGATAACAGGACTATTTTCTCTCCTGGAATTCATGTACAAATTTAGATTCCAAAGATATAGTCACCTGAGTACATGCTATTTAGAATTAAAAAAAGATTTGTATTTAAGTCATCATTTATGAAAACATGTTTATGTACTGATAAAAAGCATGGAATAGCAAATGAAATAATCTTATGTTAACAGTGCTTATATAAAAATTCAGCACACTAAAATAATTTCATATTCTGCAAAATTATAGGCAAATTATGTATTTGTCTATATATTTGAAAGCCAAATTTTCCTTTACAATCAAGTATGATGAAACAAAAATTAAATTGATAATGTAGAAAATATATAAAGATTAGCTTCATTGTTTGAATCTCACATTTTTAAATTAACACAAATCTACACGAGAGACTACATAATTAATGTACTAAAATTTACACCTCCAGTACTTAAAAGATTTTCTATTCAGAATTTAGTACTATTTGTTAGAAGTTTGGTTCCTTTTGCATCCTGGCCATTTAGGCACTATGAGCTATCATCTGACCAAAAATCCTTATCATTCTATAATTAAATTAAAACTAGAATGATGACAGGTCACATTTTACAGATTTAAAAAAAATTACCATTTTATTCTTCTGAGTTTGAACACTGACTTCAGAATACTTTGACACATTTTTAATTTTTAAATTTAATTTTTTATTTTTTGATACCCTTTTTTTTTTTTTTAAAGAGTTTATTTATTTGTCAGAGAGAGAGAGAAAGAGAGAGTACGAGCAGAGGGAGCGGCAGAGGGAGAAGCAGGCTCCCCGCCGAGCAGGGAGCCTGATGCGGGCCTCGAACTCAGGACCCTGGGACCATGACCCGAGCGGAAGGCAGACGCTTAACGACTGAGCCACCCAGGCGTCCAACATCCTTTTTAAACAACTTTTGAACAACCTTTGATTTATTAACTACAATGCAGTTACTCTCTATATTTCAGTAATACATAATAATATACATATAGTAATAATATATATAACTATATATATATTTTGCTCTGGAAGACCTTGGTTACTGGTGACCTGAGTTACAATTTACTTTTGATAAAATGGCAATCCAGATAAACCTGAAGATTTTTATTTATTATTTTATTTTGGTAGGGAAAAATAATTTCCCCACTGATGCGTTAGATAATTTTGTGGGGTACTGTGTGTGCATACAATGTGTGTATGTTTTCATATTTGACTGTCATGGACAATGTATAGTTTTATGCTGTTGGGTGTTATTCTAAAACGAAATAGTGACCTAAGCACCATCAATTCGGACATGTAGTTTTGTACCTGAAATGGTACTGAGCTATTAATCAGCAATTGTGAATTCTGGTTATCTCTGTTATAATCAAAAGAAAACAAGAAATGTACCATGCACTCTACATCATCTCAATACTTGTTAAAGTGTGAGATTTCAGATATTCTGAGTAAATTGAACAACATTAAGGCACTTTAATTTAATTGCTAATATAAAACTTTGAATGGTTTTCAATAGAAACATCTATGATAGAAATAAATGATTGTGATTGAAATTAAAACCTCAGATATTGTTCAGTTTCAGTATTTGTATTTTATAGTAACAAAGGCCATTTCTTTAATGCTAAGTAACACTTGGAGTGCTTTGTATATTCATTGGAGTGCTTTGTATACACTTCAAAGTGTTTTATTTATATATAAATTTATCTTCTCAAGTAGATCACAAATAACTGTGGGAAAGGGACTTCTCTATTTCTTTACTTTTTTCAAAGAAACAGCATATGGAGCTTACCTCAAGAACTTTACATTTGCATAGGTGGGTTGATTTATTTTAGGGACAATTTGGAATTCTGTTATTCTGAATAATCTAGCTACTGGCTATTTCAGTAACGTGCACTTATTAAAATTTAGGCATGGAATCAAAATTTAAACTAATGAACATCTATTCTCATGTGCTTTTATGTTGTTAATCCATTGCATGCTTTGTTACATTTTGTTTTGCAGAAATCTAAGAAATAACATCAAAATAACAAGAAACATTTATGCTTTAAATAATAAATGGAAACAATAGATATTGTATAAGTTTCTATCATAAATTGGTTTTTTTAATAGAGGTATTTTTTGACCAAGGGAACAGGTATCAATGTATTGCAATCTATTGGTTTGGTAAAAGGATCACATTTCTTTAGCATTAACAAATATTGTGTTATTCGATTCAGTGTATTCTGGTGGTTGATAATACAACCTGTGGAACTGGAAATAGAACCTGAAAAACTGGATTTGTGGTCAAAATTTGCTTCTAAGTAGTTGCTGAAGTTGTAAAAACAACTTACTAGGCCACAACTTTTGTTTAAAAATGATGCTTTTGAGTGAAGTTTGGCTTCAAGATCCTTAAAGATTTGTAGATCTCTAATGCTATTTGAGGTTAAGAATGTAAACTATAGTAATGATAACCCTCTTTCTAAAATAATCATCTCTTGGCATGATATGATTTTTTTTTTCCCACGCAAGTTAGCGTTTTCTTTGTTCCTTGCTTGCAAGCTAAAATATAAAAAATGAGAGCACTATTACAAACATAAAGCTATAACCACTGTTTATGCTGTGTTAAATTTTCCTTTTTTTTTTTTCCTTAAATAGCCAAGAATGTGCCTGTTTCACTGCAAGTGAATTGGTCTTACCTTGTTTTTTGTGTGCTATTTACAAAATTGGAAGGATTTAAACGTGATTTTATCTCATCACTGAAGTTCCATTTGTTCAGATTTTTAAAATACTTTTATTGAGGAATAATTGATATGCAAAAAAACCTGCACATGTTTAAAGAATACAGTTTGATGAATTTGGACATTTACATACATCCATGAAATCATCACCATAATCAAGGTAAGAAACATATTTATCACCTTTATACCCATGAGCACAACTCCCCATCTCCCCCTGCCCCAATCTCTGGTAACCACCATTCTATTCTCTAGTTCTATGAATGTGACTAGAGTAGATAGCTCATAAAAGTGAAATCATGCAGTATTTGTCCTTCTGAGACAGGCTTGTTCCACTTAACATAATATCCTCCAAATTCATCCATGTTTCTTAAATGAAAGAATTTTCCTTTTTTAAGAATAACTAATATCCACTATATGTATGTATCACGTTTTCTTTATCCATTCATCTGTTGATGTTTAGGTTGTTTCCACATCTTGGTTGTTGTGAACAATGCTACAATGAATAAAGGAGTGCAAATACCATTTTGAGATCCTGATTTCAATTCTTTTGGGTAAATACCTAGAAGTGGATTGCTGGGTCATATGGCAGTTCTATCTTTAATTTTTTGAGGAAACTCCACACTATTTTCCATAATAACTGCACCATTTTACATTCTCACCAACAATGTACAAGTGTTCAAATTTCTCTACATCATCATTAACATTTATTTTATTTTGTTTTTTGGTAATAGCCATTCTAACAGATGTGTGATGATACCTCATTGTGGCTTTGATTTGTATTTCCCTGAGTGATGTTGAGCATCTTTTCATATACTTGGCAGCCATTTGTATGTCTTTTTTTGAAAAATATCTATCCAGATCTTTTGCCCACGTTTTATTAGGTTTTTGGAATTTTTTTTTTTTTTTTGCTATTGCATTGTAGGAGTTTCTTCTATAAGTATTAAGTCCATATTAGATAAATGATTTGCAAACATATGTAGGTTACCTTTTCACTCTGTTGCTTCTTCCATTTACTGTGCAAAAGTTTTCAGTTTAAAGTAGTCCCATTTGTCTATTTTTACTATTACTGCTTATACTTTTGATGTCATGTGCAAGAACTCATTGCCATGACCAGTGTCAAGAAACTTTCCTGGTGGTTTCTTCTAGAAGTTTTAGAGTTTCAAGTCTCACATTTAAATCTGTAATCTAATTTGAGTAGATTTTGTGTATAATGCAAGTTAAGGATCCAACTTTGTTCTTTTGCACGTAAATATCCTTGAATCCTTTACCATTTGTTGAAGAAATTGTCCTTTGCTCACTGTGTGTTGACACCCTTGTCAAAGATGAGTTGATCATATACGTGTGGGTTTATTTCTGGGCTCTCTGCTCTATTCCGGTGGTCTATATGTCTATATTTATGTCAGTAACATATTTTTTAATTTATTGTAACTTTGTGGTATAGTTTTAAGTCAGGAAATCTAATGCCTCTAGTTTTGTTCTCTCTTAAGATTACTTTGGCTATCTTGGGTCTTTTGGGGTTCCATATAAATTTTAGGATTTTTTTTCTATATTTGTAAAAAAAGCCATTGGGATTTTGATGTAGATAACACTGAATCTGTAGTTTCCTTTGAGTAGTAGGGGCTTTTTAACAATAGTAAGTCTTTCAATCCATGAACATGGGGTGTATTTGAATATATTTGTATATTTAATTTTTTCATAAGTATTTTGAAGTGTTTGGTGTACAAATCTCTTACCTCTTTAGTTAAGTTTATTCCTAAGTATTTAATTCTTTTACAACCTACCAAGCCCGAATCATGAAAGAATAAATCTGAACCAACAAATAATGAGTAAGGAGAATGAGCCAATAATCAAAAACTTCCATCTAAATAACTGGTTAATATTAGAGAATGTGGGGGGAAATTGATGTTTTCTAAGGGGTAGGTGTTTTATGTAACTATAAATAACTGGCATTGATTTTTAAAGAAGCATGATTTATTATAGGTATTGTTTCTAACAAATTGAAGTAAAACAAGAAACGCAACCACTAAAATCTGGGTCCTGTTGACCTATTTTGATATTAAAAAATGGAGTCAACATTTGTTGACTACCACAAATATGTGTCTCCTTATAAATGTCTCATATTTTAAATTTGCTTTTTGTTCAACAATATTGTAAAGAAAGCATTTTTTTCCTTTAAGTCAAAGTGAGAAAGTTGGAGCTTGAAGTGCTGATAATTGCCAAAATTTGGATTTATAAAGTGACAGATTTGGGATTCATTCCAGAGCCTCCTGATTACTAATCTAGTGCTCTTGTCCCTAACATGCATACAGCCTTCCTAAGTGGATTCCAACCACTCTCACCAACTTCCTGCTGCAACTGTTCCCAATAGATCAATGAAATACATTTTGTAAAACTGTAAAACTGCAAACCCTGAGTCCTCTCACCTGCCAGCTTTTCAAAAACTTTCTCAGTTCTAAGCTATCTAGATATGATTTTGGGAAAACAAGTTGTGATTCAACAGGGGAATCTGGAAACTAAAGGCCATGTAATGCTCTACACCTTCTATCACTGTCACGGCAGGTAAGACACCCAGACACACACACATTTGTGAATATAATTTTGTACTGTATTAATTGTTAAAGCCATATATGGTGATAATCCATGTGCTATGTTTTAAATTTGGAATATAGATAATATTAACCATAGGCTATTTATTTTATAGCAGTGTAGTGATTATGAGCTTTAGTATTATTACTAATACTATTTTAGTATGTATAATGTGTTAGGTACTGTACTAAATATTGCACATACATTATGCTCCCTCAATTCTCATACAAATGCTTGAAGAGTCACATGTTTAATAGTCATTAAAACAAATATGATAAAGGGTTAGTATCCAAAATATATAAAAAACTTATATAACTCAACATCCCCAAACCAAATAATCCAACTAAAAAATAGGCAGAAGACATGAACAGACATTTCTCCAAAGAAGACATATAGATTGCCACCAGACACATGACAAGATGCTCATCATCAGGGAAATGCAAATCCAAACTACGATGAGATATCACCTCCCACCTGTCCGAAAGACTAAAATCAGAAACACAGGAAACAACAAATGTTAGTGAGTGAGTTTGTGGAGAAAAAAGAACACTGGTGCACTGTTAGTGGAAACACAAACTGATACAGCTACTATGGAAAACAGTATGGCGGTTCCTCAAAAAAATTAAAAATAGAATTACCATATGAGCCAGTAATTCTATTACTGAGTATTTACCCAAAGAATATGAAAACACTAATTTGAAAAGATATATGTACCCTTACATTTATTGCAGCATTATTTACAATAGCCAAATAATGGAAGCAACCCAAGTGTTCACTGAAAGATGAATGGATAAAGAGTGGTATATATGTACAATAGAATATTACTCAACATAAAAAAGAATGAAATCTTGCTATTTGCAACAACAAGGATCAATCCAGAGGGTATAGTGATACTCGATACTGAGTCTCCCACATGCTTAATATAGCATTCAGCAGTGAACACCAATGTCATTGTATAGCCTTAGAGGGGGCTGATTAGAAGGAAAAAAATATTGATATATGAAGATAATTCTTGAAATGTCAGCTTTACCACACTGACTAAATTACGTAGGTATGAATTGCCCCTTTGGGACAGCCCATAGCAAATATTCTCTCCCTAGTTTCCTCAGTCTATTACTTTCCGGAATAAATAATTTGCATTGGCTAACTCTGGAATTAACTATATCTCAAAAAAAATTTACTGTAGTTGTCCACAAAGCAGGATTTTTTTTTCCCCAGCAGATGCTATGCTTGAGTATAAATGAGTGATTGGAAAACTCTTAAGAAGTATCTGTGGAAACAATAACTTTAAGGAAGATTCTAAACAACCCTAAGAAGAAGAAAATACTTTGAAGAAAACTGCCATAGGAAATATGATTTTGCATAGTACCTACTTTTTGCTCTCAAGAAAAGATGGAATTTATAAAATAAGAGATAAAAGATGAGATTGTAAAATAAAACTTTCAGGTGAGACACCCACTAAGATGGCTATAATCAAAAGAATGGAAAATAACAGGTTTCGGCAAGTATGCAGGAAAATAGGAATCCCTGTGCAGTGGGAATGAAAAATTGTTCTGCTGCTATCAAACATAGTTTGGCAATTCCTCAAAAAGTTTAACATAGAAGTACCATATGATTCCAGCAAATATACTCCTAGCAATACAACCCAAGCACTGAAAACAAAGGCTCAAAGAAATGCTTGTTCATTGATGCTCACAGCAGCACTATCCACAAGCCAAAATGTCAATGTGGAAACAACCCATGTGTCAGTGAATAGATGGACATAGAATCGAATGTTATTCAGTCATAAAAGGAATTAAATACTGCTTCATGCTAAAACATGGATGAACTTAGAAAACATTATGCCAGGTCAAAGAGGCAAGACACAAAAAGTCACATTTCGTAAGATTCCATTTATATGAAGCATCCAGAATATGTAAATACATAGAGACAGAAAGCAGATGGGTGGTGTCAGGGACTAGGGTGAGGGCTCAACAGAGAACAACTGTTTAATGGGTATGAGGCTTTATTTTAGCATGATGGCAATGTTTTGGAACTATTTAGAACCAGTAGCTGAACAGCATTGTAGATGAACTGTGTGTGTGTGTGCGTGTGTGTGTGTGTGTGTGTGTGTGTTGCTTTTCCTGTGTTTTTCTAATTGAGATATAATTGACATATAGTATTGTGTAAATTTAAGGTGTGCAATTTGTTGATTTAATACATTTACATCTTGCTATGTGATAACCACCATAGAATGATTAGCTAACACCTCATGCAATTATCATGTCTTTTTTGTGGCAAGAACAATTAAGATCTAGTTTCTTAGCAACTTTGAAGATAATAGCTTAGTTTTAATTTGGCCTTATTTAATCCATTAATGTAAACTCCGTGTTTTTGGTGCAGAGGGGTATGGTATGATGATTTTACAAAAATATTCTACTGTTACAGATAAAACTTAGTGTCTCTAAATTTAGACTTCTCAAAAGCTCATTTCCAACTCTTCCTTCAATAATGAAAAAGAAGTAATTAAAGTGTTCAATTGCACAATCAGCTGACAACAATCTACATGACACATTTAAGAAAGGGATTAATCTCAACATCATACAAAGATGCTAAAATTAGCTTACCTGTGAGTAATTGTTTAACATCTTGTAAATACAAATGCAATTACTAATTTTGCTTGACCTTTCTGATATGGATTTTGGGTAAGGACATTCAACCTTCTCAGAGAAAAACACTCTTCATATTGGATTATGAGTGACATTTTTAAATTGTAATGTTAGAATTTTTATACTAATGATTAAATGCTTATTTTGAAGGTAAAAATAAACCCATATGATAGACAAAAATGCAAAGAATAAAGCATTATTTTAAATCTCACTTTTGGGCTGCCTGGGTTGGTGCAGTTAGTTAAGCATCCAACTCTTGGTTTCCACTCAGGTCATGATCTCCGGGTTGTGAGATTGAGCCCCACATTGGGCTCTGCATTCAGCGCAGAGTCTGCTTAGGATTCTCTCTCCTTCTCCCTCTGCCCCTTCCAACCCCCCCACCCCTCTTTCTCTCTTTCTCTCTCTCTCTAAAATGAATAAATACATCTTAAAAAAATAAATAAATCTAACTGTCAAAAATGTTAATTAGCATTTGGTAAACATGATTTCAGATACTATGGTATGAGAGTCACAAGAAGTATCATAGAGTTATAAGAATAACACAACTAATATTAGTCTCAGAATTGTCCAAAACGTTTTTTTAAGACCTAAGGACATATACATACTCATTGTCATTTCTGATATTACAAAATTGGTATTTTTAATTCATTATATTAGTTATTTTTAATTAATATATATCTATAAATAAACTTGTACTTGATTTCTAAAGTCTAACAACTTTAGTGATATCCTGCCAAACAATGTAGTCTCCTCTCATTTAAACTCAGAATTTGGGTATGATTTCTCTATTATTACATCCCAGGTATGAATTATATGTTTAGGGGTACATGTTGTCCTGAAATTAGTGCTTTTGTTGCTATCTGGGTCAAGATTACCCAGGATACTTGGAGTAACACACAACCTCACAATCTCAATGGTTTCATTTCTGCTTATACTACTTAAATATATTTGTAGTATATATTTATATATACTTATACTACTTATGCATCAAGGGTGACCCTGGAAATCTGCCTAACATTGTCATTATCCTTTCTCTGGTACCCAGGATAGCAGAGAAGTCACTATCTGAAATGTTGCTGTTAGCCATGGTAGAGGGAAAACAAGTATTCTTGAGAGCCTCACACTGGCAACTAAGTGCTCATTCTACACACAGAACATATCCTTTTCATTCACAGCTCATTGGCCAGAAGTGGTCTCATGGCCCCATCTGGGTACAAGTAGTGAGGAATTACAATCTTACTCTAAACCTAAAGGGAGAATTAGAATACTCAAGAGTCCAGCAATATTGATAACCACATCTGGTGCCTCTTTCCTCCCTGGCCTCAGCTCTGCTATACCTCATCTTGTTGGATTCCTTAACACTTACTGCTTTTGCTGGTCATCTGAGGCTGCCCACAGATACACCTGTCTAGACACAGTTCTCATCCATTATGGCTCTACTCCTCACATGTCATGTGGAACTCAGGTTTCTTTCAAGACTGATAGTTTCTATGGCTACACTGTAGGGAGTCAAGAAACTATTCCTTCTACTCTGGAATTCTTTAGACCTTTCTGTAATGTTTATTTTCCACCTTCCCCTTAAAGTTCCAACCTAAAATGAATGTATAGTGTTGGATATTTTTCAGAGATCCTTTGATCTCTTGCCTTAGTGCACTGGTTAAAACTTCAGTAAAAATACCGAAGGTGAGTGATGGGAGTGAATATACTTGACTTCTCATTGGTATCAGGGGAAAACATTCAATCTTCCACCATTAAGTGTGTTGTTTGCTAGGGTTCTTTTAGTGTGTCTTTATTGGGCTGAGGGACCTTCACTTTTGAATCGGCTCTAGAAAAGTATGGATTTTACAGATTATGGGGTTTTTTTCTTGGTGATTGGTAGGAGTGATGCCCTTTTTAGCTTTCTATATACTAAACAGAAACTAGAAATCTAGGGGTATCTTCTCAAGTCCAGCATGTTGTTGTCATTCCTCTCAAATATATTGAATATTTATAAATTATACTGGAACGTATTTTAAAAACATATCTTATAAATTTTTTAAACTGTGAAAGTTGTAGAAGTTGCTATTAAACCTTCAGACTTTGAGCTAGAACTTATCTTGAATTTACAGGGCAAAAATAAATTTTAGAGATTCTATTTCTGAAGAAGTAGAATCAATTCCAAACTATTTTTCTTTAATAAGAAGCTATCAGTTGGTCACAGGATATAAAACAAGAATTTTTTTAAAAATAATTTATCTCTAGTAGCATAATTACCACAAACTTTTTGATAGTGCAAAACAAAAACAAAAATATAAAATCACCCAAAACAAAACACCTCTTCAGAGTCCTGAATCAGGAGCAGTTGAAATGTTAGTTTCTTAAAACTCTTTCCACTGTCCTTCTTTGTTACGTGAAAATTATTTCTATTTGGTAATGTCAATTAACACTTTATGCTACCCTGCTATTTTTTAGTTTAAGTTTGAGGCCTTCTCTTAATTTGGAAATTAATTATTTTTCAAAGTTTCCTCTAATACCTAATTTACATTTTAGTAAACAACATTCTTTTATGTTCGTTATTTTGGTATATACAAACTTGAAAATAAACTTTGTTTACCATTTCTCTGGATAAATTAATGGCCAACCAAGTAAAAGAATCTACGGTATATCAGACCTGTTTTTATAAACCCAATCAGTCTAGCTTCAGAGACTACAGTCTTAATCATCATGCTATTAAATCTGTCTTAGGGTTCATTATATCATATAGGTTAATGGCATTCACTTATTATTATTTTTTTAAATTTATCTTTGATTTTTTGTTTTTAGCCATGGTGTCTTTCTTCAAATAAAAACCTAAAAATTATAAATAGAAGTATGTAGATAAAAACATGTATAGCTCTTGCATCTGAAGTAGGGTAAGTGCCCTGGTACCTGGGACATGAATTTCTCTTGCCCCTGGACTCCCTTGGCCTGTACAGCTCATAAAAAGTATAAGTCAAATACTTCTTTGGGTCGTATTTTGAAAATACCAATCCAGGTGAAAACTAATTTTTTAAAATATGCATTTATTTATTTGAAAGAGAGAGAGAGTGGGGGGAGGAACAGAGGGAGAGGAAAAGAGAGAATCTCAAGCAAACTCCCTGCTGAGTACAGAGTCTGACTCCAGGCTCCATCTCAGGACCCTGAGATCCTGACCTGAGCTGAAATCAAGAGTTGGATGTTTATTTTTTTTTTTTTTTTTTTTTTTTTTTTTTTTTTTTATTTGACAGAGAGAGAGACAGCGAGAGCAGGAACACAAGCAGGGGGAGTGGGAGAGGGAGAAGCAGGCTTCCTGCCGAGCAGGGAGCCCGATGTGGGACTCGATCCCAGGACCCTGGGATCACGACCTGAGCCGAAGGCAGACGCTTAACGACTGAGCCACCCAGGCGCCCCAAGAGTTGGATGTTTAACTGACTGAGCCACCTAGGCGCCCCCAGGTAAAAACTATTTTTTGAAAACAAATTGAAAGAGTATCTGGAGAGATAAACATTTCTTTATCCAGATATACACTTTTATTTTTCTTTCTTTCTTTCTTTCTTTTTTTTTTTACTATTAAAGTACATAGCAGAATAAGCAATTCCATGGTGTTTTTTTCCCATATGTTAGGTCTTAGGACTATATGAACATTGACATGTCCACCAGTTGGTCTCTATTTCCAGTAGTCGATTCTCACTACTAATGATGACTGATTATGAAAGAGCAAAATATAGTCTTTCCAACATCAGATGTTTAGATTCCATGTTTGACAACTTGCCAAGGTCTCTGTTGAGTGCAAATTTCTAATCATCCCTAAGATCTTCTTCTGGTTAAATTGTGTGGTAAATTCCCCAAGACCAGTGAAAGAATAAACACATTTAATATTTAAGGAAAACAAAATAAAACTCAGTAGAACAATGAAATCTTTAGGAAATACAGCTGTGTCTTCTTTCTAATACTGCTGGGCTTGTGTCCATTCCACTCCCATCTTGTTGGACCATCATTAAAAGATAAATAAAACTGCACAGCTGGGAAATATTCCAAAATGATCATAAACCCCTCCCTATTCATCTAACATCAAGTTAAGAATTAACACAGTAAACGTCACATTTTACCGAAACCGTACTGGGAAATGGCAGTAAATGTAGTTTCCTTGACCACCTCTCGGGCTGGTGATAAAGGTTAGTATTAAGTAGTGTACTATTCCCTGCAGCAGTATCACACTAGCCAGCACACTTGAAATCAGCCTTGGCCTTGTGTCTGTGGCCACTACCATGTGAGCAGAATTAAGCAATGTTCCTTCTGGGGGCGCCTGGATGGCTCAGTTGGTTAAGCATCTGCCTTCTGCTTGGGTCATGATCCCAGGATCTTGGGATGGAGCCCAGAGTTGGGCTCTCTGTTCAGCAGGGAGCCTGCTTCTCCCTCTCTCTCTGTCTACTGCTCTGCCTACTTATGCTCTCTCTCTGTCAAATAAATAAATAAAATCTTTGAGAAAAAAAAAAAAAGCTATGTTCCTTCTGGCTGAAGCTCCTAGAACCTGCATGTCCACCCACATGTTATCTTCTCTCCCTTCGAAGTTTCTAAGTGATGTCCAAAGAATGGATGAGTCCTGAGGAAGGACAAAAATAATGTAGGGAAATTGTGAAGAACATGAATATGAGTGAGAAACAAGTTTTTTTGATTACATATCACTGAGATTTGAGAGTTGTTTTACTAAAATGTAAACAAGGTTATCCAAATGATATAGGAATATGTTATTATTTTATAAACAAAGAAACATTGGCTTTAAACTCTGGCCAAATAAGATTCTATCACTGACCACTAGAGGATACTGCTTCTCTTTAATCCAGAAGTTTCCAATCTTAGTTTACAAAACCCGAGAGGTCTCTAGTTCTCTAGGTAGAGGTGGGGTGGGAGAGCTTATGAGGTAGAAGAAAAGTGGACTTCAAGTCCATTTCAATCATTTTGTTGTGTTGCTTTGATCAGCCACTCAATACATTGAGATCCTTTTTTTTATAATTCTTTTTTTAAAAGGTTTTATTTATTTATTTATTTGTCAGAGAGAGAGAGAGAGAGAGAGAGAGACAGCACAAGTGGAGGAGGGGTAGAGGGAGAAGCAGGCTCCCCGCTGAGCAAGGAGCCCAATATGGGACTTGATCCCAGGACCCTGGAATCATGACCTGAGCCAAAGGCAGATGCTTAACTGACTGAGCCACCCAGGGGTCCCTACATTGAGATTCTATGTAAGATTTTAATTAACTAAATTTGGCTCCTCTCAATTTATTATAATATACCCTGTCTAAAATAAGACTATAAACAGAAAGGGAAGAATAAGCAGAGTATCTTTAAGAAGATAAAACTCAAAGAGTAAAGATGTTTAATCGTGTCTGCAGTCTTGTCCATTAGGACAGCCCTACTCAGCAGATACAGACACCTCTGGTCACGAGTGCTAATTGCTACCATTACTAAACTATAACTTCTTTGTGCTTTTCATGAAGATTTTTGTCATGGGAATATCTGCTTTAAGGGAAATGAATGCGACACTCTCCTTGAGCGTTACGTTTCTCTTTATACATTAATGATTTGTCATTTTACATTTTTCTTTATATATTAATGATTTGTCATTTGGTCAACATGTCAGTCTCCTGTGAATCTGGCTAATGTGAGCCATTCCCACCAGGGTCACACTCCTTCAAGCATGTGCAAATACTACAAACAGATCCTAGAGTTTAACCATATCTCAGTCTGCAACCCTGAGGCCCTGCCTGGACAGAGAGCCAGATTATTTATATGGCAGGCATCACCTCTACCTCACTGATCTGTACCTTGAACATAAGGCTGTTTTGTTTATTCTTTCTTTTGGTAATATTTTCTCTACTTTTAGCACAGTAAAAAGAACTGAGAAGCTTACTAGCTCTGCTCTCACCAGAATATAAATTTCATCAGGAGAGTAAGTATTGGACTTTGAGAATAGATGCTTTTTTCAGAGTACTAAGCCACACTTTAGAAGAGATTTATGGTATCTTTGTGCCCTGAACAACCACTGGCACTTCTAAGTGTTCCTAACCTTTCAATAAAGCAAATTTAGCATCAAAAACACTGGTTGCCTAATTCAAAAATTTCACCTGTGCTAAGGCTTTTTATTAAAATGTATATTTTAAATACTAAAAGTGATGTTATTATTTCCTGCAGTGTTATACCTAAATAAACCATAATTGTAACACTTAATGATTCAGAAAACAAGCCATAAAAGAAGATACATAAATACCAGCACACAGCAAAATTCCAGCCATAGAACTATTACGTAAAAAAAAAAAAAAATACAGGGACGCCTGGGTAGCTAAGTCATTAAGTGTCTGCCTTCGGCTCAGGTCATGATCCCAGGGTCCTGGGATCGAGCCCCGTATCGGTCTCCTCCTCAGGGGGGGTCTGCTTCTCCCTCTCCCTCTGCTGTTCTCCCTGCTTGTACTCTCTCTGTCAAATAAATAAATAAAATCTTTAAAAAAAAATGAATAGTTGAAATTGGAAACTTAGATATCCCTCAGCTAAAAACTGCAACCAAATCCTAAATTCAACGTCCCATAAATTAAAATTTAAGACATCATTTGAAGGCTTTGGAGGTAGCAAACTGCACAAGTGACAGCCGAAGTTCATAAAACCAGCACAAAAACAGAAACATCCACATTTTTTCCCAATAATCCTTTATCATCACTCATTTAAACTGAATTTGAACCTGAAAAGTTTTTTTCTGCAATGTCCAGGAAAGAAAAACACGCACTGGTAAATCTGTATGGATAGATTTTGGGTTTTTGTGTGTTAATTCTTCAGTTCCTTTCTGTTTTCCTGAAAAGCTTTCTCAAAAGTTGGAGCCACCTTTGAAATGATATTGTTTTAACTATTTCTCCAGCAGGGCATGTTTCATTAGTGATAGCCGTGGTCTTAACTGATGGTTGAGTAGCGCTGGATTTTATCTAAAAAATCATGACAACAAGCAATAATAAAATCACTTGTCCTGGACATAAAGTTTTTTTATCAATTTTATCTCCTCTTTTTCTGATTCGCTGTTATGAAATGAAAAAGGGTTTTAATTGGTCCACAATTGGAATGCTTTGGTCAAATTCTCCAAATTTGTTTTTTTTTCTAAAAATTTTGGTTGTTTCTTATAATTTTAACCATAATCTTTTATTAATAGATCTATTTCATTTTTAAGATATGTTATGGTCAAAGAAGTTGAAAAATATGCCACAAAATTAGCATACACATGCACAGATGCATTCCCAGCTTAATATATCCTATTGAGGAGGTAGTCCTCTGAGGAATACATACAATCATAAGGTGTTTAAATCTTTTTTTAAAACCTAGAAATAATTCTATTTCCTTTCTCCATTGTTTTAAATTCATGTGTATCTGTGTTAAGTCATTTGATTCTTCAAACTTTGACTCTTGGTTTTAGATTTTCTTCTTTTTCTAATATTGACTCTTCGATTGACTTTACTTCTATTACTTACACCTCAGTTAGGAAGATAGATTATTTTTTTCTGGTTGAAGGATAACATTAACCTTGCATATGAAATATGGTATTTTTCAATAGTAGTCTTTAACAGTAGATACGATTAGAAAAAGAACTAGCTCTTCACACAACTGCTTGATGAGAATTGCGGTCTGTAACGCATGCGCTGTATTGCTCTACATTCAAAAAAGAACATGAATGATTGCATTTGCAAGTCAATGAAGAGAGTGACATGTGAAATTCTTTGTTATTAATGTTCTGCTACATGGTCATTTACCTTAAAGAAGAAAATTTTTAGAAAATTGAAGCAGTAAAAATGCAATTCAGAAGAACAACTATTTCATCCAAAAGTTGCTCAGGAATATATTTATTAAAAGAGCCTAGGGATGCATTAAAAAAGGTCCACTCCTCCTGATACAGAGAAAATCAAATACTCTAAACTATGTGTAAAGAAGTATTTTTCCTTGTACGTAAAATAATCTGTTGGTTTCATCATGCTGTCTTCAGTAGCTTTATTGTTTAGACTTAGTTACTCACATTTAACAAGCAGAAATTAAACGTGAACTGGCCACAGAAATTCTCCCAGTTCTTTCATAAGCATTGGTGCAACAACTGGTTACAGAATCTCTTGTTCAGAAGAATTATAGGGGTGGATAATGTCCTGTACTTGGGTGGCAGGCAGAGAGAGGAGATAGATGCTTCCACCTGAAACATTTCAGGAACTTCATATAAGATGTCTATAAAAGTATATGTTTGTAAAGATAGACATTGGGTCCCAACATAAATTTTAGCAGATTAAAATTGTGTAAGGTTTATAATAGTTCAAGTTTTGAGCATTTATAACTTCTTCATGAAACTTCTTGGAGCCTTGGAAAAAGATTTATGTTTAATGTAAATATTTTTGGTATATTGCAATAGAAAATATAAACTATCCTTTTTAAACATTTATTTATATTTATTTATTAATTATTTATTTTACACACCGTCAATATTCCTAAAATTTTTATTCTTTCAAGCATGAAATTGTTAAAAAGGTGGTTTGAACAGTGGTCATTTCCACAATGTTAAAAATGTGTATTAAGTCTTTCCTACTTGTGAGGCTGTTTAATTGGACTGAATTTTGGCCTATTTGGACATTCTGTGAATGTGTACAAATATAGAATATGTTTGTGACCTAGGATGAGGAAGGATTTCTTAAATAAAAATTCAGTGAAATAAGCCAATTACAGAAAGACTGATACTGCATGATTCCACTTATATGAGGTATACAAATTAGTTCATAGAATCAAATTGTGGAATGGTGGTTGCTAGAAGCTGAGGAGAGAGGAAAAAAAATTACTAACCAAAAGGCACAAAGTTTCAGTTAAGTAAGATGAATAATTTTATAGATCTTCTGTATAACATTATGCTGATATTAATACTTTATTATACATTAATAATTTGTTAAAAGAGCAGATCTCATATTAAGTGTTCTAACCACAGTAAAATAAAGTTTAAAATGTGAAATTTCAAAAGCAAAACATAATGCAAACTATTTTTTTTTTTAAAGATTTTATTTATTTATTTGACAGAGAAAGACACAGCGAGAGAAGGAACACAAGCAGGGGGAGTGGGAGAGGGAGAAGCAGGCTTCCCGCCGAACAGGGAGCCCGATGTGGGGCTGGATCCCAGGACCTTGGGACCATGACCTGAGCCGAAGGCAGCCACTTAACCGACTGAGCCACCCAGGGTCCCCCATAATGCAAACTAATAATAAGATTATAATAAAATAGAATATTTCTGTTTAATAAGGCATATTACAAAGTAAATAGAAAGATAACAAATTTAAGAAGATACTTGCAATGTTTAAAAGTGAAACACGGTTAATCGCTAGAATGTACAAAGACTTCTGCAAATTAACAAGAGGACAAAGACTCAAGAGGAAAATAGGCAAATGATAAAGATAGGCAATTTATAAAAGGAAACCCTTAAATAATAAGAGTCATGTGTTCAAAAGAATTAATATTCAGACATGCAAATTAAAATAAAATGATATAATTAATATCTATATTAGACTGGTAAAAATTAGAAGGTAAAATATTCAATTGTTGGTGGATACTGGGAATGAGAACCTGATACGCTGCTGGCTTGTCAGAGTGTAGAGAACTGCTGTTCTGGAAATCAGTCTACCAATACTTAGGCAAATTAAGTATAGACATATTTATAACATAGCAATACTATTACAGGGCATATATCACAAAAAATTTCCCAGTGTTCCAGAAGGGATATGTAAAAGTATGATCTTTGAACATTATTTGCAGCATAAGGATTTGGAGATGATACGGCTTTCTATCTTCAGAGAATGGATAGATGAAACATAGTGGGTGTGTACCATGAACTATTATTCAGCAATTAGAAGCAATGAATTAGATGTACACATAGCAATAGAGTTGTGCTCTATGGAAAAAAAAAATAGGTGAAAAATAATAACAAACAGAAAGTGAAGGGAGTGGGAGATACAAGCTTCCAGTTAGGGAATAAATAAGTCACAGGGATGAAAGGTACAACGTAGGGAATATAGTCAATGGTATTGTAATAGTGTTGTATGGGGACAGATAGTAGATAGATTTGTGGTGAGCATAGCATAATGTATAGAGAAGTTGAATTACTATGTTGTACATCTGAAACTAATATAACATTTTGTGTCAACTATAATCAAATAAAACAAACACAAAATTAAATGTTCCCATAAAATAAAAGTACACATTTTGTTAGAACATGCATAAATAAGAATATATATAATTAACACAAAATAGAGGTGTCTGGGTGGCTCAGTTGTTAAGCGTCTGCCTTCAGCTCAGGTCATGATCCTAGGGTCCTGGGATCGAGCCCCGTGTTGGGCTCCCTGCTCAGCGGGAAGCCTGCTTCTCCCTCTCCTCTCCCCCTGCTTGTGTTCCCTCTCTGGCTGTCTTTCTGTCAGTAAATAAAATCTTTAAAAAATATATAATTAACACAAAATAATGGTGGCCTATTGTAGTAGGAGAACTGGCAGGTATGTACAGATTGACCTCCAAAGGCCGAAGGAATCACAAGACCAAGCAAAAAGGATGACTAGTCCAGCTTGACAGGAAAGGGTTTATTAAGATTTGTAGACACCTATCTTGGCTGGCTACAAGTTGAGATCTCCACCTCCAGTAAGACCTGCTTCTATAGCCCCTGAGGCTGGAAGTACAGGCTTGGAGATTACCCAAGGGGAGAACATTTGAGAATAGATGTGTGTCATAGTCATATCAACAAGAGCAGGTCAAGGACCTTATGCCCTGAGGGTATACTGAAGGGCATGGTTAAACAAAAAGAAAGAATATGGGAAGTCGAAGGCTGTGCTTAAGGAGACTTCAGGTCACAGAGAGGTCATCATGACTGATTTGTACAAGATGGCATTAGTCTGGTTCACACAGAGCCCCATAAGGCCTGGGAGGTTCTCAAATAGTCAAGCAATTGAGGCTTACAGGCCATCCTGAGCTAAGGAGAAGGGTGTAGGGGTCTGGGACTTCAAAGGAGCGGAAGACAATTCACAGGAAGATGGGAAGAGCCAATGTTTGGTAAACAACTGTTTGCCATGCCATGCAGATAAGTTTTTCTGACGTAAAAAGTCATCTCTGGCAATTGCTCTCTTCCTGGTAGGGCACTTGTAGAGAGCAAGATGGACTCACTCTTGTCAAGCAGCCAAGGGCATTGCAGCTAGGACCAGATATTGCCAAAACCAGCACAAACTGACAACACGCAGAACTGATAACCAGGAGATCCTTTAAAAAGCGAAGACTTTTGCAGCAAACTGTCAGTCTCTAGATGCTGACCCTTTTCACATCTGACCACATCAAAAAGGCAAGCACCACTGAAGGCTCTGTCTCACTGATCTCCGAACGTAACAGACTCTCCACTGCTTGAACATAATAACCGGCACTCACCAAGAGCTGACCAGAACTGGACTGCAGCCTCATAGCGACTTCAGGTTTGGTTCCTTAACTTCTTACCCATTCTGTATCTTGTTTGTGGTGTACCTTTGTATTGTGCTTTGCTTTGGGTGACTTGTGTATGAAGCCAAGTTAGATGCACAGTGACATGGCATTGAGTTTGGAATCCTGAACCTGCCTTACAATTAAGTTAACTTTGCACTGTGATTGAATAAAGCTGACATTTGTAGAAACACACAACTCATGGGTGTGCTTGCAACAGCCCCCTATCCAACTTCTCTCAGGCAGTTAAGGGGGAGGTAAAAAGCTCTTCCTGAGTCTGTAGGGCTTTGTCTTTAGGTCTAAATAATCCCCATGTCCAAGTGGCACATTCCGGGTGGCCTGCCCTGAAACCACTCACAATGATAAATTGACATAGCTGAAGTAAAATAAATAAATAAATAAAAAATAATATATATATATATAATAATTAAGCAAATACCAAAATCTTTAACAGAGAAATTTAGGAATATATGTTCATTCCTATGCTTGCCTTCTTTTTGTCTGCAAAGCATTATAACTTTGTACATATAACCATGTAATGTTAAGTTTTTTCCCCAGGTATTTTATATTTTTATTGCTATTATGAATAGGATTTGTGTCCATTATATTTCTAACTTGTCAAATATGGCATATATAGAAAATAATTTATTCTATCTTTAAGGATTTTTTAATCAAATGTATATGAATTATTTTATTAATTCTAAGAGTTTTCATGTAATTCTCTTGGATTTTATAGGCAAGTAAGCATTTCTTCAGTAGAAAATATAATTTGTGTTCTTATTTTCAATATTTATAAGATTATTTTCTTCTGTAACTGAATTGTTTTTGAAATATCAAAGCTATTTTGAACAAGCCGTCACCATCTTGTTACTTGTTTTCATTTTCAATATTTACACAGTGTTTGTTTTTCTTTACAACTGAATTGATGGGACATAAAAGCTATTTTAAACAAAAGTGGTGATTTTTGTCATCAATGCCTTGTTCTTCTACCGTCAGTTTTTGGTATGATTTTGGCTTTCGTTATGAGACAAATATTCTTTGTCATATTGTAAAATTTTCCTTTTATTCATAGTTTATGATGCTTTTTCTTTGCTATTTGTATAATTTTCCCAACAGTAATCTGATGTGATTAACTGAAAAAACTCTAAGATAGAAATTATACATTTTTAATAGAAAAGATTCAAAAACTATGGAGATTATTACATAAAGTGGACTATTATACAAAACGATCCCAATCATGTGTAAGATTTAAGTTTACTAAGGGGATAGAGAGTACATTAGTTTCTTACTGCTGTCGAAAAAATCACTAAAGCTTATCTTAAAGCGGCACACATTTATTATCCTACATTTTCTGTAGGTCAGAAGTCCAAGCTTGGTGTAGCTGGATCTACTCAGGGTATTGGTGGGGATGCAGTTCTTATCTGGGACTCATGGTCTTCTAGGCTCACTGGTTATTGGAAGAATTTATTTGCATGTAGTTATAGAATTGAGGTTAGCTCTTGTTCAGAGATTATTCTCAGCAACTAGAGACTGCCTTCAGTTCCTTGGCCTGTGGCTCCCATAGGTAGTTCAAATATGAATGTTTACTTTCTTCTAGACTAGCCAGAATACACTTCTCTGATTTACTCTTCTGTGACTGGTTATAGAAAACTTTCTACTTTTAAAAGAATTCATGTGATTAGGTCTGGCCCATCTCCCTATTTTAATATCAACTAATTGTGGACCTTTATTACATCTGCAAAATCCCTTTACAGCAATACGTAGATAAATTTTTGTTTGAATACCTAAAAAAAGGTATGTGAACACAAAAAGCTGGGATTTTAGGGTACCACCTTAGAATTCTGTCTACCACAAGTTCTGTAGGATAAAATATCTACAGAGTGAGGATCCTGCCATGGATGAGATGCTCCCTTTACTATTCTTACAGAGAATTTTATATATTCTTTGCCTTTATAAGAAGTCACTTGATGGGGTAATTTTCAAGATTAGCATGATTAAGCTGTTTCTCACATTTGGTCTGTAAGATGTTTTCACCTATCTTTCCTCCTACTTATTGTTAGAGCTATTAACATGTATCACTTATTTAGAGTGTTATTGTGTGTTATTGTGTTTTTTTTTTTTTTTGCCAGATTTCTCTTTAAATTTGCTATTTTTTCTTATCATACTCTCTTTTTTGAAATTGAGTCACTAAATCCAGCCCACACTCAAGGGGAAATGAATTAAACTCTCCCTGGGGACGTGTTGGAGAGAATGTATCTACATATATTATTTGTAATTTTTCTATAAGGATGATTTGTCCTCTGTTCCTATTTACTTATTTAAATCAACAAGACTCATAAATGTTTCTTTTATTCTTTGCATTATAATCCATTATTTTAATATTTCTTTTGTTGCTCAAGTTGTTCCAGCTTTGACAGTTGGGAGTTTGTTCAGTTTGGCTTCAGGGCAGAACTGGCCTCCTGGGCATGAGAACTCCATAGTCACACTAACTGCCCACTCAGAAGGCCTTCCTTATATTTCTTAATAATTTTATCTTTTCCAGTTGAAGTCTGATGGGACCATGAGGCATGTGCTAGGGAGGGGCTTAGAGACTCAACTCAAGCACATTCCCTCTTTCTGCCTTCTCTTTCTTGGGATATGTTCTCCATGCCCTATTCCCACATTCTTTGAACCTGTGGGCATGAGCTGGCTTCCTCCTTCATCTGGGGGCTCAGATATTCCTGATGCCCTGATCCCAGGGTGAAGACCTGGGTCTCAATAACATGTGAAGGTCTGTATTCTGCCATTACTCTCTGCCCAACAGGGGTGTAAGTCTTAAGAAAGGGAGAGTTGACATTGTGTGCCCATGCCCTGAAGTGTGTCAGTGGGGCATGGCAATAGCCATCCACATTTAGCTGGTAGCACCACATGTCTATTAGACATCCAGTCTGAGACTGTGTCCTGTGTACTCATGTACCCTTATAAATGTAAATGTCTCTTACAAAAGGGTAACTTTTACTTAGTTTTCAGAGCTTCTCTAAAAACAGCCAGCTTAAAATAATCAGTATGCTAAACAGGCCTATCTTGTGTGGCAAAATATGGTCCCCTTCATCTCCCATAACTGGCCTCCTTTTCTTACTGCCAATGTCTTTTGTCTTTTACTGGAGATGATATTTAAGGTGGTGGTTCAAGCCATTTCAGGGTTACTTAGTTTTCTTGGGTTTCTCCAATGAATACAGGAGGTATACATATTACTAAACTTGTATTTGTTCTTCTTCTAATAATCTTATATCAGTATAATTATTGGACCAGCCAAAGAATCTAAAAGGTTGTTTTTACAATATGGTTACTTCAACTTGTTTTTCAGAGCTTCTCTCATGCTGCTGTTTTTTAAAAATAACCAGCCTAAAATAATCCTTAAGCCAAAAAGTCATATTTTAGGGTGAAAAATTCTGCTTCCCTTCAGTAGGATTCTGTTTTTAGCCTAACATTAACTGGCATATCATTTGGTAGTCAATTGGCTGTATGTAATAGAATAGCTATTTAGAAGTGCTTAAATAATAGAAGCTTCTTTTTCTTGTACCAAACACAATTTCCAGATTAGTAGGTCTCAGAGGTATTCAGGAGTTCCAAGATGTCAAGGCTGAGTCAGCTTTTCTATGATTCTTTTGATCTCTTCATCATTGTCTCCGGTATCCAATCATTCTTAAACAATACGCAAACCACATTAAAACAGGGCAGGGATTTTGAAATTTCTCTTATTTTATCAGATTTCTCCTTGGGCCATACGACAGGATTCTGCCTATATTTGTAGCTGAATCGAGGCTTAGAAAATTCTTAGCATTTTCAGCCTCCATTGTGACAGGTAAACTCTGAGAAGTAAATAGGAAAAACTGTTGGGGAGGTATGGGAAAGAGGTGGAGGTATGCAATGGACAGCACATATTAGCTGTGTAACAGACCCAGTGGTAGCTCAGAGTACCTCAGCACCCAGGGATTCGGGAGGTTTCAATCCATCTTTTATATCTTATCATGCATTCTTGATTTTTATTCTCAGAGCAGAGAATGCTTTGTATGACTATTAATAGAACCATAAGCTGTTTTGCTTTCCAGATGCAGCTGAATTTTTTCCCCTAGGCTTCCAGGTAAGAATTTGACAGAAGACCTTTAATTGTCCCTGATGGGATGATATTTGCATGACTTGTAGTATTCATTTTTGTCAGAGTAGGGCATTATGATTGACTACACCTGTTACATGCTCACCACCTTGGGTTAATGGGGAGGAGGGAGGTACAGTGGGCTAGAGAAATAAGGGAATAAAATTCACAATTTCATCAGAGGTATTGACAAGGTTGAGGGTGTTTTCTCAAAAGGAATTTTTCCTAATACACTTATTGATTCAATTTGGTGAGTTTCAGTTGTTAATTAGATTTTTTTAACATTGGATTTTTAGGTTCATTACATCCTTTCCATTTCAATCAGCATTCTCCTTATTTGTTTTATTTCTCTTCTGGTTCATTTCATCTGTCTCAGTTGTCTTTCATATCAGCTTATTTCATAGAGTACATAAAAAAGAGATTTTTAGAGGAACACAATGCAGAAATATAATAAAATTATATTCAGCTATCTCTAGTTTATAATCCATATCCTTCTCATTACATCTTGAGTAAAAGGTTCTCTATTACTTCATGTTTCAAACTGCTTTCACCGGTTCTATAATGGTGTTTTTGATTTGCATTTCCACTTTTTAAATGAGGAGAGTTCTGACCCTAACAGATTTGGTGATTATTCTCATCTCTGCACGATAGCATTTAAAATCTACTTCAGGTTAAAATCATTAACGAGAGGGCAAGCAAAATAGTACCCACATGGGGAGAGTGGGTAAGGAACGTGGTAGGCAGACCAGAGCAGGTGTTGGAGCTTCAACAAGCCTAGGAAGCCTTGATAAAAGGGCTGATGGGTACATACAAGGTGAAGTGGGGTATTATGGAGGGAGGCAGTCTGGCAGGGGTGTCAGAACCCAAGCAGGTAACCTAGACATGGAGATGGAGATGGAAGGGTAGGCAACTGGAATGTTGTGTAGTAAAGAAACTAACTGCATGGGCATAGGGGATTAGTTATATGGAGTAGGATTGATTTTTAGGAAAAGTAACTTTATATTAACAACAATGGGAGTTAAGTTTCTCACTTTCAGAAAAGGGAACTTAAAATATGGAAATGAAGTTAGCTAGATGAACACTGTGATGAGGTTTTCAATGTAAATATAAAAGATATATTTATAGAGATAATATCACTCGAATGTGTCTCTTTAAAAATTCAACTAACCAGTTAATTTTCTCTTGACCACTCTGTCTAAAATAACAGTACCTCCTTTTTATCTGTCTTAGAAAATTTCACTTTTCTTTATGAATTGGAGGAAGAGGTTTTAAGGAAGAGAGAACATCAGTTGCAAAAATCTTGAGTAGGAAGCATGCTTGCCCTGTTTGGGTAAAAAGCCAAGAGACCAAAGGTATAGAACAAATAGAATGGGGGGGTGGGGAGAGGGAGAGGGACAGAGAAGATAAGGTCAGAAATCTGATAGGGGCTCATCATGGAGAGCCTCATAGACCATGGACAAGACTTTTGAATTTTATTTTATGGGAAATAAATCATAGCTTTGACCATAATTTAGTGCAGCTTATATTTTAAAGTATCACTCCTACTGCTATGTAGAAAGTAACTTTCCTTGCAAGAAAGGAAACAAGAAAGCCAATTCAAGGTGAGAGATAATAGTGGCTTGGTCTGCAGTTAATAGTGGTGAGAAATTCTTGAGAGGGTAGCCAGCATTTCTTGGCTGACTTTTTGTGGAGTCCATGTGAAAGAAACCAATGAGGGATAATACCAAGTTTTGGGAATTGTGATATCACTCACAGGAGCTTCGATAGAAAAGCAGATTTGGAGGCAGAAATCTAGGTTTTTTTGGTATATTTGTTTTAAAATGCCTGTTAGAAATCCAAGTGAAGATGACAAGTAAGGATTCTGGAATTTATGGGAAAGGTAGGGGTATAAAAGTAGAAGTGACCTGTTCAAGAAGGTATTAAAGCTTGTGTCAGATTTCCTGGGGGGTAATAATAAATGGAGAAGAGTGGTTCTCAGACTGAGTCTTGAGTTATCCCAAGACTTCGAGGTCTAGAAGATGGAAAGGAACAAAGGATGTTCAGAAGGATTGATGTGAAGAAGCAGTGTGCAAAAAAGGGGGGGAGGTGGAGAATAGTGTGGGGAAATGAGATATCTCATTTTATGTATGCCCCCTCATGTCTATCTATATGTTTTTCTGGAGTTTAAAACGAAAAAAGATGTATTTTTTTCTTGAAGCTTTCTTATGCTTAAAAGGCTGTAACTTGCTGAGAGCAATTATCAAGGGAGGGGAGGTTGACTCAATCACCAATGGTCAATGATTTAGTCAATCAGGCCCATGTAATGAAGCCTCCATCAAAAACCCAAGAGGACTGGGTTTGGAGAGCTTATGGGCTGGTGAACACCTGGAGATTTGTGGGGGAGTGGTACACCAGATGAGAGCATGGAAACTTCGTGCCTTTTCCCCATACCTTGCTCTATGCCTCTCTTCCATCTGGCTCTTCCTGAATTATATCATTTTATAACCTGGTAGTCTAGTAAGTGAAGCGTTAGTAAAGTGAGCCCCTTTAGCAAATTAATCATACCAGAGGAGGGGGTTGTTGGAATCTCCAATTTTGTATCCATTCACTCAAAAGCACATGTCATAACTTGGACTTGTGACTGGCATCCGAAGGGTGTGTAGAGGAGAAAAGTCTTGTGAGACTGGACCTTTAACCTGTGGGATCTGATGCTATCTCTGGATGGATAGTCAGAATCAAGTCAAATGATAGGATACCCAGCTGATGTCTGAGAATTGTTTGTTGGTGGTGCAGGGGAAACCCCACACATGGAAATTGGGTACCAGAATCATTTTAAAATTTTATTCAAAATAACCATCCCTAGTTTCACTGATAGCTCTTCATTTGACATTGCTTTAATTTTCTTCAACATGTTTACCCCAATGAATCAACCTATAGTATCTCTTTTCTTAATCTAAATTACAGTAGCTTAATTATTCATGACTGTGCTTGAATCTTTTAATCCCTTTTGTTTTCAGGAAATGTGAATGTTATCAATAGATGGATTATGACATTAAGAATATACAAAATTTATGACTCAGTCATTTAAACTAGCCTACCAAGGTTATTAATGTTTGCAAAACACATGGCTGATTTTTTTCTTGTATGAACATTTTTTTTCTCTCTGAAAACTATTTTGAAATGAATACATGCTAAAATAGTTTGAGTAAAATTGCTATTCTTACTAATCTGGGAAAAAACTATATTTATAATAATGCATATTCTAATTCTAAAGGCTAATGTCTAGATATTTTACATTTGGAACTGTTATTTGATAATACCATACCTAGTAAGCCCCTACTATCAGCACTTTTTAAAAGCATTTAAATGCACAATATTATTTAATAGTCATAGAAACTCCAAAGAGTTTCATTAAAGGGTTTCATTTTCTTAAGCAGATAGTATTGAGACCCTAATATGGGCTGGACTTCAGGTATATACCAGTGAGCAAAGCAAACATTCCTGTCCATCTACAGCTTATATTTTAGAAGGATGGTGAGTAAATCAAGGCTTTTGGTAATTCAGACTTTTCTTAGGGTCACAGGAGAGGTAGAAGGAGAACTGTGGAAATTCTAATCCAGTGGAGCTCTAGTCAGATAGTGTTAAAATAATTCTTTTTCCTTTGTATTATTTTTGTTGTTGTTGTTTATTTCTAGGACAAACATAATGAATCATAGACTTTAAAAATTTTTTTTCATGGTTATAATAATCAGGAGCCCTGGGTCTGTCACAATATAACATTTTCTGATCTGTCACAAATATAAAATGTTAAATTATGCATGCTATTAACTACTCCATATTAATTTTTCCTTTTGTAAAATGATAAAACAGTGTAAGCATTGAGGCGAATATATATGTTTTCTACCAAAGGTAGCAATCACTGTGAATGCCTTTCGGAGATAATAATACTTAAAGCAGTGTCATTGTAAATCCCATTCAGTTGATAATTCTAGAAAGATTTCATTATGCTATATTAACCTGAATATAAAAGCATCCTTCAAATGCTAATAATTAACATGCATAATTTTGCTGAAATCACAAGACTTCAAATATTTTCTATTTGTAAATTTTGTTTTTTTCATAAGTTTGATGCTTCTCTAGCTAAAAGGAAAAAGATTGTTATATATATTTTAATAGTATTATGTTACATATAAAATGTATTTATAACAAACAAAAGATTTAGTCAATTTAAAATTAAAAGGAGCTTACTAAAGAACTTTATGATTTCTGATAATTGTAAAGTTTTCTCTTTTTAATTACTTGCTCTGTACACATAAAAGTTCATTCCTCCTTAGGAGTCATTGTACAGAGTGGTCTCTTGTAGGGATGCTACCCCCCATTTTTTACATGGTGAATACTGTTAAAAAATATATATATTCTATAGCATTATTAGGGCATGGTAAGACAGACATTATTCAAGGGGAGAGCTATCATGATAGGTATAAAGACCACTGCAATGGAATTTTGCGGTAGGAGAGAGAGATCAAGTTTAACTCTGAATAAATACAGCGTGGGCAAGTAGGAATGTATAGACAAGGAGCAAGGCAGCATTCAGTGGATGGACAATTACTAAGTGGAATCACTAAGAGGAAAGATAGGGGTAAGGGAGGATTCTAGGAAAACTGGCCTAAAGGTGTTCTTGCTGAAGGCAGATCAGGGTGATGAGATATCACCTGGGGGATGGTGAAAAATATGGAACCTGATCAGATATTGAAGGTGGGGGCTTCTGGTTATCAAGAGTCTGGCTAAAATTGGGCAATGCAGAGAGGAACATGAAAGTGACCTTGTTGAAAAGTACAGAGTTCAGCCAAGGAGAGAATGTATGTCAATCCCTACTCATCTTTCAGAACTCAAGTGTCATTTTCTCAATGAGACCCCCTCAGATCCTCAGACCACACAGTCCAACGTATCTCCTTCCCGCCCCCACCCCCACCCCAAACATTATTCTCTCTGATAGTATCTGGTCATTTTCCTTCATTTATCTTAACTCCAATTATATCTGTATATGTATCTTTATTTAATGCTCAGTCTTTTGCTTTAGGCTTATTCGCATCATATACCTACCATATGTGTTTTATTTATCGGGGTATATTTAACACCGAACTCAGGTCTGGCATGTAGTAAATTATCAACTTCTCGAGAATGAATTAAAGAAATTATGCATTTATCTGAAACTTAACTAATTCTCTTATATCAATTTGGTAGATTATATTACAAATGGCTTTAGCAAAGTCTAGCATTACTCATCTGTATAAATGCAGTTTGATTGTGTACAAAGTTGCTCACAACTTTTGAAGAGAAAGATGTTCCTGATGACTCAAGCAGACACTATTGCCTAACCAATGTTCATTTCCTTTTTCTTTTAGCACTATAATCCTCTTCTTCTTTTTTTTTTTTTTTAAAGATTTTATTTATTTATTTAACGGAGAGAGACCCAGTGAGAGAGGGAACACAAGCAGGGGCAGTGGGAGAGGGAGAAGCAGGCTTCCCGCAGAGCAGGGAGCCTGATGAGGGGCTCGAGCCCAGGACCCCAGGATCATGACCTGAGCCGAAGGCAGATGCTTAACGACTGAGCCACCCAGGCGCCCCTATAATCCTCTTAATAATTCATTCATCCTTCTACCAAGTATCTAAGGGAAAGATGACTCCTACTTTTTATTCAGATGTAAAGCCTGCTTGATTCTAAAGCAAGGATGTTCCTCTTTCCTTTGCCAGTGATTGATTTAGGGGTTAGCACAGGATCCACTTCTGGCCAATGAGCTCTACAGACAAGTCTGCTAGTATTTCTGGTCAGATTTTTTTTTGTTTAAGGAGAGACCTAGGAAAACTAATTCCTATTCTGCCTCAGGTAATTATTATGTCTTGATGTAATCTCCGTAATTGCCATGACTATGAAAGGAGCCAGACTGAGGGCAAAGCTGTCACCCTGATAAGAAAACAGAAGGAGAAATAATCTGGGTCCTTGATGTCATCATTGTACTACTGAATTAATCAGCTCTGAAGACACCTTGGCTCTAAATTTCTGTTTAGTGAAAGCCAGTTTGAAGGATTTTTCTTGTGTTTTCAGCCAAAAGTTTTGGAATGGATTTTCAAAACAGTAATGTATAACATTCAGGATGTATGAGTGAATACTATTTCAATAAAATGTTTAATCTGTGTAATCATCAGTGTCACTTTGGTCACTTTGGTCAGCAAAGTGATTATCTGATTGTGCATTAGTGCAGAATGAAAGAGACGCAAGTTTAGTTGGATTGGGTAAAAAACCATGCAATTAACTACTGTTTTCCCATTAAAAATCTTCATAAATTACTTTATGCCAAACATCTTAATAGCTATGCCTCAGCTGGAGCTGAAAACCATCATCCGACACTGTGGGAGTCAGATGTGTTATGGGATCAAACTTATGAGCTTCTTTCCTTTCACAGTGAATTAGCTAAAATATTGATGATTTAATGAGCAATGTTGATAATAATTAGCATGTGTATGCCATAGGATGTCTGCTTAATTTTCATGGCACATGACATTAAAATAAATTGTTTTCATGTGCTCTTCCCTAGCTTGATTGCTAGATTTGTGAGACTCTTTGTGGCATCATTAACTATATTACATAAACGATTAAAAATAATCATAGGTTATTAATATAAAGTTCTCCGTGTGTGTTATATATATATAATACTATTCTAAGGGCCTTACATATATGAACTTATTTTATCTTTCCAACAATTTTATGAAGTAAGTGCCTTTATTATCTTCCTAGAAATGAGCAAATTGAGGCACAGGTATTTTTAGTCCCCCTGGATCCCTCAGCTAGGCTGTGGAGCTGGACAGTTTGATTCTACTCTGAACCACTATGTTGACTCCCTCTTGTTAGATAGAAAACACAAATGATAACTAGAGAATGAATATTTTATTTTGTATATTATTTCCTTTTTTTTATTACGTTCAGTTAGCAGCCACCGTATAGTACATCATTAGTTTTAGATGTAGTGTTCAGTGATTCATTAGTTGCGTATAGCACCCAGTGTTCATCACAACACGTGCCCTCCTTAATACCCATCACCCTGTTACCCCATCCTCCCACCCCCCTCCTCTCTGAAACCCTCAGTTTGTTTTCGGGGTCCATAGTCTCTCATGGTTCGCCTCCCTCTCTGATTTCTCCCCCTTCAGATTTCCCTCCCTTCCTCTATGGTCCTCTGTGCTATTGCTTATGTTCCACATATGAGTGAAACCATATGGTAATTGTCTTTCTCCGCTTGACTTATTTCGCTTAGCATAATCCCCTCCAGTTCCATCCATGTCCATGCAAATGGTGGGTATTCATCCTTTCTGATGGCTGAATTGTATGTATGTATCCATTGCATATATGGACCACATCTTCTTTATCCATTCATCTGTTGAAAAGCATCTCAGCTCTTTCCACAGTTTGGCTATTGTGGACATTGGTGCTATGAACATTGGGGTGCATGTGTCCTTTTGAGAATGAATATTTTAAATCCTTCTATTAACTCTACATGGGGTTTGTTTGGTATTTGAAACAATAATTACTTGTATGGAATAAAATACTCTTTCACACCACCAGTACACAAATATATTTTATTAAATTGAATACATACTGTTTTTAAAAAGGTTCCAATAGTTTAGCCTTAAGAGATTTCTTGCTTGAACTCACAACCCTGAGATCAAGACCTGAACTGTGATCCGGAGTCAGATGTTTAACCAACTAAGCCACCCAGGTGCTCCAAGACTTAAGAAATTTCTATGCCTAGAAGAGAAGTTAACCTTGTGTTACATAATGGAAATTTGTTTTAATAAACAGTCATAGATCTTGATAACTAACTCCTATTTCTAAATTTATGGTTATTGTCTGTCTGGTCCATCGGCAAAAATGAATTTTGGATTAAATTGTCAATGCAATTCATTGAGTTTCCTTTGCAGGTGGATTAGTACTTTATTTAAAATCTATTTAAAGAATATACTTTTAAACAAATTACCTATTCATCTAATAGACCATAATGAATAATACTCCTAAAGTTTCAAATTAAAAGTTTTTTTCTTTTCCTTCCAAAAGTAAGTTTTCATCCAAGCTTGAAAGATCAAGCATTACAACAAGGAAATTTAGGGGAAATTTAATGTAAAGCCATTAATTATGTAAGTGTATTAAAAATAAGTCATAAGGGAAATTTGATTAATGGCTAAATATTAGAATTAAATATGACTTTCAGTGCATTGTGATATCTGGGTGTTACATATATTCATGAATCAATGTTTTCCATTTACATATCTTCCCATTTATCTTAGACCTGTACACATCATACATTTATGCATCCAAAAATATTCCTAAAAATATACCTTCCTCACATATTCTATAAATTGTAAACAGGTATGTACCTCTAGGTGGTGCATTCTTATGAAAAGACATTACATATAAAGAAATATATTTAAAAAATTTTAGAAGCCCATAGTAGTCAAGCCTATATTAAACAATATTCCTTATACATTGATAAATATTACACACATAGGTAGTCCTCCTCAACTGCAGAGGCATTTAAGTGCTTATTATGAATGTAGATGAAGACATCTATATAAAAAAAAGGTTGTACACACTACCCTTAGGGAATGAACACTTTGATGGCAGAAAGTTAAATTCAACTGGCACAATGTCAGGTGGTCATAGGAACAATGCAATTGAAATCTCACAACATAATTATGTGTCAATTATTATTTTCATTTTTTAAGTAAACTTTCAAGAGTGCAGGAAACTTGTTCAAGTTTACATACTGTCATTGCAATTATAGAGACTTTCCCCCAGGTCCTTCTACTACTTCGACTGTCTCCTAACCTCACTTACCGTTTCTTTTCTTTTTTTTAATAAAGATTTTACTTATTTATTTGACAGAGAGAGAGACAGCGAGAGAGGGAACACAAGCAGAAGGAGTGGGAGAGGGAGAAGCAGGCTCCCCGCTGAGCAGGGAGCCCGATGGAGGGCTCGATCCCAGGACCCTGGGATCATGACCTGAGCCGAAGGCAGACGCTTAACAAGTGAGCCACCCAGGCGCTGCCCACCCCGCCCCTGCCCCGCCACTTACCATTTCTATTCTCCACACTGCAGTCATAGTGATATTCCTAAAATTAAAAAAACAAAACAAACAAACAAAAACTGCTACTCTGTCCTGTTTAAAATACAGCAAGTGCTGCCAATTGCTTTCAGAATTATATCCAGTTACCTCGACTTGTATAACGAATATAGTTTATCCCTGTGCTAGTTCAGGGAAAGATCTCCAGCTAGTGCCAATTAATTTAACCCAAATACTGGTTTGGGAGGTAAGGATGTTAGCAGGGATTTTCCTTCCATATCACAGATTTTGGAGGACTTAATTATTGGTTGAGAATTAGAGTCACTATTCTAAGTGTAATAGTAGATGTTTAGGAGCCCATTCTCTTTCTCGAGAGACTTATGAATGTCCTTGGTGATGGAAAAACTTTAATATATGGAGGAGGTAGAAAGGGACTCAGGTCTTGGGGCATGGTGAGTATCTTAGACTTTCAGTAGTTGATGGATGATCAGCTTTGGATCTGAAGCCAGCTAGCTGGTAAGACAATCCAGGTAGCTTCTCAGATTCAGGCAGTGTAAGTGTTGCCATGAATAAGGAGATTCTGTGGGAACTGTCTGGGCTCTCCGGCATAGTGATGGATTCACAGAGCATTCATGATAGTTTTTCCATTTCTGTCCACAAAGACCCTGATAGTCCTATCCCACTCTTCTGAGCCTACAGCCTCCCTCTTTCACTGCTCCCACTAAGAATTCCTCTTTCTTGCCTGGAGCAAGGGTAGTATGTGGGGGAAAAAAAGGGGCGGGGTTTCTTGTTGCAAATATTGTATGTTTCTTTGTTTTTCAAATCTGTCATCTGGGGTAATAAGTGCATTCTTTCCTTAAATTATGAGTTTCAAGAATCCATTCCCACTTCTCTCTCCCTTTCTCCCTCTCCCCCTTTCCCTCCTCCTCCTCATTTCTTTCTCTCTGTGCCTTTTCTTAGATACATATTCTACTAAGAGAAATACAGTGTACAGAATGCCTAGAAGGAAAAAAAATGGGCAAAATGGTAAGAGATATACTGTCAATACGTAGGTTAAAATGGCGTTAGTTTGACATATTGATCGGTGACTTACTCCTCTTTAAATTCCCATTAGAATATTATTGAAAGCATAACAAAAGGGAAAATATGTCACTATATGGGAAAATAAGTCTAACATCAATTTTTCAGAGTTTAGAACTTGAGTCCACTGTTATAGTATTATGATCATGGGGCTACAAATTGCCATTATTGCTAATGTACCCTTCATCCTTACAAATTTCAGTCTGACTACCCACAGAGTTCACAGGAGATTATAGCTATTTCTGTCTCATAGTGTTGAGCTAGAAGGGCCTTATCAAAGAACACTGTAGGTAATTTTTCCTTCCTCTAAACTCACACATTGGTGTTTGATTTCTTGAGATGAGAAAAGAGTATTGCTGTTCCCTCCTTGCCTCACCAACAGGCACCTTTCTTTCCATAACACACAGTTTCTGATGTACTTTATGGATGAACATTATGGATAAGAGTTAAAAATTTTAAAGAGTGGAAGGCAGTGGTATGTAGGAGATATTGGAATAGTCCATGCAAGGCTGTAGGTTTCTTATAATGAATCTAGCCAAAGAAAATTAAACAGCTTAAGTTGTCCTAGGATTATAATTTTCAAAAATATTGTTACTGTGGGACTTAGAATCTCCAAAAGAATACTTGCAATTTTTCAAAACAAGACATAAGTCCAGGTTTTTATTTGGACTCCTCTTATTTCTCTCAGGCATAAACAACATTTCTGTTAGCCAAGATTAGCCTTGGGCCATTAATTATATCTATAAAAACATGCTGCTGCTTATGTATAAATTATAGAACAAAAGGAAAAATGTACTTGATCCTATAAATATTTCAAAATAGCCTATAACTTGTCTATTTCTTTTCTAGGTCAAAATCCATACCCCATTCTTCATTTCTATAACATCAGTTTTCTTCATCCTTGCTAATTGGAAAGAAGTATTCTTTCTCCTTTCAAAGACCTACCTCTCTCCATGAGCTAAATTCCATCTGCTTTTTTTCCCCTCTTCTGTAATCTTATTTTATCAAATTTATCCTTATTCATCTAGATTTTCAACCATTCTCCCAAATCAACATAGGAGTATGTTCAATCTCTACCATCTGGAAAAACAATAGGAACAACTGTATGTCCTCTCTTGATTCATGGTCACACTTTTTAAAAAAAATGTCCTTTACTTATTCTAAATTTGTTTTTGCCTTTTGATTCCTTTTTATTTAAAATTTCAACTTTAGGCTCTGTTCCTTCCCATTGAACAACTGCATCTTCTGGTGCAGTGCCATCTGTGTCCCCGAGACACGATGATGGTCAGAGTAAATGGATTTGACCATATAAAGCACCTAGTCATCAGGGCTACTTTTAACTCTGGCAAATTAGAAATTGTTGCCATCAATGACCCCTTCATTGACCTCTACATGCTCTATAAGTTCCAATATGATTCCACCCATGGCAAATTCAATGGCACAGTCAAAGCTGAAATGGGAAAATTGTCATCAATAGAAAGCCTATCTCCATCTTCCAGGAGTGAGATCCAGCCAACATCAAATGGGGTGATGCTGGTGCTGAGTATGTTGTGGAGTCCACTGGGGTCTTCACTGCCTTGAAGGAGGCTGGGATCACTTGAATGTTGGGCCAAGAGGGTCATCATCTCTGTCCCTTCTGCTGATGGCCCCATGTTTATGATGGGTGTGAACCGTGAGAAGTATGACAACTCTCAAGATTGTCAGCAATGCCTCCTGCACAACTGCTTGGTTCCTCTGGCCAAGGCCATCTATGACAACTTTGGCATTGTGGGGGGGACTCATGACTACAGTCCATGCCATCTCTGCTACCCAGAAGACTGTGGACAGTCCCTCTTGGAAGCCAGGGCATGATAGCTGAGAGGCTGCCCAGAACATCATGCCTGCTTCTATTGGAGCTGCCAAGGTTGTAGGTAAGGCCATCCCTGAACTGAATGGGAAGCTCACTGGCACGGCCTTCCATGTCCCCACCCTCAACATATCAGTCATGGATCTGACCTGCTGCCTGGAGAAAGCTGCCAAATACAATGACATCAAGAAGGTGGTTAAGCAGGCATCAGAGGGCACGCTCAAGGGCATCCTGGGCTATGCTGAGGACCAGGTTGTCTCCTGAGACTTTAACAGTGACACCCACTTCCACCTTTGATGCTCGGGCTGGCACTGCCCTCAATGATCACTGTGTCAAGCTTGTTTCCTGGTATGACAATGAATTTGGCTATAGCAACCAGGTGGTGGACCTTATGGTCCACAGGGCCTCCAAGGTGTAAGGGCCTCCAAGGAGTAAGAGCCCCTTGGACCACCAGCCTCAGCAAGAGAAAGAGGAAGAGCAAAGCCCTTGGCTGTTGGGGAGTGCTTGCCCCCAAATCATCCCCCAACACACTGAGACTCTCCCAACCTCTTCACAGTTTCCATCCCAGACACTCTGAAGAAGGGGAGGGACATGGGGAGACCTACCTTGTCATGTACCATCAATAAAGTACACTGCACCCAGCTCCCTGCCCCCCCCAAAATTCAACTTTATTGCAGAATATTTGATATATAAATGCCCTTTAATTCTTAGCCAAATGTAGTGGTCTCTGTCACCAATACGCTTTTGAAACTACTCTTGTAGATGTGCCAATAAACCCATTTACTGCTAAATCCAATGAACAACTTTTATTCTGAAGAAATTTTGATTCCATGTAGCACTGTATATTATTGATCAAATTAACATTTCAACAATTTTTCCTTCAAAAATAATAAATTGTGGATATATGTTCATTGTAGAAAAATTTAAAAAGCAAAAATTAAAAAAGTATTTCTACAATTGAAATATATCCATTCTTAAGCATCATCTATACAGTTTATATATGCACAAACATATGTAGCAAAGTAATATTTAAGTATACATGTGTGACTATCTACATACACAGAAATATTTTAATATGCTCCCTCCTTCACCAAGTTTTAAATACTCTATGTTAGAGTATTTAAGCTTAGACATCTTTCCATGTCAATGTATATTCTCAAACAGGTACATGTTAGTTATTAAAGAAGATAGGAAAAAAAAGAAAAGCTACATGATGGTGAAGTAGAAGCCAGAAAAAAAAAATATAGAAAGATGACAAAATAACTGTAATTAAGACAGAAACTGACAAACTAGAAACAGAAAATGGTATAATCCATCCACAGAAAGTATTTTTTAAAACTTTTTTAGAAACCACTTTCTTTCAAAGATAGTGAATTTAAAAAGAGACAAAAAGCAGTAATAAGAAGGGAGAAATTAAATGAGACTTAACTATAAATTAAGATTGAAACAAAAACAAAACCTAAGGAAAACCATATTTACTATTTAAGAATATAGTTGCTTTTCTATAATTACCTTTAAAGTAAGAAAATAAAACAAATGCTTTATTAAAAAGTAACCCTTACATTCATTTAATAAATATTTAAATACTTTTTACTTTCCACCTGCTGTTCTAAGTCCCCAAATTATTTTTTTCAAATGTTAGAGTAATGTCATTACCAATATCAACTCTTCACTCAACATTTTCTCTGTATATCCTAAATAGGCTGCATGATGTTTGGGACAATGGATTAAGTGGTGCACCTCATGTGCTCTAATCAGCTGTTAATTTCATTCACTGTCATTGTCATAAACCTACTCTCTAGAAAACAACATCATAGTGTTTTCATTCTTTAGTAAATGTAAATACATTCTTTCGTGTCACAATTAAGCCCTTCACATTGAACATTAAATTACATAATAACTAATAATCAGAGTACAGAAAGAAGACAACATAGAATTTCAGAGCATGGACTCTGGACATATGGTTTGGATTCATATCCTAGCTCTTCTACTTTGAGTAAGTAAGTTTTCTAATCTGTCAAGCAGGAATGATAATAATAGAATTTATCACATATGGTTGTTGTGAAAATTGAAACAGTGAAAACATTTAGAAAAGTGACTGAAACACAGAGAAATACCTTAAGAACTAGCTGTTGCTATCACTAGGATTTAAATGATAGAAGAGCAGCAATTTTTTTTTCTTTTATTCCCCACTATATTTTCATCCCTTAGAATAGAGATTAACACATGGTAGATGCTCAATACATTTTGTTGAATAATGAACATTTATTAAACACTTCCAATTGCCAGGCATGGAGATAAGTATTTTATGTGCATTACTTCATTAATCTTGCTAATAAACTGTTGAGTTTAATATGCTTACCCTCTTTCTTTTCTTAATATGGACCTTAAAACATAGGTTAAATTAGCTGTTAGATGCCAGCTGATTAGGAAGCTTATTAATTCCCTATTGCTATTGTAAAGATTATCACAAACTTAGCAGTTTCAGTAATACATATTTATCATCTTACATTTCTATATGTCAAAAATCTGAAATGAGTCTTCCTGGGGTAAAATCAAGCTATTGAAAGTCTGACTTCCTCTTTGGAAGCTGTAAGGAGGATATTTTCTTGCCTTTTCTAGCTTTTTGAGGCCTTCTGATTTCCTTAGCTCATAGCTTTTTCTCTCTATTTTCAAAGATATCATGTATAAAAAAACAAAACACCCAGATAGGAGTAAACTCTGAGATGACCTAAATGTTTTTATTAAAATAAGAAGACTTAAAGCAGCTATTTTAAATACAAACTTATTAGTGAACAGATAGGTAGTTCAGTAAGTAGGAAACTAAAAAAAAAAAATTAAATATAATTAAATGTAGATTTTAGTACTAAAATACAGTATATATAAAATCTGATATAAAAAATATAAAATCTGAAATTTAAAAAAATCACTGGATTGCCATGCCATGATTATCAAATTCGACCATGTAGAAAAATGAGTCCGTGAACTTGAAGATGGATTAGAAATCACAGAATTGGAAGAACAGAATGAAAAAAGATTCAAAATAAAACATAGCTCTATATGGAAAAATATCCTATCCTGAAACATGTATCTTTTTGGTGGCCCAGAAAGAGACTAGAAAATGAGTTGGTATCTCGTTTTATTTTGAATAATATTTTCGTAATGACTAATGATATTTATCATCTTTTCATGTGTCTGTTGAAATTTTGTATGTCTTCTTTAGACAAATGTCTACTGAAGTACTTTGCCATTTTTGGTGTTGTCTGTCTCTATGTTGTTGTAAGAGTTATCACATATTCTGCATACTAGACCAATATCAGATAGAGACTTTGCAAATATTTCCTCTCATTCTGTAGGTTGTCTTTTCACTTTCTTAATAATGTCCTTGGCACAAAATTTGGAAATTTTGCTGAAGTCCAAAGCCTATTTTTTCTTTTATTCATGTTTTTTTTTGTGTGTGTCCCATCTAAAAATCCATTGCAAAATCCAAGGCCATAAAGATTTACCTCTGTTTTCTCCAAAGAGTTTTATTGTTTTAGCCCTTATATTTATACTGCTGTTACATTTTTAGTTAATTTTGTATATGGTGTAAGTTAGAAGTCCAACTTCATTCTTTTGCATGCAGATAACTGGTTATCCCGGCACCATTTGTTGAGGAAAATATTCTTGCCCCCAATGAATGGTGATGGCACCCTTATTGAAAGCAAGGTGGCCATAAATACAAGTTTATTTTTGGAGTCTTAATTCTATTCCATTGATCCATATGTCTATCCTTCTGCCAGTACCACAGAGTCTTGATAAATGTACATTTGTCATAAGTTTAGAAATAGAAGTGTGAGTGCTCCAATTTTATTTTTCTTCTCAAGATTGTTTTGGAGATTTGGCTTTTCCATTTCTGCCCCCCAAAGGCCATTGAAACAGGGATTCAATAAATTTGATAGAGATCTCATTAATACTACAGATCATCATAGATCACCTTGAGTAGTATTTCCAACTGAATATTAGTAAGTCTTCCAATATATAAACATAGATGTCTTCCATTTGTGTAGATCTTTTTTTAAATTTCTTTCAGCAATATTTCAGTTTTCTTTGTATGTCTTTAACCTTCTTCATCAAATTTGTTCCCTGATATTTTGTTCTTTTGAGTATTATTGTAGATTGAATTGTTTTTTAAAATTTTCTTTTCCAATTGTTCATTGCTGGTGTATAGAAACACAACTGATTTGTTTGTGTTGGTCTTGCACCCTACAACTGCTGAATTTGTTTATTAGCTATAATAAGGTGTATGTGTGGGTTCCTTATGATTTTCTATACATAGGATTATGCCGTCTGCAATTAGAGATAGTTTTAACTCTTACTTTATAATTTGGATGGGTTTTATTTCTTTTATTTGCTAATTGCTTTGACTAGAATTTCCAGTACAATGTAAATAGCAGTGGCAAAAAGAGTCATCCTTATCTTGTCCCTGATCTTAGGAACAAAGCTTTCTATCTTTTACAATTGAGCATGACATTAGGCATGGGTTTTTCATAAATGTCCTTTACACATTCAAGGAGTTCCCTTCTCTTCCTAGTTTTCTGAATGTTTTTATTATGAAAGAATGTTGGATTTTGTCAAGCCTTCTCTACATCAATTGAGATAATCATGTGCCTAACTCCTCTTCATTCTATTAATGTGGTATATTACATTGATCAGCTTTATTATGTTGAACCACCCTTGATTCCTGGGATAAATCCCAGTTATATGTTGTTGGATTCAGTTTGCTAATATTTTGTTGAGAATTTTCCACTCATATTCATAAGAGATATTGGCCTGTAGTTTTCTTTAATTGTGATGTCTTTGTCTGGCTTTTGTATCAGGGTAATGATGGCCTTACAGAATGAGTTAGGAAATGTTATCTCTTCCACTTTTTGGAGGAACTTGAGAAGAATGATGTCACTTATCTCTTGTGGCTTTCAAGATTCAATGTATCTATGACTTTCTACAGTTTTATTATAATGTGTCTTAGGGTGGATATCTTTGTTTATACCACTCAGAGTTTATTGAGATTCTTGGATATCTAAATTGATATATTTTAAGAGATCTGGGAAATTTTTGGCCATTATTTCTTCAAATATTCTGCCTTTTTTTCTTTCTTCTCTTTCTGGAACTCCCATAATGCATACCTTCGTGTGATTGATAGTGTACCAAGGATCCTTAGGCTCTGTTCATTTTTCTTTCTTTTTTATTTCTTCTCCTCAGACTGGTTAAATTATCTTATCTTCAAGTTTACAGAGGCAGTCTTCTGTCTTCTCAAATCTGCTGTTGAACTCTAGTGAAATTTTCATTTCAGTTATTGTGCTTTTCAGCTCCAGAATCATTATGGTCCTTTTTACATTTTATCTCTTTATTGATATTCTCTACTTCATACACTGTTTCCACTTCCTCTAGCTCTTTGTCAATGGTTTCCTTTAGCTATCTGAGCACAGTTAAGAAAGTGATTTAAAGTTTTCATCTGGGAAGTCAACATCTGCGCTTGCTCATAGATGATTTATATTAATTTCTTGTTTTCCTGTAAATGGGTCATATTTGTTTCTTTTCATTCCTTGTAAATTTTTGTTAAAAATTGGACATTTTGAGTATTATATGCAAAAAGAAAAGATTGAGGGGGAAAAAGGAAGAAACTCATGTAGGAAGAAAGAGAGGAAGGAAGAAAGGGACAGAAGAAGGGAGAAGAAAAGGAATGAAGGCAAAGAGAGGAAGGGAAAGAAAATAAAAGAAAAAAACACAAGAAAGAAAAATCAAGCAAAGCAAAGTAAAATATTACTCTTCAAGTCTTTGCAAATTGACTCTTGTTGGGGTACTCCTTCAACATCTAGCCAGGCCCTTTACCACTCTACCTAGCTTATATTTCCTACTTGTTCTGAGCCTAAAGACAAGCCACAGTTGGAAGTTTAGTGTGTTCTCAGGTCTTTTGTGAGCATGTTAACTGACCTGAACATTCATCTGCCCTAGTTTCCCCCATATACATACTAGCTTTAAAAGTCCCTATTCCCTCACAATAGTCACCCTTTGGCCTTTCTCCCAGAATTTTGGTGTGTTTATTGTTTGCTCTGTTTCTTTTTTTCACTCACCCCCTCTCCCTCCAAGCAGAAATATCTTTTTCATTTGGCTTTTATTGTTTTTGAGGACCTCAGAGCTTCTCTAACCTGACAGTTTCCGAATTAGACAAAACAAAAGGAAGCCCTCTAAAGCAGTCCTTCAGGGGGAAACCCCAGTCAGTTCAAAATAGATAAACTCAATTCCCTGGTATCAAGATCTGCTTTGCTCCCTCAAGTACTAGCTTTCCATACCAGGAACATGGGCTGCCCCTTTTGGACATCACCATGCTGGGAAGTAGTGTAGGGTGATAGTTGTTAATATGCCACAAAGATCTCCTATCCTGTTTTCAGTGGTCTTTATTCTGGCTAACCTTTTGTTTGGTTGCTATAAAACTTAGAATATTTTCCAGTTTCAATAAGGTTGATTCTGGCAGTTTTTGTCATTTGGGGGGTATTTCTGGGGAGATTCCCTACTCCTACATTTTCACTGACACCACTGGTCTATTTTTATAAGCAAAAATATTAGAAATAGACATAGCCATCTGTTTAGATATTTATGGCTGCTTTCAAGCTACATTTTAAGAGTTGAGTAGTTGCAAAAGAGATGGTATGGGCTGCAAACCTAAAGTATTTAATAACGGGTTCTTTAAGAAAAATCTGCAGACTTCTGTTTTAAAATTTTCTTTATACATAAACTTTGCAAGATAAAGAGTGTATTACTTCTTCTTTTCTAATCTACATGTAATTTGTTTTTTTGCTTTATTCCACTGATTTGAAGGTGATTAGTAAAATGTATAGAAATATTAAGAGCGGATATTCTTGCCTTAGTCTTAGAAGAAATACATCTCATTTTCACACAAAAGTATTATGTTAGCTGTATATAAGAATATATTTCCAGGGCGCCTGCGTGGCTCAGTCATTAAGCGTCTGCCTTCGTCTCAGGTCATGGTCCCAGGGTCCTGGGGTCAAGCCCCGTATCAGGCTTCCTGCTCAGTGGGAAGCCTGCTTCTCCCTCTCCCACTCCCCCTGCTTGTGTTCTTGCTCGCTATCTCTCTCTCTTTCAAATAAATAAATAAAAAATCTTTAAAAAAAAAAAGAATATATTTCCCTTTTCCACCTCCATTGACCACCTTAACTGAAGTGTTCATACTTTTAAGCAAATTTTGAATATATTAAGCCATTATTTTCTCAAATATTTTACTACTCTTTTGTTCTTCTGGAACCTGATAATATATATTCTAAATCAATTGCTCTTTTCTTATTGTTCACCAAGGCCCTGTTCAGTTCTCAGAGTTGCTCTATATTTAATTGTAGCTTTTTTGTTATATCTTCCTTGAATTCACTTTGTTTTTTTTCCGAAGCACCTAACCTGTTGTTAATCAAAATTAGTGAATATTTTACTTCAGATTTTGTATTTTTATCTCTATAGCTTCTATTTCTTTTCTCTCTCTTTTTTTTAAGATTTTATTTATTTGTCAGAGAGACAGAGTGAGAGAGCATAAGTAGGGAGAGTGGCAGGCAGAGGAAGAAGCAGGCTCCGTGCTGAGCAAGGAGCCCGATGCGGGACTTGATCCCAGGCCCCTGGGATCATGACCTGAGCTGAAGGCAGATGCTTAACCGACTGAGCCACCCAGGCACCCCTAAAAGTATACTTTGGGTAGTTAAGAGTTAAATGGTCTCAGTGAATAAATACTAAAGAATGAAGGGCCTACTCTGAGGATGAGAGAGATGACAGGTAATATTGAGAGTGGTTGAGAATCATTCATGCTTTAGTTTATATGCTTCGATATCATTTGCATATTTAACAAAGATAATGTAAAGGTAGATTTCTTTTGTGCTTTGCAAATAGTACATATATAATTGTGTTATGCAGGGGCCAACAAACTTTTTTTTTGCAAATTAGCAAATAAATGTTTTAGGCTTTGAGAGACATGTGATCTCTGTCATAACTTCTTCATTGTAATAAGAAAGCATATGTTGACGACACATAAATGAATGAATTTGGCTGTGTTTCAGTAAAACATTATTCACAAAAACAGGTAGTGGGCCAGATTTGACTTTCCAGCAGTAGTTGGTATATTCCTGGTAAGAAGAGTACTAATACTTGTGTAGGTAGGAAAAAAAAAAAAAAAAAAGGAAACTGTGTGTCTGATTATCTGCTTTATTGTAATGACATATTGAATCCATTTTTATGTGAACTATATAACAATACATTATGTTAATTTAAGAATGCTGTTAAAGTTCTACTTTACTGCTACAATAAAAAATGTATTCACCTTAAAAAATTTTTTTAAATGTATTTACCTTACCAATTCAAAAGATAATAGTAACATTTGTATCAGAATATACTTGCTGGGGTACCTGGGTGGTTTAGTCAGTTAAGCATCTGCCATCGGCTCAGGTCATGATCCCAGGGTCCTGGGATCGAGTCCCACATTGGGCTCCCTGCTCCAGAGGGAGTCTGCTTCTTCCTCTGCCTCTCCTCCCACTCATTCTATCAATCTCTCCCTCGCTCTCTCTTTCAAATAAATAATAAATAAAAAACCTTAAAAAAAGAATGCACTTGCCACTGATTTAAACAACAAATGAAACACCACTCAAAATATACAAAATATCTATAAAATCATAAAATGTGAAACAAATTCAGAGGAAAATACACACATATTGGAAAACTAGTTTCTTATAAAGAATAGAATGAGAATAATTTTTTTTTAAGATTTTATTTATTTATTTGACAGAGAGAGACACAGCAAGAAAGGGAACACAAGCAGGGGAAGCAGGAGAGGGAGAAGCAGGCCTCCCGCGGAGCAGGGAACACCATGCGGGGCTGGATCCCAGGACCCTGGGATCATCACCTGAGCCAAAGGCAGACGCTTAACGACTGAGCCACCCAGGCACCCCCAGAATGAGAATAATTTTAAGACATAGTTAAAAATGTGTTTTTAAAGAATTTCACACTATCTTCAGTTTTTACAATCAGTTCTAAGATGATCATAAAATTATAAATTGATATAGAGGAGTTAGCAAGTCACACAGAATACCCAAACAACCAACATATTGTAATATTTTGCTAAACTAAAATCATGTGTTTGAACTAGAACACAAACCAACATGTTAATAACTAAAAGTTCTCTTGGATTATTTATTTTTAAAAAGTGATTTATGATGCTGTAAAAAAATTAATGGAGCAGTTCTATCTGGACAAAATTCTGTCTTCTAATTTACTAAAACAACTCAGACTCCTTATGTCTAATAGCTTGAAAACAGAGGGGGGAAATGGAGCTGAAATAACTAATTTACTCAGAATACGAAAATTATCATTCCAATTTAATGAATACCTAGTGTGTGCTGTTAAATTTACATATGCTATATAATTTCATTTGTAGAATAAAGCTCTGTAGTAACTAATAATATCCCTATTTTACCAATGTGGAAAAGGAGGCTCAGAAAAATTAAGTCCTTACTATGATTATAGTATTAATAAATGGTGGAAATGAAATTCTTTTGGTATGGGTCCATCTTTTAAGAAGTTATTCTTCCCACTGTACTTTGTTAGTTCTTCTCAAAGAAGGAGACTATAATCTTCAACTAACTCTAATCTGAATTGAAAAATTCAGAAAAAAAAGGAAAGCAGTATGTGGAGAAAAAAATCAATTATCATTTACTCCTAAAATCTTCATATCTGTAGTAGAGTGAGGAACTGTCATCTTTGGGTATTTATTTTCATAAAACAGCACTGTACGTTTTAACAAAAAGCTTTTAGCTTTGTTACCTTGGGCAGATTTACTTAACCTCTATGAACCTCCTTTGTCTTATATGGAACCCAACAACAATAATAAAAGCAATTCATAGCTCTCAGAAGTTTTGAAAATGAAGAATGAAGGGGAAACACATTTTACATTAAAATTTAGTGTTAAAAATAATGTATAATCAAAATTATCTAAAATCCCCCAGTCCCTTATATTTGATTTTATATTCCATGACACACACACTGATACACAAAATATGATATCTATGATATCTAGTCCATAAACAATGACTTCCTCATTAAGAAAACTTTATTCTTCCCAAGTATTTTGATGTGAGCATATTATCTGGAAACAGTTCTCCACGAGTCTCACATATCTGCACATCTTGTTTCAGATTTCATTTTGGACCACTTTTCAAGGATATTAAAAAACAGCCTAGGAAGTTAGAGATAGTGTCTCCTCTTTGACAGCAGAGTTCAGAATTGTTTCTTGAGCAGAATAATTAAGATAAGGTCTTCTTTGGGGGGCACAGTTGGTCAGGTTTGTTAGCAGCCTGATACACAATTGACTGTGCAACATCTCTATGGAACTGGGGGATGGAAGACAAAATAGTATGAATGTGAAGTTCGTGCTGCATGCTGATCCATGAATGTAAAGTCCCAGGAGTCTTGTGTCTTCCATGCTACTGTGGCAGGATAACTTGTTGGGTTTGAAGTAGGGAATGATCTCAAATCCTACGCCATTCTTCACCTATGTGAGGCTCACATTTTGTGCAGAAAAGATTAGTTTAGGTTTTATCCCTCATCCTATGATTTCCAAAAAATTAAAATGTATCTGATTCCCAGACAATGCTCTCTGGCTAAAAAAATATATTTTTTAAAATTTTCTGAGTATAGTCAATACACATGTTATGTTAGTTTCAAGTGTATAACATAGTGATTCAACTTCTCTGTATGTTCCGTTATGCTCACCACAAGTGTGGCTACCATGTGTCACCACACAATGCTATTACAATATCACTGACCATATTCCCCATGCTGTGCCCTTTATTCCTCTGACTTAATTGTTCCGTAACTGGAAGCCTATACCCCCAACCCCCTTCACCCATTTTGCTCATCCTCCTTCCCTTTGGCAACCATCAGTTTGTTCTCTGTATTTATAGGTCTGATTCTACTTTTTGTCTGTTTATTCATTCATTTTGTTTTTTTAGTTTCCACATATGAATGAAATCATAATGGTATTTGTTTTTCTCAGTCTGACTTATTTCACTTAGCATAATACCCTCACAAAAAAGGATGAGATCTTGCCATTTGTGACAGCATGGGTGGATCTAGAGAACCTAAACTTGATCTCATTTGCCACTTATCTTAATATAGTCTATGGCTTATTAATTGAACTTGGGCAAGTCATTGTTTGTCCAAGGGGAACAAGGATATATTTGATAATTGACTTCTACAGAGTAAAATAAGCAAGGAAGGAGAATTTTGATATTTTTCCAAAAGTAGTTTGGAAAAGAGAAATTAGTTGGAGATACTATTTGGATGAAAACTTCCAAGCAAAATTGTCAGTCCTTTTAAATTTAATTTCATCTTTTTCCTCACATGTATGTGACCATATTTAGATACCACATTGTAATCTGACATATGGTTTCTCAAAAAATTCAATCAACCTTTTTCTCTTCTATTTTGAAACAAAGTCCTTTTCATCTTTTTTCACTTAAACTCCAGATAAAGTAATTGAAACTATCTTTCATAACACAAACACACAGTAACTTTAAAAGTGAAATTCACACTCCATGAGGCTAGATTCTCTTACTATGGAAGTGCTCAGGAACAGAGGCTGGCGGCAGACATGGCGGTCTTCCTTTATGGCACATACCCAGTGGGTTGATCAGTAGGTAGAATTATCACATTATGATTTTTAATCCTCTCTTTCATTATCTTTTTTCTTCTCTCTTCCTCTCTCTTTCTCTCTCCTATATAACTATTCTTTAATTATGTTTTTATGTCAATGATAAAACTCCATGGCAATTAGTTTTAAGAAATTTATTATTCATTTTATTGTCATTGAGCTAGAAAGACATAGGAAAATCACATTTCTGGGAATCTCTTAAGTCAGTGTACATCACTGCCAACATTCCTCTTTATTTCCACAAGAGTAGTAATGATATTGTTGCTGAAAATATTTAAAACTACTAAATGACCAGGAAGGTAGCTGTTTGACTTCCTTAGCATGATGCCACATGCAAGTATTTAGAGGTTGCTACACCTAGAGTATTGTTAAGTGCATCTTTCTCAAACTCAACTTTATAATAATAAATTCACATAAAAGAGATTCTCAGACATATTAATAGATAACAGAAATGATTTGGTCTGATGAACCCGAGAGCCTGGGCTTGAAATGTGACTTCACCATTTTACTCAGTATTTAACATTGAAAAAATGATCTGACGTTCAGTTTTCTCATCTCTAGAATGGGGATAATTATAGCACTTAATTATAGTGCCATCAAGCGTTAAATGAGATAACATGTATACAACCTATAGAATAACATTTGTCATACATGTTGATCTCAATATTGTTAAGAACTATTATTACAAATTAACCCACAGGCTTGCCAAAGTTACAGCTTTGGAACAGAATCACAGATTCCTTTATTGCAAATGACCAACTTGGAGCCCCATAAATTTTTAAAATATCCTCTGAATCCTTACTAGTTGATTTATTGTCAGTGTCACTTTTGTTACTGTTAAATATCTTATAGTATTAGAATTATTTTTAGAATTCACAGTTCTTTAACAATAACAATTGTTATGTAGACATATATTCATTAACATACCATACATTTTTAAATTTGTAAATTGTTAATTAAAATTTGCCATCTTTCATTCTGGGTCATTTTAAAGTTTATCTTTCCTAAGTTATTGGTTCAATGAAAGTACCAATTGCATTAGCCTAATTATTAAACCTCATTTTTTAAATAATAACATTTATTATCCATTAGGCTTATTTTAAGAATAATCAGAAGGTAACTTTATCTGTAAGAATAAGATGGCAATAACATAAAATCCAACAAGAGCAAGTAGTTAAAATTAAAATTCACTGTGCAGTGAATTGTAATACAGGTACATAAAGGAAACTATGGAAACCTGAGAGATCTGAACCAGTAAGCATGAATAAATAAGGTGACCCAGGACTGGTGATGTTACAGTACCACATTTATTTTTATTTTTATTTTTTAAAGATCTTATTTATTTGAGAGAGAGAGAGAGCAAGCAGGAGCAGGGAAGTGGCAGAGGGAGAGGAAGAGCAGAATCCCCACTGAGGAGTGAGCCCGATGCAGGACTCAACCCCAAGACCTCAGGATCATGACCTGAGCTGAAGGCAGATGCTTGACCGACTGAGCCACCCAGGCGGGTGGCAGGAAAGCAATATTTTAACATGATTTTAGGTGTGACCTGCTGCTTCATTTATAACACTTGTCCATTAGCTCTCTTGTCAAAAGATTTAAAAATTTGTTTTCAGAGTGTCTGTATAACATCAACACTTCTAGACAGTTCTTATGCTAGATCTCGATTATTCACATACTTTTCTTTTACCAATTTTATGTGTGCCATTTGTGAAATGCATTCCTTTTCCCACTATATCAAAGGTATTAACAATTTCTTTCGCATCACCAGAAAGACTTTCCTGTGCTATTTACTTATTTAGAAATTTTTCCACCTTGAAATACTGACATGTAACATGTATAAGTTTTTAAGATGTACGAGATGATTTGTTACATGAATATATTACAGAATGATTACCACAATAAGATTAGTTAACATCTCCATCTCCTCACATTATTACCATTCTTTTTGGTGGTAATTAACTTTTAAGATCTACTCTTTTAACAACTTTCAAGTGTATAGTACAGTATTGTTAACTATACTCATTAGATCCCCAGAACTTAATCATCTTAGAGCTGGATGTTTATACTCTTTGGCTAACATCTCCCTGTTTTCCCCACCTCCAGCCCTTGGCAGTCACCACTGTACTCTCTATTTCTTTGAGTTCAGCTTTTAAATTTTTAAAAAAATTTTTTAAATATTTATTTATTTATTTGAGAGAGAGAGTGTGTGAGAGCAGTGGGGGAGGGGCAGAGGGAGAGGGAGAGAGAAACTTAAGCAGACTCTGTGTTGAGCAGGGAGCCCAGCAGGGGCTCGATCTCACAGCCCTGAGATCACAACCTGAGCTGAAACCAAGTGTCCCATGCTTGAATGACTGTGCCATCTAGCTGCCCCAAGTTCAGTTTTTTTAGATTCCACATATGAGTGAGAACATAGAGTATTTTTCTTTCTCTGATTTATTTCACTTAGTCTAATGCCCTCAAAATCCATTATATTTATATTGTGGTAAATGGCATTTCCAACAGAAATTAACATTCCCCAGATTTATATGTATACCACAATAGAAATGATGTGTCATAAATGAGTTAATAAATGAGTAATTTTATCAGTTTTTGTTCTTTTGTTCCTGCTCTTTATTTAATATAATGAGATTGTGTGTTATATCTCTAAACTCTAAACTGTTATTCTGTGTTAAATGCTAATCCTTTCTCCTTGAACATCATGATTAATGAAACAACTTTATTAATATTCCAAAATAGCAGGCAAATCCTAACTTTTGACATGTGGATAAGATGAGAATTATGTTGGATTCCAAGGGAGGGAAACTTGGATGCATTATCATCATGTATTTACTACCAATTTTACGACTTCAAGTTCTTTGATAGAGGTCTTTTTTTTTTTTCTTTCAGATTAAATTGTTTTTATCAGAGCAACTTTTGCTTTGAGATCAAATCTTTTGGTACTTTCAGAGCTCTTCAAGTTCTTTTTATTTAATAATAATAATAGTGATCATTTGCAATATATGAAAAACTATCCACAGGTATAGAATGAAGATAAAAAGTGAAAAATAAATTTGAAGTGTACTTAAAAACAGAAAATAAAGACTAATGAAAAATGAGCGCTCATCAAGCTTACTTGATTAACAAGTTTTTATTTTTCATTAAAGTAAATCTTGAAGTCTTGGATTAGTTTTTTTTACAACACAATGATTGCTTTTATATGTTTGTATTTTGTTAATTAGGATTGCCAAATAAATACAAGAGGTACAGATTATTTTTATTTTTTTAAAGATTTTATTTATTTATTTGAGAGAGAGAAAGACAAAGATAGCAAGAGAGAGCATGAGCGTTGGGGAGAGGGAGAAGCAGGCTCCTCTCTGTGCAGGGAGCCCCGATATGGGGCTAGATCCCAGGACCCTGAGATTATGACCTGAGTGGAAGGCAGACACTTAACTAACTGAGCCACCCAGGTGTCCCCAGGAGGTACAGTTTAATGTTAATTTCAGATAAAAAGCAAATATTGCATGGGACATACTTATATTAAGCCCTTTTTCTTTGTTTATCTGAAATTCAAGTTTTACTGGATGTCTTATGTTTCTATTCCTTAATCTGTCAACCTTAGTAATTATGATAAACTGAAAGTTACCAAGATAAACAATGATGATATGGTAAAAATGTCCATTGACAAAGTTATGAGTGTTATATTCCCATTTATCATAAATTAGAATTGTAATGAATTTTAGAAATATGTAACTCAACTGTGCTGAGTACAGTAATTCTATCTAAAATACTATTGTCCAGATACCTACTTCATAGGGATTCGTTCTTCATAGTTTATGCCTGGGAGTTTAATTTAGGTAGGTTCCTACTTTATTTCAAAAATACTTAAATCCTTTACACCTATATAATAACAGTAAGATTGCAAAAATCAGACAAGAAAATTGACGTGGCAAGAGAAAAGCCTCTTATTAAACACTAGTTTCTTTTATAGGATTGCTAGTGTGTAATGATAACCACTGTATTTTTTTTTATCATTCCTGATTTATCACCTTTGGTTGTCTGAACCTTTCCTCATTCAGCATAAACTCATTCTACTTCTCATTCTAGTCACTGTCTTCTTGACACATTCTGTTTTATATCAGTGCCGTGTGTTCTCATCCGGCCAGCTCAGAAACGTGTTAAATGACCACACTCCATGTTCTGAAAATTGTACTTGTATAAAGACTGCTTAAGACAGTGTCTTGGCTTTTTAAACAGATATATTATGTGATTGAATTGATTCATATTGTTTTTAAATTTAGCTGAAAGCCCTAATTCCTCTCTCTACATAGTTCTTTTATGTCTCTGTTTTCTTCTCACTTTGGTGGTTGGTTTGGGTTTTTTAAAAATGCAGGCGTTTGCAGTTATTTCTGTGAGAATAGCTAATATTTTGCCAGCCGAAGTCATTCATTTTGTCAGCAGTCAAATTTGTTTCCTTTACCTTTCTCAAATTTCTCAAGTCACTAATAAAAAAAAAATGAAATGCTGTAGAAGATCACTACGTTAGGCAGAACAGTGACTCCCTAAATTATTCACACTCCAATCCCTAGAACCTGTGAATATGTTACTTTGACATACTAGGTGGGACTTTGTAGATGTGACTAAGTGAAGGACTTGAGATGGGGAGATGATCCTGCATGATCAAGTAGGGCTCAATCTAATTATTATTTTTTTAAACATTTTTTTAAAAAGATTTTATTTATTTGACAGAGAGAGAGAGAGACAGTGAGAGAGGGAACACAAGCAGGGGGAATGGGAGAGGAAGAAGCAGGCTCCCCGCCAAGAAGGAATCCCCATGTGGGGCTCGATCCCAGGACCCTGGGACCATGACCTGAGCCGAAGGCAGACACTTAACGACTGAGCCACCCAGGCGCCCCAGGCCCAATCTAATTATATGGATTCTGAAAATTAAAATTTTCCTGGCTAGAGTCAACAGGAGATGTGAATATTGAAGAATGGTCAGAGGTGCAGTCAGTGTTGATCACTTTGCAGATGGAGGGAGTAAGGAGGATGTAAGCCAAGGGATGTCAACAACCTCTAGACACTGAAAAAGACAATGAAAACATTATCTGCTAGAACCTCCAGAAAAGAGATTTTGGTGTTAGCCCAAGGAGCCTCATGTCAGACTGCTAACCTATAGATCTATAAGATAATAAGTTTATGTTGTTTTTAAGCCAATAATTTTGGTTCCACAGCTATAAGACACTAATATAATTACCTTTCCTGAATGATGTATAATCATAGTCATTCAGATCTCTTGGTAATATTGCTTAATTATAAATTCATTAATCCATTGTACATCAGCTCTAAAATAGAATAACTAGTTTTGAAAATAAGGTTTTATTTTATTGAAATATAAATAAAGTTAATAAATAGTTATTAAAGGTAATAAATGCTTTGGTATTTTACCAGTGGCTCTTGGATTGTTGAAAAAGATATTATGCTTGAAATGTAAGTTGCATAAGCAATTGGTAACAAAATAAAATAACTTTGAAGGATTTAGACATAAACACCAGGTAAGATATAAATAATATAACATTATGAAATGAAAGCCTGTTGTCTAAAAGTTTTTCTTTTATTTAGTTTTTTTTTTTTAAAGTACTGATTACAAAGGACCAAAGATAAGAAGAATATAAATTAGGTCTTAATTAGCATGATTAAAGAGTCATTAGTGTTTGGGGATTTTTATGATATTTCCATTTGTATTTCTAAGAGATTATTGTTTAGACTGACACTTTTTAATGTCCCATTGTAGGAGAGAATATCTTGCCCAATTAGATTTGGGAAAGTGCAAAAATGACAGAGATTTAGCCTTAAATGATATAAGAGATTTATGACATTTATACATGTCCATGCTATGTCTATAGAGTGAGGTTAGAAGTAGTTACAAGGATGTTTATAGAAAAATCTCAAAATGCTTATATATTGCATAACAAGATTAGCTCTCCCTATCATTCATGAATTTAAAGGTAAAAGTAAATCAGTAGAATGCTTTCTGTGAATTCTTGGATAAGATCACTTAAGGAGAGGTCACATGTTTCCAATCTCAAAGACTAAGGGACACAATTATTGAGACAAGTGAAAAGAAAATCATGAAAGTTTACAAAGCCTCAACATTGGGGGAAAAAGTGCTACTGGAATAATATAGAAATACTGGGATAAATAGATAAAGGAGTGTGGCTTAGCAATTTAATTCATTTCTGAATTTATTGTCCCATCCAGTGTCACTGGGGAATTCTTTCAGTGAAATTTCTTAGTTTCTATTTCCTGTGTAGAATATTCTGTATAGGGTGCATTAGTTTCCTACTACTGCTTTAACATGTTACCACAAACTTGTAGCTTAAAATAACATAAATTTATCATCATCATCAATATCATCATCATCATCAATATCATCATCATCAATATCATCATCATCATCATCATCATCATCTTACAGTTCTGGAGGTCAGAAGTCTAAAATGGGTCTTATTCGGCTAAAATCAAGGTGCCCACAGGACTGCATTCCTTTCTGGTGGCTTTAAGGAAGAATCAATTTCCTTCCATCTAGAGATTGCCTGCCTTCCATATACTCCATTTTCAGTGCACATCATTTCAATCTCTGGTTCCATTGTCACGTCTCTTTGACTCTGGCCCTCTAACTCCTCCTTACAAAGACTCTTGTGATTACACTGGGCTCACTGAGACAGTCCAGGATAATGTTCCTATCCAAGGTTTTTCATCATATCTGCAAAGTTCCTTTTACCAATTGTGGCAAGATATTCATAGGTTCAGAGATTAGGATGTGAGCATCTTTGGGAGACCACTGTTCTGCCTGCCAAATCAGGTAACACCTCCTTCTCTATGTAATGAACCTCAACTAAATCATTGTATATCAACGTTAACCACTGATATACTTTTTCATAGACATTAAGAGTTTGGGAAGGGTTTATTTCACATGGTGTGAGAGCCACCACCAACTGAAAGGAACGCTGTTTGTGCATCTGATAAATACATTTCAAAAAGACTGGAGAAGAAAATGCTAAGATAAGAATTGGAGGTCGTACCAGAAGAAAAATAAAATTGAAGAATGAGTTATTCTTGAGTTGACTCTAGCTACCTGCTATTCACTCACAAGGCATCATCAATCTCCTGGGAAGGCACCAAGGAGCAGTCTTAGGTTTTAACAGCAGCATGTGTAAGTCAGTGTAGCTTCACACATGCCTCATGTTTATCTGGCAGGAACGCATTGGATCTTGATGACTGGATGTCAGAGATGGCAAAAATAAACATCTAGTCATTTCTTTATATGGTTGGGGAGAGGGGCAATCTTAGTTTGGTCGACAGTTAGATTCTCTGGTATTCCAATTTGGAATTTGTTTTTCTCTGTCTTTCCAAAAATTCTACTCTCTCACTCAACCTAATATAGGACCTTCTTGACTTCAACTTCAAAAGATTATCTTCCCAGTTATAAACACCTATTAAATACAAGTCTCAAATGCTACAAATCATGGAGCACATTTGGATGTTACATAAATTTTAGATGGTAATAAATAATTGTAGCCTAGTGTAATTATCATACGTGGCAGTAGGTTTGCATAGCTATGAAAAGTGTTAGCATTCATTAACATTTTCTATAAGTGATTAGCTAATAGGCGCATTTATACATCCATATGTACAAAGGCAGAATATGTGATAAGAATACAAGCATTATCTTCGTTTTGACTTAATTATATTCAATGTTACAATGTCAGTGCATTATTGCATAAAGTAAAAATACAAATTAATATTTAAAATGCAAGTGCTAAAACAACTAAAGAAAAAGAAATTTTCTACGAAGTTCCCTTTCTCTCTAGAGACAATATAAACTTGCTTTGCTACTCTTTAGAAAAATACCAAAGTGACTATGAAGATTTGCTAATATTTTTCCCTAGAAAAAAGGAACTTCCCTTTTCCTTAAGTGTTTTTTTTATAATTTCTTTGCTGTCAATATCAGCCCTTTGATAGTACTGAGAACATAGTAAAAATAATAGAAAAACAATGTGTTGAGGTTGTCTTTCTTGCCCTGCTACCTTCAAGTGAAGAAAGTTAACTGCTGAACACAGCAGTGCTCAAAGATTCCATGCAGTGGGCAGCTGCCTACTTTGGGAAAACATGTGTTTAAAAATACCTTCTGCTCCAGGTAATTTTGCTTTTACAGTCCAATAAGTTTCAGCTGTTCTCAAGGACAAAACTCAAGATGTTTCGATAGAAACGGCTCTAAATGTTTGATGGACGAAATTAGTGTTTGGCTGTGTCCACATAAAGCTAGTAGGCCAATAACTTTGATTATACATTCAATTCTCTCCAATAATAATTTAGATTAATTTCCACATCCAGGATTTAAGTTTTATTTGATTGACCAGTCACAGTGACATAGTTACAGAGAGTCAAAATTTTTAATTTCCCTGAGTTTTGAATTCTGAATTAAAATCAAATGAAGATTTCAGTTTTGGAAGTCATCATTTTAAATCCATGAGATTAAAGATGACTCCTCTATGTAGAACACAGAGAACACTCTAGCTATTTTTATAGTCAGTTCTGCTTCTTCATGGCAATGGATTTTGATGGTATCCTCAACACTGGAGAAAGTAGTCACAAATAAAAAATAAAAGGGGCTGAGGTAAAACTAACTTTATGAATATATATGGTCACTCTTAGCCTTTTTCATCTTTAAGAAAATAATGCATTTTTAATTTAAAGATTTATATCATATCAAAATTAAGTTTATATTTAAATTTTATGCCAAATAAAAATTATAGTGCACTTACAGTATCATGACCAAAGATTTTTTTTTTATTTGCTCAAGAAGAGAAAAATTTCGTTACTATTTTGCCCACAAGATATCAAATAGTTTAATGTTTGCAAATATTCATATATTTGGTCCATATGTTCATATTCAATTAATCTATTTGTCATTCAGGATTTGGAGTTTTTGCTTGCTCCTTCTTTTAGAACCAGATTTATCAGAGTTAATATAGTAGTTAATTTGGACAATATTAAGTTATAACTATAATGCCACAATTAATAGGGGTGAAATAAAAAATAGCTCATTCAGTAGAAATAAACAGTATGAATAATTGAGCACATATTTTATTTTTTCTTGCTAATTTTTGACACATATAGTCAAATCCTGAGATTTGCATCATTATTTATGCCTTTGAATTTTGAAAACATAATTTCAGAATGCAAAGCAATCTAATTAAAACCCCCTTGATTCCCTCCTCCATTTTTATCAATCATGGCTCAATTGATTTCAAGAGATTGAGATATTCCACCAGAAATACACATATTAGTATATGTCAATTTTTCCAGTTGACTTGATAAGGGAAGGATCTAACAAATTATGAGGCAGTTTTACCACACTTTATTACACAAGTTGATCCAACAAATTCCAATTATATAAACAATTCAATTTAGTGAACATTTGAACACCTACAGTTCCATGCTGTTAAGATAAACATATTTAATCCAAACCGCCCTTCAAATTAATCTAATTAGAATCCAGTAGTTCATTTATTTATTCCGCAATGCATTTGCTGAATGCTTACTACATTAATAGATCTGTGGAAAGAGTGGCATAAAGTTGATCATGTCAAGGTTATGATGAGCTTGACAAAGTTTACAATTTCAGGTTTTGAGACACAAACATATCATTATTATCCAAGGTGGTGATTATTGTGAATAATAATTCAACTGACATAATAATCCAAAGGGGAGAGTATTCCATAGTTAAAGCAACCAGTTAGGCATCACAAAAGAGGTGGTGACTCAAACTGACTTTAAAATATAGGGGAGGTTTTTATAGACTACAGTGAAGAACTGGAGAAGAAAAAATATTAAAAGAACAAAGGCACTGTGGATGAAAAGGGCAATGCTTTTTAGTGAATGCAAGGTTATTTCAGATGAAAGGATATGAGCTTTATGCATATATGTATTAGTGACCCTATTGATTATAAAGCTAGAAAATAGACTGGGACAATTTTGAAGTCTTAAAAAATATTTACAATTTTAAACTAGTAAGTTGCATGGAAGAAGGGAAAATTTTTGATTGGGAAACCAATTGTGATAAGTCCACATATAAAAGGAATAGGGGATTAATTTTTCATTTTGATACTATATATATATTGATATATGTATAAAAACAAATAATAGTGAGGTTAGGAGAAAGAAAGACTAATGATAAAATCAAGGAAAACATAGTGTTATAAAAGGCACTGGATAGCAAGGAAGAGGCTAACCCCAGTGAAGTAAGTATGCCCTCTGCCTTGTCACCATTAGTCAACCCTACACACAATTTAGCTCCCACGACTATACAAACTCAAATGAAGATGTTAAAGTCCCTATGTGTTTGGCTCCCATGCATGGATTATAAAAATAAGTAGTAGGGATAAACACTCTTTGTCAAGCCCTAATCCAGATTTAAATATCTTTCTTTGAGAATGTCATTCTTGTCTATTGTTTTGTGTCCTATCAAACACAAAAGGCTAGTTATATTGAATAGTATACACATCTTAGTAGCTTGTAACAACAAAAGTTTATTCTTTCTCACTTTGCATGTCCATTGCTGGATCCTGGGGCTGTACTTCATACCCTATCATTCCAGGACAGAGACTGACACTGTAGCTGTCATTTTGGACCTTGAAGGTCATTGTGGCAAAGGAGGATCTCAAGAGGATCTCTTGAGGAAATAAAATACCACAGCCTGGAAAAAAACACACCTCAATTTGCTCATATTGGTTAAAACTATTTCTATGGTCATACCCAACAAAGACAGATTTAGAAAGTACAATCCTACTATGTTCTTGGAGGACAGACAGCTGGAAATGTTTGGCAAATAGTGGTAATGATTACCGAATATGTCAAAGAACACAAACTGTGAAGTCAGATATACCTGGGTCAAAATCACCTATTTAAATTTACAGCTTCAGCTTCAATATTGGCAAAATGAGTATAATATCACCCTTCAGTGTTATTACTATCATTATACTTGATGTATTAAAATGATGGGGTGCCTGGATGGCTCAGATGGTTAAGCATCTGCCTTCAGCTCAGGTCATGATCCCAGCGTCCTGGGATCAAGCCCCACATCAGGCTCCCTGCTCAGCGGGAAGTCTGCTTCTTTCTCTGCCTTTCCCCTGCCTTGTGCTCTCTCTCACACACATACTCTCTCTCAAATAAATAAATAAAATAAATAAATAAATAAAATATTTAAAAAAATAATATATAAGAAATCACATTTCAATAAACAGTTACTAAAATCTTTGTGTAAATGTATAAAATATTAACAATATTGTGCATTTTTCTACTTCTGAATACCCTATCATAAGCAGTTGATACTATGGTACTTTGCTATTTGGCAACATACATCACCAAGAATATGTTTAGGAGAACTTAACTTCTTTAAAAAGGATATGATAAAACTATCTAAAATGCAATTAATGGAGTCTTTAATTATATTTAATGGAAAATTTATTTTCCTATTGATAAGGAAAATCTGTGTCGTAAGATGGCCGACTGAGCCAGCGAGAGAGTCCCAGTCCTTGCCCAGGGGCTCTTCCGGGTTCTTCTCCCTGCCCCGCTTCACGCACGCGCCAAGAGTGCCAAGTATGGGGAAGTAGAGTGTATAAATTGCCCCCTTTGTTTGTGCTCGGGGCTCAGACCTTTGGAGACCACTCTCCTCTGAGCCTGCTGGTGTTAAATAAACCTCCTATTCTTCAAGATCTCCAAGTGCCGCTTGGTTCTTCCGTCAGGCGATCCAGTCCAGGTTCCGTAACACTGTGTTGTGAGCTTACATGTTTTAAGCTGTTGTGAGTTACACTGTACCAGTGGTAGACTTTTTTTTTTTTTTTTGTAGCAGGGATATCTTAGTGCTGCTCACCTTGACTTGAAATGTTGCAGTAAACTGATCTCCCTGAAGAACATGTCTTAGAGCCTCCTGTCTTAAACACAATCTAACACATGTTCATTTAACTTAGCTCTTTTAAAGCCAAGTTTAAGCTCATACATTTATCTCTACATTTTCTACTGAATTACTGTGTATGTTCCTAAATTTAATGATATAAAACTGACTTAACTGTACCACTGAATTATAAAAACCTAATGTTGAAAATTAATCCCTCATTTATAAAATCAGGAGTAGTTACACTTGACATTAATCTTTCATTGTCATTATGAACTTAATTTGTTCCTCACATTAATTTCTTTCCATATTATAATAATAAAGATATTAAGCTCTTAACATTAGAATCCCTTTAAAATTTAATCTCGCATCTTTTACAAGTAAAAAATTATCCTATTCATGTAGCAATGCCCTGCCTTATCAGATGATGTAAACCTACCTCATTTTTTTGATGACACTGGAGCGGAGGGGAGTTGCAGGTAAAAGGAGGAAGTTTGAGAAGAGATGTTGCCTCCTTTGATGGACAGCTTGGCCCGAGGAAAGCAGAGTTAGCAGTTCTACTCAGTGATCCGGAAATGCAAGCCATTTAAGTAGCACTAAAGGCCAATGAACTAGAACTGCTGTAGTTACACTATTTATATAATTAAATTATTTAAAAGGATATCGGAAATAACCATTTCAGCAAAATAGCATGCAGTATTATCGAAATAGCTGACAAACTCAATTGTGTGTGTGAGAGAGAGGTGCAAATAATGTTCCCTTTAATGTGATATTGCATTTATTTTCAAAATATAGCAGAAAAAATGTTTGAACTAAAAGTTCAGGGTAAGACATATTGCAGATATGCTCCCGACTTTTAGTAAGTGGCAGTGTTCTAACCTCATTTATAGACGTTCATTAAAATTTTAAGAAGGGAATTAAGATCCTTTTCCTCAGAATGAGGTTAGTAAGATTCTTCATTGGTTATTTGATTGATTGATTGATTGATTTTTTACTTTCTTATTTTGAACATATTTTATTCTTTTATAGCTTAATCCATAAAATTATCATCTAATTGTGATCTTTTGCAGTTGCATACTTTCTAACAGTAGTTTTACCAACTATCTTCATCAGTAGGAGAATTATTTTGATAGAGCTCTAATACAAAATATAAAATAGACTGAATTCATGAGGAAGGAAGGGATGTTTCTAGGACGGTGGTGGGCTAACCCCATGCTACTCTTTATAAGTGTAGCTGATGCAGATATTTCCCTGCCTTCAGAAGCTCATGGGATTTATTCTACGTTACCTCACATATTTAGAATGTCTGCCTTTAAGTTATTGGTGAAATCATACTTTCAATACATGATTGTTTAATCTAGAATCTATCTTTCAGATATTCAATCTGGATTAAGCATAAGAACTCTAGAGTCAGAGTACTTGGTTTTAAATCCAAGGTCTGCAAATTACTGTTTAAAATTGGGGTAAAATGTGTAAACTTTTTCTTGAGTTTTCTCATCTTTAAATGAAGATGATAATATTATATTGTGACATAGATTAAATAATATTACTCATACATAGTTTTTAAAATATAATTATTATCCTTCATGCTATTTCTTGTCACAATCAGTTACCTCAATTTTATGTGCTTATGTCTTATTCTGTGTCGTAACCTACAGCCTATGGTTGACTTTGTTCAGATTTGGACGCCATAAGGTCATGTCACAGAAGACTCAGTAATTGTATTTTTATTTCCTATAAATCTTTAAAGCCTATTGCTAGAGAATAACCTTTAATAATTTAAAGGTGAATTAACCTATGGTGATACAGTGTTTAATAATCTTTTCTGGTAGCCTAATCAGATAAAAAAGATGTATTTTCAAAAGGAAATGGGTAAATAACAAACAGTGTATTCATACAAGTAATATTATTTTGCAATTAAAATTAGTGCCCTATACGTATTTTTTAATATGAATCAACTGGGTAGATCTCAGAAACAGAATAGTGGGTAGTTCACAACAAAGGGAAAGTTTTCAGTAGGTGCCAACATTTCCATTTAAACCTGGGGATAGATCTTCATGAAAACACTCAGAGAGTGTTGGGGATAAAAAAACATGTGGATACAATTAATTGCTTGCTAACATAGTCTGTGACAGGACATAATGAGTCTGTAGTTTGGAAACTAATACATTTCCAGATTCTGTTGAGGCACAGAATCACTTGTGAAAGAGAGCTGCTACTTGCCATTTTTCATTCTTTTTACATGAGCTTCTTGACCTTGTAAAAGACCTCAGTAGAAAGAAGAGTTGGAGATACTTCCAAATGCATGAGGACTGAGGAAGAAACTATGGATGAAACTGAGTCAAATTTAAAGACTACCTAGGGGCGCCTGCATGGCTCAGTTGGTTAAGCCTCTGCCTTTGGCTCAGGTCATGATCTCAGAGTCTTGAGATCGAGTCCCATGTCAGGCTCCATGCTCAGTGGGGAGCCTGCTTCTCCCTCTCGTCCCTGCTCCTTATCTCTATTGCTATCTCTGTCACTCTCTCTCAAATAAATAAATAAAATCTTTAAAGGAAAATAAAGACCACCTAGATCCAGGGAGCCATGAGCACAGAACCTACTGGAGGACCCTAAGAGGACAATCTGGAGACCTCTGGCTATAGTGGCTAGAAGTTCTTGGTGAATCTTCTTTCTATGCTCATACATGGGTCTGTATATTTTCTACTGAATTATTCTGTAATGTTCCTAAATTTTGATGATATAAAACTGACTTAGCTATACCACTGAATCGTAAAAATTTAATGTTGAAAATTAATCCACTTAGAAAGTCAGAAGTAGTTCAACTTGACATTAATTTTTCATTATCTTTATGATCTTAATTTATTCCTCAAATTAATTTGGTCTTTTCATATTATGATAATAAAGATACTAGGCTCTTAACATTAGAATCCCTTTAAAATTTGAAACTGGACAAAATCATCAAAACATTTGTAGTCTCTGGAAAATGACCAAAGGAAATAAGCAAAACTTTATCTTGGTTTTCCTATAAACTTTCTGCTAATAGCTTCTTAGTCCTTCTTACTAAATCTGCCTCTTCATCAAATCATCAAATAACAGTGTTTTGACAGTTTCATGTTTCCCTTTCTCCTTTTCAGATTTGCCAAGCATTCTTCGGAGCTCATCCAATTTTAGAGTTTTAAACCATGTATATCAATGATTCCTGCATAGATATTTTAAACTCTATCTTTTTAGCTCCAGGTCCTGATCTCCAATTGCCACATCTCCACCTGAATATATAAAGGGTGCTTTCAAATAACATTTAAATAAAGCAGTCATTATCATCAGCTACATACACAACTTCTTCTCTGTCTTCTAGGTTATATTCAACTTAGCTGTGTTAGTTTCTTGTAGTGATACAAGTTTGAGGCTGTCTTGGTATCTTCCGTCTCTATCATGCAGAATAGTCAATAACTCCACCCCAGCTATCAATACCCACTGCTTCCAAAGTCCAGGTACTTGTTTCATCTCACCTGAATAATTGGGATTACTTCTATTTTTCTCCTTCCTCCAATATTGCTTGCATTAATTCCTCAAAACTGTTAATAAGCTTTAGATGTTTGATGAAGCCTTTCAACATTTTATTCTGTACCCTGTACATTAAACCCAAGTCTATTGATTACATATCATCCTTATTTAATTTTTATCTGCTCATTTTGGCACTTTGAGGACACATGACCTGTCTCAGTCATTTCTGGTTTTATAAAATTTAACACCGTACCTATCTTATAAGAGATGAAGATGTTGTGCAGCCATTTCTGGCTATATAAATACATATTTTTTAATCATTTATTTAAAATTCATCCTACTACAAAATACATTTTTATCCATAATTTATTTCAAGTTATTAAATGATTGTTTTTATTGAAATAGAACAAATCAGGCGTAATTAGAGTAGAAAAGAAAAAAATCTAATTAAAATATAATGAATAAATTAGGCTGCTTTTAGCTATAAGGGAGAGAAAACACAGCTCAAATTGGATTGAACAATAGGAAATGCATTATTTAGGCGAAAAAAAGACATTCAAAGGTGGAGATGAGGGTGGGCCTACCTTTTTTGTTATGTTAGCTTACTCCACAGTCTGGTGATAAGTAGCTGGGGCAGTTTCAGATGTCACATCCCAGTTGTAACCCCTTACAGAGCAAAAATTGAAACTTTAAGTTTCTATGACTCTTTCTTAGGAGCGAGAAAGATTTTTGATAACATCTCTAGTTAATTTCCTATTATTTCTCATTGGCCCTTATTGGGCTACCTGCCCATTCTTAAATCTATAATTGTTAAATGGAAACAGATTATTATATTTGAATTAGAATATTCATAATCTAATTCTTGGAATTTGTCTCAGTGGATAAAGGCGGGGAGGGTGGGATGGAATGGGGAGGGTCACATTCCCCAGGATCATGTGAGAATGTCTCAACAGAATTAGATTTATTTTAGTAAGGCATAAGTGGGAAATAAATGCAAGGAAAACAACCAATAGTATTCACTATACCTAAGAATTAATTATGCACTGAGCCTAACACAGCCAAGACTATAAGTTTCTTATTAGTCCACCTTTCTTTTTATATCATAGAAAGTACATTGTTAACAAGCTATAGAGGAGGAGTTTCATATACTATATTAGATTTTTTCCCTCTTCACAATTTCCTCTAAATCCAATCCCATATTACCCTCTAATTTTCCCATCATGGAATACTAATCTTTAAGAATTGATTTTCCTCTGAAGTTAGAGAATCATTTGATTTTGAAAGCTACATAGTATATGAAAAAAAAATTTAAATACCATGCTTTGGGTTTTCATGTACTTTGTAATATTTTATTTCATGATTTGCTTTTCCTAGACCCTGACCTCTGTTCTTTTCAGCATTGGTCTTGCAAGTGTTTTTTCAATTAAATAACTATTTAGAGTTGTCCTACATTAGTATACATGTGATAGAGTTTAGAAAACAAAAGCTTAAAAACACCATGAATTTTTTAATGGAAACAATTCTGGAATGATTGTAGTGTGCTGGTTTTCATTTGATCATGGGATAGAGTTTTTCTTTCTCTGAGAATTAGCATGCACAAAGATGAAATGGCGTAGTTATAAGTTGAGACAAGCTGATATCTTATTTAACTTTTTATACACAACACTAACATTTGCAACCAAAAGATACAGCTCTATGGATATAGTATCCATTTCATTTTTATATTATTTTATTCTAGAAAGTAGAGTTATCTCCTCTGTTGGCAAATTAGTGGAAAATTCCATTATAAATAAAATTATGTTTATTACCACAAAGTATGTGATAGTCATAGTTGCTATTTTAAAATTATTTGAAGATGAATTATAACATTATTTTAGTGGGGAAGAAATTTAGTGGATTATGTATATCATTTTGCTTTCCTAGAAAATTTTATGTTTAAATTAACCATATTTCTATATAAAGCAAATTCAGCATTATATTATGTGCCCTATAAATGAAACCTAAATTACTGCATTTTGCAGAATCAGTACTTATAAAATGATATCTAGGGAATTTCATTTCTACACAGCAAGCAAAATATAACATTAGTAATTCTGTGACTTACAAACAGTTGATTTTGTTGGGCCGGAGATGAGCAAGTTTTCATTAAATTATTAAGTAAGATACTTAGAATAAAAAATAAGAAGATATGTAAAAATCTTCATTGTCCCCTGCTCTGCTACATTTCATTCTCATTTAGCTAATTCCGCTATTTCAACCAATAAGTGCAACACTGGAGTGATGGTAGAATTTAAGACCTACTTTGCAGATGGCAGAATTTAAGATATACCTTACAGATGCTGCATCCATAACCAGCTTTCTAGTAAGGTGGATGTTTAGTCTAACAATTCCAGTTTTGCACAATTCCCATACCACTTTGGTAAAGTTATTCTCTCTGGAAGAATAGCAATATTGGAATGAAAAAGACTCCTGTATAGTGCTAATAGTAAAGAAGTAGGTTTCTCTAATTATAGATTTAGTCCTCAAGAGAAAGGAGGGGCAGAATGACTCATCAGAGGTATCACCATGGCACAAAAATTATTATGTGGAAGTCACAGTCATTTGATATATATATATATATATATATTTATATATCTGAGTTTGATATTTATCCCTGGCTGAGTTTGAGTTTCCATGGATCAGAGAACCCCAGTTTAGTGACTGCTGTAGTGTTTAAAGCAGTTCCATTAAACCTAATTACAACCTTCAGTTTTACAGTAGCATGCTGTCATGGACAGCAGTTATCCAGGGCCAGATTCAGACTTGCAAGGTGTCTCCAAGGTGGAAAGCAGCTTGGCTTTTGAAAAATTCATTAAATGCAAAAGGCATTCAAATAATAAAAAAAATTGCCAAGAAGATGGTACTTGTGTCAGTTAAGGTACAATCAGAAGTTTGCTCATGGAACACTTAATATAAAGAATTATTAACTAGTAAAAGAGTAAATGGAACAAAGCAGTATGCTAAGGAAATACAGTACAAGAAGAAAGTACTACCTCAGGGACTGAGGGAGAGTGAATAAAGAGGAAATGAGTGCTCAGAAGATGCTTTTTCCAGTACCTCAATGCTAAGATTCTGACCCAGTTGCAGAGGGCAAACAGCAACCACAGGAACATACAGACTGCCATTGACCAAGAAACTTGCCAGAGTTCTGGGCCAAAGCTGCTCTGAAGGAGCCGGCTGCTGGGTGGCAGTGAAACTGGGTGGAAAGTGTAGCAGCCTGGCGCTGAGTCCTCAGAATAGCTCACAGATGGTGGAGAAATTCACTGGAGAGTGCAGTAGTGTTAGAGCTGATTCACAAGGAGAGTGTCCTAGCTAGCTGAGAAATTCGCTGGAGGATGGACTGGAGTTGATCCATGGGAATGAGTCACTAAGTGCTGCATACGTTTTCTGAAGCATGCAAATGGGCTAGAGCCAATCCTAAGGAATGCCCCCCTAGGAGGCCAAGAAATTCACTAGTGCATGTGGGTAGGGTGAAAGCACTCTGCTAGGTCTCCTGAGGTGAGTGCCGCTGGCCTCCAGCATACAGGCTGGCAGCCATGCTGAAGAAGAAACAGTACCCAGGACCAGAAGTCCCGCCTCTTGCTGCGGTCTGGCAGGATCACCCCAGCGTGCTCTATTCGCACAGTTCTATTGCACTGTCTGGCGGAGGAGAAATGTTTGCAGAGCACCGCACCGGTATCACAAGGAAGGGCAAAGAAGAATGGATGAGCTGAGAGGCAAGGAATTGATAACCATTACAGTGTCTATTGGTGTGGCTGACGTGTTTAGTAATTTCTCTTCTACTTGGATTTAGATGATACAAATCCTGTTATATCTTAAAGACTACATTTTGGTGGTGCCTGGGTGGCTCAGTCAGTTAAGCGTCTGCCTGTGGCTCAGTCAGTTAAGCATCTGCCTTTGGCTCAGGTCATGATTCTGGGGTCCTGGGATGGAGCCCTGTGTCAGGGTCCCTGCTCAGCAGGGAGTCTGCTCTTCTTTCTCCCTCTGACGCTGCCCCCTGCTCTCTCTCACTCGCTTGCTCTCTCCCTCTCTCTCAAGCGAATAAATAAAAAAAATAAAAAAAAAATTAAAATAAAGGTTACATTTTGAGTGTTGCTAACAGTTCACAGCTTAGGTGATGCTTCAAATTATTTTAGGCTCACCTTCTTCCTGGCCTTTCATCCCTTTTCAACCTGAGCCACTCTTGTTGTGACTGACACTAAATATGCCCATTTGTTTCCCCAGAAACTCCCATATAGACCAAATTAACTTACACAGAAGTATGGTGGGGTGGTGGGGTTACCTATCCTTGGGACAAATTTTGAATAATGAAGGACAAGAGAGGAGAGGGAGCTAGAAGATTGATTACTTTTCTGTGTCTCCCTCCAATAGATTCTTCCAAAGATACTAGCTGGGTCTTTTTTTTTTTTTTTTTTAAAGATTTTTTATTTGACAGAGAGAGTACAAGCAGGGTGGAGTGGCAGGCAGAGGCAGAGGGAGAGGGAGAAGCAGGCTCCCCGCTGAGCAGGGAGCCCAATGCGGGGCTCCATCCCAGGACCCAGGGATCATGACCCGAGCCGAAGGCAGATGCTTAACAACTGAGCCACCCAGGTGCCCCTAGCTGGGTCTTTTTAAGGAGAGAATAGAGCTTGGTAATAAATTAATTTATTTTCTTTCCATTAGTCTTTGTAACATGTTATTTTAGCATCTCTCTCACTGCTTAAGCCTCATAACCACCAATACATTAATACCAAATCTTTCCTTTTGGTATTTGTTTTCTTTAAAACTTGCTTGGTCTAATATTATCAGTTTCAGGAATAATTCAAGAGAACAGATACTCAAGATAGTATATCGGATTTTTAATCAAAAACATTGTTTGAAAGCAATGGGGACCTCATTCCTCTTGGTAAATGAGGTAATGATCATCGTTGGCAAGAAGTGGCGTTGTACTTTTTAGAGATTTTTTTCTTGTGATTAATTGGTATAGGAATATGTAGACATTAATATATTGAGATATTGAGTAGTCATAACATGGGAAAGAGCAATGATAATTATGAAGATTGAGGACTTGATTTACCTATTTTGATGTTATTTTAGGCCTTACAATAACAATGTGATAAATTTAGGGCAGTCAATTTTGGTACCAGGGTAACTGAAAAGCCATGTGATCCTCTAGTTCATGTGGAAGCTTAAGGAGGTTGGATGATAAACTGAGTTTGGAGCCAAGTTCATCTTATAGATGGCTCAATTCATTCATAGATTCATCCTATAATTATGGTCCTGATATATAATTACACACATAGACACACACATATATATACATGTGTATATTAGAGTCTATCAACGTATCTATCAACTTGGCAACTAACACTGTCATTTCATATGTTCCCTGAGCCACAGATTAAGAATATAATGGGAAGAGCAAAGTGAAGACCTAGGAAATACCTACCAGTTTATCATTAAGATAGAAAATACGAAGAGATACTGTGTTCTTGAATGAATGCAGAAATTAGAGGCACCATCAAAGGCATCTGAAAGACTCAGGGTGGTGGTTTTCATTCACTTCATCTATCTGGCCTCTTCATGGAATAGAGAGATCATGAAGAAATTAGGGGGACTACCAGAAATTAAACCATTCTGCTGTTGTGGCATATTCACTTGTGCAGAGTAATACATCTCCAGCATTTAGTTTGTGTCAATTGTTTTCTTTGTAATTTCATTCAAGTCAGTTCACCTTTACAGAGTAAGGGGAAGAGAGCGTTTTTACCATATGGCTTCAGGGCTATAATTCTATTCTTATTTAAAATATTACCTTCAGGAAATTTGGCCATGACCATGTTCTGAAAAAAAAAAAAATCTTATCTTCTTCATTGATGGTAGGTACATTTGGGTCAATAAGCCTTGAGTGGGTATAAAAGGAAAATGCAAACTACATGAATGGGTAGCCGAAACTCCACGTCACTTATATTTGCTTACATTCTCCCTAAATACACCTCAAATGGCTAATAGTGACCTATGACCTATAACCTATAACCAGCTGAAGGATGAGGAAAGGACTTTTGTCCAAATCCCATTTCCTAATAAATTGATGCTTTGTGTTAGCATTCAGTGGAAATGAGTTGCTGCTATATTATTGCCATATCAGGGTAGTTCCGAAGGATAGAGATGGAAGAAAATCTTTCTGGTAGATATGCAATCAGTAAACCTGGCCGTCCACTTTCTGTGGAATAAAATTATCCTGAAACTTACATGCACTAACTTGTGTACAGAGGTAAATATGGACAGTTGGTCAGTCACCTGGTAGAACAAACCTGAAATACTGGTGTCAGACTAGGTCTTAGAGAGGGATATATAAATAGATTTGTTTTAGCAAATGAAAAATGGGTGAATCTTTGTTTCATGGAAGTTCAAGAGACAGCAACTAGCACAGAGGAAAAGAAAACACACGCTATGGAAATTAAGTAGATTTTCTCTTGTGTCATTTAAGTAATTTTACAGTGGGCCCGTGAGTAGGGTGGGCAGAGTGACAAGGATCAGGACTATGCATTATTCTAACAAAATAGAATCCTTCTCACTAAGCCATTTAGCTGTTGACATTTGCAAATGCCCAACCTGCCAGGAAAGAAAGATGCAGAGTCCTTAATACTGCATAGGGAAACCTGACTGCCAACTGAAGCCTGGTCAGGTACATTAGACTCCTTGTACTTTCAACTGTACATCTATTCATTTCTACCAGAAGTAATACATAATTCAGGAAAGAGGGACACTGTCCCTGACTGTGGTATCTATACGGCATCATCATCTGAGGGCTTACAGAATATCTGGTCCATGAATGGTATCAAAAACAATTTTGCTTCAGACCAAAAGGTACTTTTAATACAAAAAAGTTGGAGCAATGGCCTTAGGATCATGGACATCACTGATATTAGTGTATGTTCTATTAGCGAGAAATAACCAGATTAGAGTTGCAGGCACATGGAAGTTTTGGGGGAAAAGTCTTATGGAGTTCCAGTGCTGCCTTCCATGAAACAAAATGTGCACTGAACCATTTGCCAACATATGGTAGCATGTTCCAGGAGCTGGTTGAAATGGACCATAGAACCAAGGGATTGAAGCAGGATAAGATATCTGACCATCACACCCACTGAGTCACTTGAAATTTTATTTCTCCTCACTGCAGCTTTAAGTTTTGCCAGAAAGGATGTCCAAGTTTTCAAGGGGAAAATGCTTCTGCCAGGGAGCATGTGAATGGTGATGTGTAACTAGAAACTGCTACTAACATCTGTCCATTTGCGGGTCCCCATGACAGCCGAAGTGCTGGACAAGGGTGAAGAAAATCTAGAATGCATAGTGACGTGATGAAGGGAGTTTCAGCAGGGAAAGCTATAGCTTTACTTTTTTTTTTTTTTTAAGTAATGTTCTTTCTTAAGTGTTGTAGGATATGGAGATAAGATCTCCACATAGATTCTGCCTAATTTAACTTGTACTTTCAAAGTTGGTAAAGAAGGCCAATATCTAGAGTCTTGGCTCCTTCAATGAATTCTGGACTCACATATATCACCATTTTTCAGAATACGGGACCAAGATATCACAGGAGTTACCTAAGGGACCAAGCAATACACCTCAGAAGTTTGAAGTTAGTTCCTTTAGGGCAACTTTTGGGGGAAAGGTATCAATGGTGTCAACAGTGAATTCTCTTCTCCATGCTCTCTTCTTATAGACTAGTCCAAAGTGTAGAGTTTCTGTAGTTACCATAAGACTGCCCAGAGCCATCTCATGTGGCTCAGTGACCAGTCATTTCTCTTCATGCAGTGGCAGCCAGCTTAATAACATACATTCTCTATTTGCTTCCCATTCTTGCCCGCCTCATAACATTTTTCCCTCACTCTCTCTGTCCTGGGATTGCACCCAATTAGGTATTACTACTCCGGGTTCTTCTCAGGTTTTCTATAGGACTTGGGTTAAGACATAAGAAAATATACTTGAATACAAATTTTCTCAATACATAAGAGCATTTGGATTTTTATCATCCCAATCTCTAAGTCAGGTCAAGTAATAGTGGAGTCTTGCACTGTCTTGAAATACATGGTAAGTATAAATTATCTTTTTAAATTATAAAGTAAGTTAGCCATATGCTTTCTTTTAAAGAGCTATATTTAAAATATAGTAGTTAAGTTGAATTTACCAGTGAGGTCAGCATTAGCAGATGTTCATAAAAATGTTTGATAAAGCCAAGTTGTTTTGACAAAATGGTTTATACTTGTAATTGAATAAACACTGCTTCTTTCTAACAGATATAATAAATACAGTTTCTTTTTTTTTTTTTTTTAAAGATTTTTTTAATTTATTTGAAAGAGAGAATGAGATAGAGAGAGCATGAGAGGGGGGAGGGTCAGAGGGAGAAGCAGACTCCCTGCTGAGCAGGGAGCCCGATGCGGGACTCGATCCTGGGACTCCAGGATCATGACCTGAGCCGAAGGCAGTCGCCTAACCAACTGAGCCACCCAGGTGCCCTAATAAATACAGTTTCTTATAACGCATTCATATTTTCAGGCAAGATGAGAAATTGAGTCCTTGGATTATTACATTTATTTTTAAATATTACAAAGAAGCTCTTCTTACTTCTTAAATTATCAATAAATAACCCATCTTCATGATAAACTCATAGAATAAGTATAGGTTTAACTTGAATGTAACTAGACTGTAAATATTCAGTGATATCTTATCCATCTAAAAATAAGCGTGAAGGCTCTGATTTTACCTTGAATCCGGTGTATGCTGACTAAAACATCATCACTTACTACTGGGGAAAATATATCTCTTTAAAATACAATAAGTTGACCTGGTTGAATAAATAGTATCATCCTGGCCTCATTTATTTAGAAACTCTATTTTATTGGTTTATGCCAGACAAACACACAACACGGATGTGTGCAAATGGATTCCAGAGAACCATTAGCATTTGTGCTCTTCAGATAAGTAGCCATTCTAATAATGGCATATCACTCTTATAAAGCCATTGTCAATCATTGAGAAAAGTGGTCTTTCATGTAAATATATTTTCCACATTCTACCACCCTAATCTTGCATTAGATAAAGTGAGTAAGAGTATAATTCTCTGTTCTTGACCTTCATACGTGCTGTGCACTTTTAGAGAGAAAAGTACTCTAAAATATATTTATCATTATCACCATTATGATTATTCACAAATGGTGTGACTGACAGGGTCATTTCCCAAGTTATTTTTTCTTTCAATCACAAGTTTTCATTCTTGACCCAGAGGCAAAAATGTTATGCAAAGTGAGAGAGTTAAAAGGGGAAGAGTACATCTTTCTGAATATAATAACTCTCTCACTGTAACATCTCAGGAAGCTACAAAGCTTTCTTTGTTATTGGAGGTGCCTCTGAGGGGATTATAAGTTATTGCATTTACTTAAGGAGGCAATAACGGTACGAAGGCTTTCCTGAATTTGTTATGAGACATTTTGGACACCTGTGACTTGGTTATATTATTTATATTCAGGAGAGTGGTGTCTCACTACAGCAAAATAATTGGTGTAAAAACTAAACTTTGAAACAATATTGTGGAATTCAGTAATTGTGCAACCTGAATTTTATTTAATAATAAAATCCCAAAATCAGAGAACCTTAGTGTCTGAGGGTGATTTTTCATAGTCTTTTGCTCCCTTATTTGTTATGTCATTTTGCATTTGCTTTTACTTTTTCAATGACAGTGAGGTCACTGCTTCATAATGAAAACCAGTCCTTCTAGAAGGTGTCTAGAGAGGGATTTGCCTATGTATAGAAAAGAGAAATACTTAGGAATCGCTAATATAAATGTGATGGCATGTCATTAATTCAGCCCAAGTAGAGGAAGTATTTTAATAATCTGAAATGTAGATTATTTTAAAGAGTTTCAGTCATTCCCAGGGCATCCAGCAATTAAAGTTAATGTACAAATACTGCCAAGTAGAAATCCTGCAAAACCCTATTTAATGCACAAATAAGGCTCATCTTTAATTACAACTGGTTATGCAAAAGGTTCCTTCTAATTTAATTGAAAAGAGATAATTTCCTTAAGTAGAACATTTCCTCCCTCATATCTTATTTACATTTTTAATTTTCTTTTTTTTTTTTTTTTTTTAAAGATTTTATTTATTTATTTGAGAGAGAGAGAGAGAATGAGAGACAGAGAGCATGAGAGGGAGGAGGGTCAGAGGGAGAAGCAGGCTCTCCGCTGAGCAGGGAGCCCGATGCGGGACTCGATCCTGGGACTCCAGGATCATGACCTGAGCCGAAGGCAGTCGCTTAACCAACTGAGCCACCCAGGCGCCCCCATTTTTAATTTTCTTGCCAATTTAATTTTTTAAATTTTTTCTTGCCAATTAAAAAAAATAAACAGTACAAAGATAAACTTCATTCCAGTGCTTGTCTGAATCAGCATTAAATCAGTTTAAAGTTATCCATAATGAACAACTTAAAACATTAACTTTTATTTATGGGTTATGAGCCCATTTTCAGGTGCCATTGTTGGTTAAATTTGTTTGCGTGGTTTAAACGTAAGTTGTATGTATACATTTGAATGGTTTATTTTATGGGCTAAGTAAAACAATTTAACAAAAAACTTTATAAAAATTTTGTTGTATCAGGAAATTCAGGGACGAGATACAAGTTTTTCCTTTTAATGTAACTGTATACACCCCTAGAAAGATGGAAGCTCCACTGTGTCAAAAGTTCCTAAGAGGGCGCCTGGGTGGCTCAGTTGGTTGAGCATCTGCCTTCGGCTCAGGTCATGATACCAGGGTCCTAGGATCAAACACCATGTCAGGCTCTCTGCTCATCAGGGAGACTGCTTCCCCCCCCCCACCCTGTGCTCTCTCTCTCTCAAATAAATAAGTAAAATATAAAAAAAGGTCCTAAGAAATTTATGCGAAATCATTTGCTTTTTCTTTATAATGTATAATATTTACCTGTGGGCATTATTTTAGCAGGTATGTATTGTATTTCTCATTAGAAATTAGTTTTAAAAATCAATGCATTCTTCTTATTAAGCCTAATCTTGCATGCTGTGTTTATTAGTGTTTTTTAATTTACAAACAAATGAAAGACCATATACATTTTAGGATGTAAAGAAGAAACATTCTCCACCCTTTTGGTCACAGAATTTCTTTTCTAAACATTTGCATGTTGGTATCTGATTATACCCTTTGTTATATAATCAGTTTTAATGTGATATTTTAATGTGAATAGTTTTATTCCATCAAATGAATGGCCTCATAGTGATGAATTATGTGTAATTAAACTGTCACCTACTTAAATTTTTGAGTTTTGATTACTATTACAAGTGGCACTGTAAAAATCTTCCATGAACACATTCTTTAATGTACCTAATTATTTTCCTAGATAATAATTCCAGAAACAAGATTATTGCATTATAGTGGGATTTATTTTTTATGCGATCTTTTTCTCCAGAAACACACTCCAGAAATGGAAAAATGTGGAGGATACCACTTTTTAAAAAATTTTTATTGTTATGTTAATCACCATACATTACATCATTAGTTTTTGATGTAGTGTTCCATGATTCATTGTTTGCATATAACACCCAGTGCTCCATGCAGAGCGTGCCCTCCTTAATACCCATCACCAGGCTAACCCATCCTCCCACCCCCCTTCCCCTCTAGAACCCTCAGTTTGTTTTTCAGAGTCCATCGTCTCTCATGGTTTGTCTCCCCCTCCGATTTCCCCCCTTCATTCTTCCCCTCCTGCTATCTTCTTCTTCTTTTTTTACAAATGATTTTAGAATTTTTACATCCTTTCCATCCCTATTGATTATTTATGTTGAATCTTTTGTGACTTTTCTCTCATTTCCTTTGTTGTATTTTTTAAGTTTAATTTATGAAGCTATATAGATCTGTCTTAAAGATAGATCTTTAAGATCTGTGCTCTTGATAGTGTATCTTATTATATCCCCCAATTAAATAAGTAACATCAATTTTCTTTTAGTATGTATATGGATCATTTTATATGTAAACATTTATTTCATCTGAAATTATTTAGAGCATTTTATAAGAAAATAATTGAATTTCATCGTTGTCTCCAAATGGCCATTTCTTCACACACCAGGCATAACATGGTGTATTTACTATCCATTACTATGAAAACTTAATTAAATTTGTTCCAGAACTCTTTCTGACAATGACTTGTCTGTGTATGTTTGTCACTGATTCATATTATTCTAATTATAGTTGCTCTATCATATACTTTAAATTTTTGTGGAGATAGAGGTATCTCATTACTTTTTATGTTGATAATTTTTCTGGGCTATTGTGAAATATTGGTTCTTAGTGGTGTTTAAGGTTATTTTCAGTATTAATTGATGTTTCACTGAGATAATTCTGTGGATAAATTGATTCTATAACCTGAAGAGAATTAGCCTCATTCTATCCACAAGCAATTTTAATTCAAACTACCCAAAAGCAAGAACCAAGATAGAATAAACTTCTATCCCTAGGAATGTGAAATTGATCTAAAATTTTTATTTTGTTTTCAGGAATTTTCAGAATCATGCCTGGCCTTACAAAATGAGTGACAAAGATTATCATCTGCTTATTTTTCAGACAAATTAAACGAATTATTTTAACCTTATCAAGTTGGTTCTGATTTAACATTTTAGACACATGTGTATATAAACATTATTTCAATATATTTGTGGTTATTAAATGCACAGATTTGTGAGGTAAAATGAAATGAGATTTGACAAATACAGAGACCCGTGTAATTGCCATCCTTATAAAGTAAATATTTCCATATCCTCAGATTGTTCCTTAATGCTTTCTGCCGTCAATACTCCTCCAAACCATGGGGCCCGTTCTCAGATTTCAGGGCATGAAAGGACCCAGTGTGTATTTTCTTTGTGTGCCTATTTTAACTCAATATAACTAAGATTATTCCATGACATTGTATGTATTAGTTTTTTTTTTTTAAGATTTTATTTATTTATTTGACAGAGAGAGAGACAGCAAGAGAAAGAACACAAGCAGGGGGAGTGGGAGAGGGAGAAGCAGGCTTTCTGCTGAGCAGGGAGTCCCATGTGGGGCTCGATCCCAGGACCCTGGGATCCTGACCTGAGGAGAAGGCAGATGTTTAACGACTGAGCCACCCAGGAGCCCCCAGTTTTTTTTTTTTTAATTTTTATTTCAGAATTTTTTTTTTAAAGATTTATTTTACTTGGAGAGACAGAGTGAGTAAGGGGAGGGGGAGTGGGAGAGAAATCTCAAGCAGACTTCTGCTGAGCGCAGAGCCTGACCTGGGGCTCCATCCCACAACCTTGAGATCACAACCTGAGCTGAAATCAAGAGTCCTGCACTTAACTGACTGAGCCACCCAGGCGCACCAAAATAGTACTCCATTTTATGTATTTTCCAAAATATGTGTATCTATTCTTCTGTTGACAGACACTTCAGTTATTTACAATTTGAGTTATGAATGAAACTGCTACAGACTTTTATGAATAATGTTTTTGGACATGTTAATTTCATTTATCTTGGGAGAATTATCTAAGAGTGGAATTGTTGGGTCACACACTGAAGTTTTGTTTTGTTTTGTTTTTTAACTGCCAAACCATTTTCCCTCAGTGACTGTGCCATTTTATATCCCCACAGCTTCATACAAGAGTTCCAACTGCCCTATACGGTTGCCAACACTTGATGTTGCCTTTTTAACATTTTGCGTTCCAGTGGGTATGTTGTTATTGCACACAGTAGTTTCAACTTCCATTTCTCTAATGCTTAATTATTTTTAACATCTTTTCATGTATACATACTAGTCCATTAAGATCTATTACAATTATTTTTATTTGGGGTTAGTCTTCTTGATAATGTTGTTATTTATATAATCCACACACTATACACCCCCACAGACACACATGTATATATAATTCACATATATATGTAAAATTTTCTTCTAGTCTGTGTGCTCTTTTAATTTTCTTTGTGCTAACATTTTAAATGCAAAATATTTTTAAAAATAGAGATTATAATTGTTACTCTCATCATTAGCAACTTTTGAGTCTAAGAAACTTGCCTACCTCAAATTCATGAAAAAGTTCTCACACATTTTGTTCCAGAATTTCATATTTGTATCTTTTACATTTTAGTTCAGATCCATTTTAAATTAAGCTTATATAAGCTTTGAGGCTGTAGCAGAGGTTTATTCTGTTTTTCTCATGTGGCTATCCTGGGGCTAAGAATGCAAATATACAAGGAAAAGCATGACTGGCCAAAGGGCCTTAGTCCTTGACTGCGTTTCCCTCAGAGACTGAGAGGGATTAGCTGTGCCCTAAATCTGGCATGGGGAGAGCAGCTTTCCTCCGCGTAGCCAGCCAGTCTATGCTTTTGTAATGGCTAGGCCTGTCAGATCACACGGAGATTTTCAACCAGGAGCCGAACTCCCCAGTGGCTTTTCTAATTCCTAAAATAAATGCCTTTGGCACTTAGGAGATCACTTCACTCTACATGTCCATACCTTTAATGTCCCTGAGCCCTGCACAATTCCTGTTAATTGTGTTCTCTCAATCTTATAGTATGCACTTTCTGCTAGGACCCACCCTGTCTTCCCCTGCGTACTTGTAGTCCGTTGTCAGCGGGGACAGTGGGGAATAATCACACGTATTTATTGGACTCTACCTTTCCATTTCCTATTCTGATAGTGCCCTGCTCTTTAGGGTCTAGTTGCTTCAGCAGCTGTGTATTTTGATAGCTACCTGCCCAGTTCAATGGAAATGTTTCGAGCTTGGGTTCTACCTCTTATGTTCTCTGAGCAGGAGTCTGAAAACTGTTCGAAGGCAGAGAGCCAGCATGAAGATAAGGCTACTTTGTGTGTGTTTCTTTTCTAAGGATTTTAGCTCTCTGCTAAATCTCTTGGTACAGTTGCCCTTTGTCTAGTGTTGTGGTTCCCGAGGCAGGATGGGAAACCTAGGATCAGCAATTCATCGCTGACTAGCAATAAAGGTCTCCCTATGCTGTGATTATATATATATATATTTTTCTAAGACTTTATTTATTTATTTGACAGAGAGACACAGCGAGAGAGGGAACACAAGCGGGGGAGAGGGAGAGGGAGAAGCAGGCTTCCCGCTGAGCAGGGAGCCCGATGCGGGGCTCGATCCCAGGACCCTGGGATCATGCCCCGAGCTGAAGGCAGACGCTTAACGACTGAGCCACCCAGGCGCCCCAGTGTGATTATATTTTTGCACTGAAATTTGCCTTATATTTTGTCAACAGCATGTAATCTGAAGGACATAGAAAACAACATTATATTGTAATAGACAAATCCTTGAATTTCGTTATTTCCTAAGAAATAAAACAAAATATTACTTATTCCAGTTCAGGGATAAATATTTAATATAAAATTAAAAGTATAACCACTAAACTTGAAAATGGTAAAATAGAATAATGGTAAAATTGTTCTAGAAAGCTCAAACAAGTAAATGCCCTGGCCAAGAAATAAAATAACATGCTGGATAACATAATTATAGTTGACGTTTTATAATGAAAAAAAAAGGAGATACTAAAAAACTAATAAATTTAATTGGTTAATGGAATTAACAGTCTCTCAAATCTTATCAATAGTTATGTACCAAAAATCAAACTACTTATATTCACAAAGATAAAAGACATTTTGAAGAATTTGTGGTATCATAGTTCTAGTAAACATGGTTAAGTCAAAATGGCAGACACCAATGAAGAGAAATCCATTTCACTAATATAAAAATAACCTATTTTGTGAAAATTTAACAGTCTTTACCTGAAAAATTTCTTAGTAAATTGGCTTTTCATGACACTTATTTTGAAATTATATAATTTTCTTTCATTATATGTGGATTCATATTTTTCTCCTTTTTTTCAGAGTTGGTTTGAAAATATATAATTTTCTAGTAAATAGTGCATCTATCTTTGTTACTTATTGGCATATGATTTAAGTATGAATCTATCTTATGATTTTAATCTTTAGATCTGTGGTCGTGCCAAAACTCATTTTTTAATATTGTGTAATTATTTTTATTTGTTCTCTTTTTGCTTTAGTTAGCCTCTCCACAGTTTAGTTGTCTTAATGATTTTTACATTTATTGATTGATTTCAATTTTTTTCAGGTTATTAATGTGGTAATCTATGTTTTATAAATATTTATTTCTTTTGCTTTGTTTTGTTTAATGCTTATTTATCTTGATTTATGTTTAGTTAACCAGTGAGATAAAACTTTTCAGGTTTAGTTAAATTACTTCTATTGTCTTTGTTTTGTCAAAAAAATTTAGATTTAAACAGTTAACTTATATTTATTCTCTTTTAATATTGGAATGATTTAAAGCTCATTATATTTGCGTCTCATTTTATCTTTTTCCATTATTTTGTCCATTTTGAAATTTATTTCTTTAATTTTCATTATTTTAAAGAAATTTGCAATTTCTCTTGATTTTTCCTTTGATGAAAAACTTACTTTAAAAGTTTACCTTTATTCTTAAATTTAGGGTATTACATAATCTTTCTTTGTCATTTTTGCTACTCTTTTACTTCAATGTTGTTGTATTCTGAAAATTTATCTTATAAAAGTGTTGTTTTTATTTTTTAAGATTTTATTTACTAAATACGTTACAAAATTTGAAATGTTTTAGAGACATAAAAAGAGACTACCTTCTCTTGCAGAGATGCCTGATATTGAAAAATATGTTAATGAAGAGAGATCTATGTGAATATACACACGTATTATTAAAACTGTTGATAGCCTCATTTTCATTTAGCTTCCCAGAACAAAGACTAAAAGAAGAATAAAGTATTCTGAGTACAGCTAGACATTTCTCTTTTTTTGCATCTAAGTGATTATTATAAATATATCTGTATTGCAGATTTAAAAAATTTTATCTTCATAAAACATGACTCTTATTGTACTGGTGCTTTTTTCAATTGTGTTATAAATACATGGCTGATATATATATTGGCCCCTGATCACTTTCAGTTTTCATTCAGTTGATTTTGGACTCTAAACAATTTCCTATAATTTTTATTTTAATTTGACCACAAATAAGACATATATATGAGTTTGTTTTTAACTGTGTATTTATAGAGTAGATACATTGCCTCTTTGCTTTCCTTTTGTATGGTATCTTTTTTTTTTTTTTTAAGATTTTATTTATTTATTTGAGAGAGAGAGAGAGAGCAGAAGCTGAGGGGAGGGGCAGAGGGAGAGGGAGAAGCAGACTCCCTGCTGAGCAGGGAGCCTGCCATGAGGCTGTATCCCAGGACCCTGAGATCATTACCTGAGCCAAAGGCAGACACTTAATGGACTGAGCCACCCAGGCGCCCCGTATGGTATCTTTTTTTTTTTTTTTTTTAAAGATTTCATTTATTTATTTGAGAGAGAGAGAATGAGAGAGAGCACATGAGAGGGGGGAGGGGCAGAGGGAGAAGCAGACTCCCCGCCGAGCAGGGAGCCCGATGCGGGACTCGATCCAGGGACTCCAGGATCATGACCTGAGCCGAAGGCAGTCGCTTAACCAACTGAGCCACCCAGGCACCCCCGTATGGTATCTTTTTAACAATTTATTTTGTCTTTAGGTATTTCCTCTGTATCTCCATTTTTAAAAATATTTTCTTTTCTCCCTTATTATGATACAATGATAATGCCTAGTGTTTTGCTTCAGGTGGTGCTTACTTTTAATATTTCAGATAAATCAGTAAGCCTATATTTATCATTTTGTCAGTTTTAAAACTGAATTAGCAACTGAATTAGATCTCAGATTATTTAAGATGTGCAATTAAATGGCTTTATTTCAAATCTTCCAAATCTTCTTTCCCCAAGCATTTATGAATCATAAACACAATCAGGAGTTCCACATTGAGATTATCCCTATTATGTTGGATAGTTTCTCCACATATTATCTTTTTTGTGTTTCTTTTGTTTTTTGTTTTACATGTGCCTACTGCTTCAAAACTGATTCCACAGCATTTATTTATTTATTTATTTATTTATTTATTTATTTATTTATTTATATTTTTATATAAATTCAGTTAATTAACATATATGTATTATTCGTTTCAGAGGTACAGGTCTGTGATTCATCAGTCTTATGTAATTCCCAGTGCTCATTACATCATGTGCCCTCCTTAATGTCCATCACCCAGTTACCCCATCTGCTAATCTCCCTCTCCTCTAGCAACCCTCAGTTTGTTTCCTATCATTAAGTCTCTTACGGTTTGTCTCCCTCTCTGATTTCGTCTTGTTTTATTTTTCTCTCTTCCCCTATGATCATGTTTTGTTTCTTAAATTCCACATATGAGTGAGATCATATAATTGTCTTTCTCTGATTGACTTATTTCTCAGCATAATAAACTCTAGTTCCATCCATGATGTTGCAAATGGCAAGATTTCATCTTTTGGATGGCTGAGTAGTATTCCATTGTATATATATATACCACATCTTCTTTATCTATTCATCTGTTGATGGACATCTGGGCTCTTTCCATAGTTTGGCTATTATGGACATTCCTGCTATAGACATTGGGGTGCAGGTGCCCCTTCGGATCACTACCTTTGTAAATCCCTAGTAGTGCAATTGCTGGGTTGTAGGGCAGCTCTATTTTCAACTTTTTGAGGAACATCCATATTGTTTTCTAGAGTGGCTACAGCAGCTTGCATTCCCACCACAGCGTTTATTTAGAACAAAGCTTTTCCACTGAGGCACTATTAGCACTTGGGGCCACCTAGTTCTTTGTTATGGGGAGCTGTCCTGGGCATTGTAGGGTATTTTTCAACCTCCCTATGCTTGTAACAATCAAAAATGTCTACAGACTTTGCCAATGGTCCTCTGAAGGTAATAGTACCACAGATTAAGACAATCTTTATTTTAGTTAATTTTAGTTATCTAGCACTTTTGTGCTTATCATTTCTGTTTTCTAAAATCTATGTTTCAAGTCAGTTCAGTATTATTTTCCAGGGGTGGTTTATTAGATATATGCCCTGCTCTTTGTTTATTTAACTATGTTTTTCTTTCATTCATTTGTGGAAGTTAATTTGTCTGGGTGCACAATTTAAAGGGTAAACTTGTGTAATTGTTTACATTTGTACAATCACAATAGAGCCTTTTTCTCAAGGTAAGTTTCCTACTTCCCTGTTGTACCCAACCCTGGCTCCGGGCACTCATTGATCTCTTTGATCTGCTTTCAGTCACTATAATAATTGCTTTTTTAAAACTTCATATTTTTGGAGTCATATAGTATATCTTTTTTTTTAAAGATTTTATTTATTTATTTGACAGAGAGAGAGAAAGCGAGAGAGGGAACACAAGCAGGGGGAGTGGGAAAGGGAGAAGCAGGCTTCCCGCTGAGCAGGGAGCCCGATGCGGGGCTCGATCCCAGGACCCTGGGATTATGACCTGAGCCGAAGGCAGTCGCTTAACCAAATGAGCCACCCAGGCCCCTAGTATATCATTTTTGTGCTTGGCTTTTCACTTGGAATATTACTCTGAAATTCATTCATGCTGTTACATGTATTAATATTGTATTTCCCTTTATTTCTGAGTATTATCCATTGTACAGCTATGCTAGAATTTGTTTATCCATTTACCACTTATGGGTACATATGCTTGCTTCCAGGTTTTGGCTATGACATGTCCACATCTTTGTGTGGGCAAATGATTTCATTGCTCTTGGGTAAATACCTAGGAGGGGGATTGCTGGAAATATGACAAGCACATGTTCACCTTTATAGATATTGCCATACTGCTCTCCGAAGTGGCTATGTCACTCTGCATTCACATCATTAATCCACAAAATTTCTAGTTTGTTCATATGCTCACCTACAGTTGGTTCATAAGTTCACCCACAGTTGGTATGTCAGTCTTTAACTGTTCTGGTGGGTGTGTACTGGTATCTTATTGCTGTTTTAATTTGCATTTTTCTCTTGAATATTGATGTTGAACATATTTCCAGTGCTTATTAGCATATATGTATATATATACATACATGCATGTATATATATTATCCATATAATGGACATATGTTCCAGTAGTATCTTTTTAAAAGTTGGATTATCTTCTTATCATTGAGTGGTAAGACTTCTGCATATATTCTGAATTTAAGCTCTTTGTCAGATAAATGTTTTCAAAGATTTTTTCCAAGTGTACTTGCCTTCTTAATAATGTCTTCCACTGTGTAAAATATTTATTTATATTTTATTTATTTATTTGAGAGAGAGAAAGAGAGGAGGTAGGGGCAGAGGGAGAGAGAAAAGCAGACTCCCTGCTGAGCAGGGAGTCCTATGCCAGGCTTGATCCCAGGACCCTGGGATCATGACCTGAGCTGAAGGCAGATGTTTAACTGACTGAGCCATCCAGGTGCCCCTTTTGACTTAAAATACTTTAATTTGTTGAATTCCCTTTTACCATTTTTTTCTATCGTACTCTGCTTATTTTGTTATCTTTGAAAAATCTTTAATTCAATATCACAAAGATTTTCTCTTTTATCCTTCAAAATATGATCTCCTTTATTGCTTGTTAGCCTGGATTACTGATCAAACCTAGGACCTGTTGTTGGTTGTAGGGATTTCATTCTACTTCTCTGTAAATCCAATATGTTTATAGTGAATCTACTTCATTTGCTCACCCAATGCCATAGTGTTTATTCATTAGAAGAATATTAGTCAAGGACAGAGCCATGGGACTATAGTCCCAACTGTGGAATCCAGGATTTGGGCTGCCTTGACCCTGGTGTGGACACAATATGAAAGCAAGATTTGAGAAAATGACTGGTTCGGTTGCAGGTAAGCTAGTACAAGGCAGAGACTCAGGACTCAAAACGCCGGAGTCATGCTTGAAGAGCAACTTCCTGTCTGGATTCAAATGTCAGATGTTAGTTCTCCATTATGGGTGAATAAAGGTTGGAGAAAAGAGGAAGTCATCCTCCCAGTTAGCTCTCTGAGGGGGTAGCGTGTGTGCTTTTCCAGCCCCTGTTCTGTTGGATTGCAGGAGTAATAGGAAGAAGTTACTTACGGATTTGACACATACTCTTCAAATTTACTGTGTGCATAATTATTTTTGTTTCTTTTTAAAAATGTATTAATTTGGATTGCCTGGCTTAGCTAGAGTACCGATGCACCACCTATTTTGGGGTCTGACCAATTTATTTAGGATATTAATGCAACAGTGTCTTCCCTCCAATTTGTTTACTGTGTAAACCAAATGAAGCCTAGGCCAATTACACCATGTACTGGGCATGAGTGCCCTGCAATTTCTACTGATATTAGCATTAACAACATGTATGTATATGTGTTTTAAAGTACCCACAACTCTTGAGCCGTTATATTTTAACATCGTCTGGGACTAATAATATTAACTTATACTTTATTAAAACGGGAACTTCAGAAAGAAAGGCTAAGGTATTTTGTGGTTGTTATTTTAGAGTTAGTGCCGTAGTTAAGTGGAAAACTTTTTAGGGAGGGCTGTTGGGTGTGTTTTTGTAGTCTCTGTATTTTCAGGTTATGCTGATATATCCAACCTACTGCTGACAATTGGATTATCAACTTTGAGAGAGAATTCTTAGAGTTTCAGTGTATAGCCTTAGTAACTGAAATCATGAAGAGGTGAATGGAATTGCCAACTGACAAAAATGTAATAAAGAGTAGAATATTTGTGGAAATGTATATATTTTGGGAAGTACAAATAAGTGCTATCAGCAAAGGGAATATAAAAAGGTGGATTAGAAGTGGGAGAAAAACTGGGTATGTACATTGTATTGAAATATAAGTGTGAAGAATTAGGAGACAGAGAAAGACATGCCATCAATTGGACAAACAGTGCAAATAACAGTGCAAATAAACAGTGCAAAAAAAATAACTGTATATGAAACTTGGCACCATATTGGTTATTGAAACTAGATTATTAAGTATTATGGAATGTCCTGCAAAGAATTAAAACTATGATATAGTGAATAATATTATTGCATCAGGTTTCCTTTCTCATAAAAATTTAAACAATTATTTGTTTTCCAATGTTAGAAAATTTCAGACAGTTTTCACATTTTACAGTGTAAAACATTTTAGTGCTCATAGTTGACAAAGAACCAGCATCCAGGAAGCTATAAACAACAGAGAACATATATGTTTGTGGTTATGTTTGCTTTTACAGAAGACCTTATGCCACATTTTCAGCCTCTTTCTGCTCTCAAGATAAAGTAGTTCCTGACCACATTGAAGCTGATCACCTTGTCTTGCTTATGGTTAGGGTAGCTTCAAATCCTTTCCACAAATAAGTTTTCAGCTCTGCTCTTTCTGCTGACATTTTCAGACATTGCCATCCTACAGCAGATGGCTGAGGATTCTAATCAAGAGATTTTGTACAAATCAACAAAAATCTCTGGCCAGAATCTGTACTTACTGAGGGAAAAAAAAACATCCAGAACCATATGTTCCAGTATCCTGCATACTACTCCGATAGGAAGTTTGCACATCATTTAATCATCTTGTTCCATATTACAGTGTAATCCTTCACTGTGTCAGCAGCTCAGTGCTTAATGCAGCTAAAATCAGGCTCCTCTGCATTAAGAATTGCATAGGTTTTTAAATACAATATCATATCTCTTCCTGTTGACTATGGTTCAATATGCCTGTAATGACATAACATATATATATATAAATATATATATGGTTTTCAAGTTTTATCCCTTGATTGGATTTAAGATAAATGAAACTCAGCATGTATTATTCTCAAAGAATAAAATACATTATGATATTTTTAATGAGCAAACGCATGATTCAGGTCAAATTCTAATGTGAGCTGAACTAAAGACAATTACAGTTTTTTCCTGTAATCAAGATTAGGGCCTGAACATGTATATTATAAGAATCCAACAGCAGTTTTAAATGAATTTGACTTTGTGAGCAATAAACTTAAATGCAGCTAACACATAAATCTATGATTATAGCTTAATTTGCATGTAATGTTATGTAATTGCTGTAGGGCTACGAGACAGGGTTATTATATAGCAAATTGTATGTGATAGTTTATGTCTGCTCAAATAGCTCCAACATTTTTTTTAACATGACCTTTAATAGAGGTCAATTTCAAAGCATTTATAAATTGAGACTTGCATTTGAACCTGTTTTCCTCCTACATATCTTAACAACAAAGCATAAATTAACTACATAGTATCAAAGGTATGCATAAATTTCAATCTATACATAATCTAAATTTATAACCCAGTGCCTTCCTAGAAGTTGCTTCATTATTTAGTTCTTGTAAAGTAGATGATACTTTCCCATAAAGACAATTATAAAATTGCAGGAGTTTGCATTCCTCATGAATTTCTCTATATAAAATTATAAATAAGATCAATAGCATGCTCTTAAAAATACAGCAACTATAGCTTTGTAGGTATCTGAAATACTGATATTTGGTATAAGTTCCATGAAAAGGACATACATATATTAGAAACTTCACTTATACAGGGTTTCCAATATACTTTAATAATGTGCATAAAGGAAAAACACTACACTTCTATCATAAATTTGATCCATCAGAGTATACATATTATGATAAATAAAAAATGCAATTGATAATGCTTTTGTTCTCCTATAAAGAAGAAGTCCTTTATAAAAGTCCGTTATAAAATTATTTGTTTGCCCATGTAAAAATAAATGCTGTTCAGGACACCTGGGTGGCTCAGTCGGTTAAACATTTGCTTTCAGCTTAGGTCATGATCCCAGGGTCCTGGGATCGAGTCCCACATCGGGCTCCTTTCTCAGCAGGGAGCCTGCTCCTCCCTCTGCCTGCCACTCCCCCTGCTTGTGCATGCGTGTGCTCTCTCTCTCTCTCTCGCTGGCAAATAAATAAATAAAATCTTTAAAAAAATAAATAAAAAGTAAATGCTGTTGGAGGAAGTCTGATTCCCATTTTCCTCTAAGTAAGTGTTCTACTTGGAAGAAGTTTTTGAAATCTTTTGGCTAACCTTAAATTTACCTCTAAAGGGCTATTCAATAAATATTTTATGATTGGTCATAATGGCTTCACTTCTTTTCCCCAAAAATATTTACAGGTAAAGAAAAATCTAACATATTTTTGTTCCAAACCCACCTTCTTTATTTAGTTAAAACTTTTAAGGCTACTATCAGAATAAATGTAGGTCTTATGAGTACAACTGCTGTTACAAAGAAATCTGATATAGTTCTTCATATATATTTTATGTATTTCTTTACATAAATCTATCTCTCTCTATATTCTTATAAACAGTAAAAACATCACTAAGTTCTTTAGGAACTCTCAAGATATAATCTCTCTCTTCATAAACATACACACATAAGCACAAAATTAAAAAGATTATATTGCATTTTTCCATCAGACACAATTGAGAAAAAATAAAGTCAAGGAATTGAGATATGTGTTAATTAGGCATCAGTAAAGATGTAGAGAGAGAATTGAAGAGCAATAATCACACATTGCAAGCATTATACTCCTATGAGCTGAAATCTACCATTTTGTCTTTTTTTACAGTCACATGATTGGAGCAGTGTGGCATTGACCAAGAGCTTCTAAAATACCTCTGTAATGCTTCATCTTTGTTTAAGCATAGACAAGAATCACTAGATATTAAGGAAAAGTCTTTCACTTGAAAGACCAAGAGCAAATCAGCAGACAGAAAAAAATAACTTGAGAGAAGCAGTGAAGGACTAAGGTGTGAAGCAATGGGATTGTGCATCTTGTCAGACCTCTGGCGAGGTGCAGCAAATATAAGGGACAAGACAATGATGCTGAGAAAAGGAACACTCAGAGGATGAGAAATAATTTTGAAATTAAAAGTATTATAAAAATTAAAATATAGCCAGAAGGTTTGGAAAATAAGCTTGTGCCCCATCTCTCAGAAAATAAAAAGTAAAGAAGAAAAAAAGAAAAAAAAAATTGGAGAAATTATATTTTAAAAATTAGGGAATCCGTCAGCAAGTCTAATATCTGAATATAATTACCAGATGGACAAGAATAGAGAATCCAGAGAGGATGAACTTACAATTTTTTTTTTAAAGATTTTATTTATTTATTTTGAGAGAGAGAGCATGAGCAAGGGGGGAGTAGCAGAGGCAGAGGGAGAAGCAGGCTCCCTGCTAGCCTGCGGGCTCCATCCCAGGACTCCAGGATCATGACGTGAGCTGAAGGCAGATGCTTAACGGACTGAAGCCACCCAGACGCCCCTAAAAATACTTTTTAAATTGATGGAATTTAAAGACTTAAGTTGCTAGATTAAAATATTCCACCAAATAAAAAGCACAATAGAAGAAAATAGATTTTCAAAAGGGTATGGTGTTGTAATATTTTTACGTTACACTATATTGTAATATTTTCAACACTAAGGGAGAAAAGGTGGGTCACATGAATAAAATGTCCATATATCTCTCAAACACTTTTCTGTGTATTTGAAAGAAATTAAAATTACTAATGATTACTCTGTGACCACTGATGGAAACCAGAACTGTCCAGGCAAACCAAGGTGATTGATCACTCTCTATATTAAATATCCATAATTAGAAAAGTTTCTTTTTAACAGAAATGCTGACTGAAAAAAGTGAGGAAATATCATCAAAAAGTTGAGAAAAAATTATCTTAAACTTATAAGTCTATTTCTCTTAACCTACATATCAGTGTGAGGGTAAAATTTGCCAAAAAGTTCCTGATAACATCAAGGAGAGATTCTCTCTCTTTGTCTTTCTTCCCTCCTTCTGCACTACCGTTCTGTATTAGTTGATGTGCTTAATGGTATTGCACATTTCTCTGAGGCTCTGTTTATTTTTCTCTCTGTTTCTCAGGTTGTATAATCTCTATTGATCCATCTCAAGTTCATTTATTTCTTCTGCCAGCTCAGATCTACTGGTGAGCCCTTTTAGTAAATTTTTCATTTTGGTTATTGGACTTTTCAACTCTCCAGTTTCCATGTGGTTCTTTTTAAAGGTAATTTATACCCTTCTATTGATATTCTTTATTTGATGAGTCTTCATTGTACTTCTCTTTAGTTATTGAAACACGATTTGCTTTATTTCTTTGAACACTTTTATAAGTTACTTTGTATTCTTTGCTAATTCTAACATCTAGACCCCTGAAAAGTATCCTCTCTCTCTCATATGTATGCATCCAATTTCTCTGTTTTTATTTTTATTCATGTCTCAATTTTTTTTGTTGTTGAAAACTCAACATTTTATATAATGTATTGGGACAACTCTAGAATCTGACCCACCCTACTTCTGAGACTTATTTTTGCTGTTTGTTGCTTTGTTGAGTGAGTTTACTTCTGCTTTGTGCTTCCTTTGATATTTGTATTCTGATTTTTTTTTCCTTGTTTTTATTTTTGAATCTGGCTTTCTTGGTGTCACTTCTGGGTTAGCATAGTTTAGTGATCAGCCATTTATTGGTCAGTAGTTGAGCTTAAGCCCTCTGTACCCATTAAGTCTTAAAAACTTATCATTGGATCTGTGTGTGGCCTGTGAACTGATTTCAAAGTTGAGGAAATTACTAGTTGTAACAATTTTAGCTCCACGGACTAATAATAGCACAGAAATACTCTTTCCAGTCACTCTTGAAAGACTTGGACATGTCAATACTTTTCCAGATATTTGGATGACTATGATTTTAGTAGGGCCTTCTTTGACTATCTCTTTCCCCAATCTCCCTTTTAAACTTCTGGCTATCTACTTTCAGTGGTAACACAGAGCTGTTAGCCTCCTCTGGTTGTTAGCCACCTGAATGGGAAACAGAAAGGTTGTGGAGAATGAGCAACACAAATTTGCTGCTACCCAAAATAAATTATTCACAACAGGGACTTAAAGGGTTTGGGGACCAGTGTTGATCAGCCACTGCTGAGTCTGTCCTGAATAGGTCTTTCACAGCACAGACCTGGGAAGAAGGGACTTCATCAGCTCTTGGTTTTGCCCATACCACCCAGAATCAATTCTCTATGATAGGAAACTGTGGGAGCTAGGTGTTGCTCTGGCTCAAATGCTATGGCCTCCCACTTGGTTCTTACCAAGTTTCTATAGATTGTAGTTTTTTTTTAAAGATTTTATTTATTTATTTGACAGAGAGAGAGATAGCAAGAGCAGGAACACAAGCAGCGGGAGTGGGAGAGGGAGAAGCAGGCTTCCCACGGAGCAGGGAGCCCGATGCGGGGCTTGATCCCAGGACCCTGGGATCATGATGTGAGCTGAAGGCAGACGCTTAACTGACTGAGTCACCCAGGGGTCCCTCTATAGATTGTATTAAGTAAATGCTTTGTACTTTGTTATATGCTCTTTGGCCAATTTCTAGGTTGTCTTACAAAATTGTGACCAGATTGATTGGTGTTTGTGTGGGAGAAAGGACTCATTCACCAAACTCTTTAAATGGTAATTCCAGATATTCTACCTTCCATGATAAGGGATTTGAGGAAAGAAGAAGAAATATGGACTTGTCAAGGGGGAATTAAGAGATAGAAATTTCAAGGACAAATAAATGGATTACAATTGAATATAAAGAAGACCTTGAATTTGGAGACTAAAATTTTAGCGAAACAATTTCAGAGGTAACAGATTCCATTTTCTAGGAATAATCAGTATTCTGTGTGAAAGGATGTGTCTGTAGGATAGACAGATTAATCTTTGATTTGAAGGGGCATAGATCTGTCAAAAAATTTCAGGAAAAGGAAATGGATGATAAGTATAGGCATAAATTATTGAACCAAGGTACTAACCTTAAGAAAAAAAAGCATAAATAAGAAGGATGTTGAAAGATTGAGAGGGAATAAAATTGCGAAGACATTGGTGATCTCAGAAATCTCAGTGTAATTATTTTGGAGGAATTCTAGTTTGTCTTCAGAGGTATTCCAGAAGTAGAGTGACTTTTAGTTAATGAGAAATCTCATGATATGTCCTTTAGAGTAAAAGGATTAAAAAAGTAGAGTAAAAAAATTCCTGCTGCTGGAATTCCAAGGTGCATGCCATTGCACATGAAGTCATCAAGCAATTATGCAACTCAGTTTTGTTGGTAAATTATCCAAGGGCCTTAATGACCATGATTTCCTTCTCTCCAAAGCCCCATCATTTCTACAGTTCATATTGCTTCTTGCCTTTCTCAGATCTTACTCTTGTAACACCAAATCACTGTATACTACAACTAGGCAATTTGCAGGGCAAGAGTATACTATTCTGTCATTTGTCAACTTTGCCTGTCAGTCACCCACTTTGAAGGTCTGCATTGCATTGCATTGCAGACAAGAGGCTAGAAATTACATTTACCAGGTCCCCCTTTATTCTATGGTTCCAGATTAGAGACTGCCACTGAGTGTAACTCTCAAAATATTTGGAAGGTAAGAAGAAGAGAAGCTATTTTTCTTGAGAGTTCACAGTGTTAGTACAGTGGCTTCTCAGTCTCTGTAAGCACTACTTTTCTGACACCTATTAAGGTGGTAGTGGGATTTTTCCAACAAATTATGGAAAGCTGCATGAGCATTTCACAATGAAGTCATCAAATGAATATTTCCCTTCTTGACCTTCACTCTACCAGCTTTTTACGTATTCGTGTAAGTCCAGCATGAGATCTATGTTAAATGCCTTTATTTCTGTAATACTTAGAATGAATCTGTGTTTCTAGCCACTCCCAGATTGATGTAAGGGATACTTACTGACAGGATTATTGTGTCAAAATATGTGTCCCATATTAGCTTAATTATTTCAAATTGGTAGGCTTGCTTCTTTCACAGAGCTTGAGACATCACTGCCAGAAATGATTAGGGCTACATAATATTCAGTGTCTGCCTCAAGCTTCTCATTAAAACAAACAACCAAAAAAACACCTAAGAAAAGTATTTATTTGTTCCAGCTTGATCATGTGGAGTACCCGGAAGTTCCCAGGATATCTATATTATGATAGTGGGCATAGAATCATTTCTAGAAGGAAATCTTTCTCAATGGAAGGTAGATAGACAAAGCAACACATGGTCATTAAAACAACATATTTTCCTAAGTAACACAGTCGAGAGGCAAATATTGTGGTGAAGAGCATGCACTCAGATAGGCATTTTTATTTTTGTCTTTATACTATATTAACAGTTTTCTTGACTTCTCTATATTAATTTCTTCATCTGTAGGCCAGGGCAAGTAATAGTGCTTCATAGGGTGTTGGAAAAGATGAAAAGTATTTATATACACATATAATATATTGAAGATGTTTCTTGGGGTACAAAAAGAGCACGATAAATATTAGGCAAAAACTAAAATGTTAGTTAAGCTTTTTTTTCAATCCAAACTGTAAAGTTTTCTGTAACTCACACATGACCAATGAAATTATGAAACTGTCACAACATGTGACTTTTTTTTTGCAATGCCCAATACTTAGGTTAGATCTTGTTCTAGACATTTAGAACAGATAATGCAATTTTAATCCATATGAAGAATATGAGTTTCCTATGATGCTTTTGCTTGGTTAAACTGCATCCCCACCCCATCTTCACCTCCACTGGACTCATGTATCATTGGAAATTAAATAGATTCTCAGAAAGCTAGAATAGCTTTTTGCAAATACATAGCTGGGGACCTGCTAAAAATCCTCTACAAGATGCATCTCAGTCACACAAACCCCTGACATTTTGAATATGTCATTATCTATTCTAAGATTTAGCTATTTTCTCTTTCTCTAACTTGCATTGTCTGATGTGGGATAGTTCAAACAGAAGAGAAAACACCAACGCAAAAAATTTAACTGAGGTGACATTCACATTCCTTCTAGGCTTGGCTAAATTTAAGTTTGCATGGACAATACTAAATGCATCACAATTTTCCCTCTTGTAGCTGGCACATATTTTTTTGACTTTGATTTTAAAATATGTCACGATTTCAAAAATGTTAAAATAGGAAATACATATTTTGGAATAAAAGGATAATACTTTCACAATAATCTTATTTGGCTTCATATTTGCTATTTAAACTAAGTAAAAATTGCTTGGCAGAGGACAAAGCAGTTAGCTGTGAGGTTGAACTTAAGATAAATAACTCTAGAAAAATATAATTGATGATCTGAGGAAATATAAAAGCTGAAATTAAGAGCCACACCAAAGAGATATAAATTAGTTTAGGGAAACCAAATTTAACTACAACATGACAGATTTAATAGTATACATATATTCAGATTCAATTTACCGCCCAAAGGCCAGGACTCCAAATATCATCACATTAGTAGGGATTAGGGTTTCAACAGATGCATTTTGAGAGCACACAGACGTTCAGTCCATAGAGCATGTGTGTGTGTGTGTGTGTGTGTGTGTGTGTGTGTGTGTGTGTGTTTATGAATTTTCATCAAAAAAGATATAAAAGCTTCTAAGAAGAAATATATTATAGTAAAAATACAGATTCAGAGTTCATATATTTGTAATCTGGACCTAAATGATACACCTCAAGTTCTATGGACTTGATGTCTGTGTCCTCTCAAAATTTGTATGCTGAAACCTTAATTCTCAATTAGGGTTATATAGATCATTAGACCCTCATTATGGGATTAAGGCATTTATAAAAGGAGGAGGAAAAAAGGGATTTCTGACAACTCAGCAAGAACATGGCTATTTGCAAATTAGGCAGAGAGACCTCACCAGAACCTCACTGTGCTGCTACCTTGATCTCTGACTTCCTAGCCTCCAGACTGAGAGAAATAAATTTCTGTTGTTTAAGTCACCTAGCTGTGATATTCTGTTATAATGGCCCAAACTGACTAACACATCAAGTAATAATGAAAACATAAGAATCTTTTTTTTTTTTTAAGATTTTATTTATTTATTCATGAGAGACAGAGAGAGAGAGAGGCAGAGGGAGAAGCAGGCTCCCAAGGAGCAGGGAGCCCGATGCTGGACTCGATCCCAGGACCCTGAGATCATGACCTGAGCTGAAGGCAGACACTTAACCATCTGAGCCACCCATGCGCCCGAAAACATAAGAATCTTAAAACAGACGTAAAATATCAATCATATAACCTGAGAGTGACTTTCTTTATAAGGCTCATCCTGAGCACATGTCATAACATATTTTTAAAGTAACTTTTTGGAATTATCTTCTAAATTAGGTTTCAAAGGTTGTCATTTTACATTATATATATATATATATAAATTTTAAAGATTTTATTTATTTATTTGAGAGAGAGAGCAGAGTGAGAGAGAGAGAGCACATTAGCAGGGGTGAGGGGCAGAGGGAGAAGGACAAGCAGACTCGCAGCTGAGCAGGGAGCCCAATGTGGGGCTCTATCTCAGGATGCTGAGACTATGACCCGAGCCAAAGGCAGACACTTAACTAATTCAGCCACCCAGGCACCCTGACATTTTCTATTTTCTTAAAATACAGTCAATCGGTAGATTTTCTTCTCTTTCCATGAATCTTAAAAGAGGTTTATGCAATAGCTTTTATATTACTAATTCTCACTGAGTTCATTATCCAACATATTTTATTATTTTAAAGAATTTATGTTACCTTATCCAATTTTAGAGTCAATGTTTAAGATATGCTTTTTTATTTAGTACAGCCATTTTCTTTAAAAAGGACATTTTGCAAGAACACTCTACAGAGCTTTTCAACTTTCAGTTAGAGAAATCAAAGAAGCATAAAGAAAGAGGCTTATCATGAAAAAACACAGAATAAACAGCCTATTAGGGACTTGACAAAATGAATGATAATCAGCAGCACACTGCTCATTGATTATTTTAATATTCTTGGCTGTATCAGTGCTTATAGAAACTAAATTATTTTGTTCTCAAAAAATAACTTTGGTCTAATGTTGAAGAGAATGTGTCGTTCACTGAGAATTGTGATTCTCCTCTTCAGTCCTTGGTAGAATGCTTCTGGAATGCAAAATGAGAGTTCACAAAACTGATATTTTTGTTCTATTAAGGTTTAATTATTGGGTATAATTTTGCAAAAGGAGTAAAACACTATTCCGACAATGATGATGGTGTTTAGGGAAAAAAAAAGATAATCTATCTTTTCAATGAACTTTTTCTAAAAGCAATTCTATTTGTAGAAGCTGCATTTTGTGCCAGTTTATCACATGGTTTAGTTAGAAATTTTATCATGGTCGGTGTTCCTTAGTCTTCACAGGAACATTATCATAAGTTATTAAAGTCATATCTTATGCATTTAGGTTACCACAGAAATAGATTTTTTTCAAGGTGAGGTCATGTTTTCATCACTACTAATATCTTTAATTATTTTCTTGGAAAATATAGCCAATATGGTATTGATAGTACTACTGTTAAGTTTTGTCATTCATAATGAATGCACTAAATAAAGCTTTCGAGAAAAATAACATGTTTCCTGAATTTGAAAAGAAAAGCAATTTCAAAACCATCATGAATATTTTAATAAAACTCTAATAGAATTAAAATCTAAAAATGAAACTCCATGAGCTTGTTAAAATGATATGCATTCCTTCTTAATAAGAGTAAATATTAAAATAGCACAGTCCCTTAATCATTTCAAGGGGGTATTCATTCAATATCATAATTCTTCAGATATGTATATTTACACACATGCACGTACATATATGTACACACATGTATATATAATACAGAATTCTATTTTTATAATACTTCATTTTATTTTTTTTAAAGATTTATTTATTAGTCAGAGAGAGAGAGAGGGAGCGCGCACACAAGCAGGGGGAGCGGCAGACAGAGGGAGAAGGAGAAGCAGGCTCCCCACTGAGCAGGGAGCCCCATAAGGGGCTCCATCCCAGGACACTGGGATCAAGACCTGAGCTGAAGGCAGACACTTAACTGACTTGAGCCACCCAGGTGTCCCTATAATACATAATTTTAGTTAAGAAAATATTAAGGAGGGAATACGACTATTAATTTCAACTTCTAAGCCCTTCACCATCCCCTACTTACTTGTGCTTTCCTACCTCCTCTTGCTATTTCTTCAGTGTTCATTAGTGTCTACCGTGAAAGAATAATAAACAGATACACATATACTGAATTTGCCCTTTGAGCATGCATATAATACAGTGAATGATTAACTGGGAAAAAAAATGAGCTTTTTTTTTTTTTTCAGTTTTCACAAATACATGTTCGTATACCTGTGTTTAACTTATAAATCCCACCCACCTTGCATCAAAATGAGTGATTCAAATGATTGAATATAAGTTCTTTTTATAGTGTATGGGTAAATAATAAATAAAGTATATTAACTAAAAGTCAGTATTTAATAAAGGTGAGCTGTCTCTATGTGATCATGTTTGAAAATTAACAGTCTTTCAATCACAATCACTGTGCTTCCTTGTGGCAACGAGCCAAAATAATGCATACTCTAAATAGCATCTGGATAGTCATTGGATCTTAGCCCTAATGTTTAGCTTCAATGCCTGAGATAAACACAAATATAGTATTGTTAATCAGTACTGTAAAGGTGCTCTTACTAAAATCCCTTTAAAATACACCTTTTGATGCTCATTGGATACTAATTATTTATGGCCAATAGGCCACTCCCATTTAATATGTTGGCCCCACTGCCCTAAAACTGATGATGTGGTCATTTAGATTCATTCTTAGGTTTATTAACGTTAATTCTATTTTATTGTTGTGACATAATTAAAATTCTTTTAAGGATTTATTTATTTTAGAGAGAGAGCACATGTGAGTGGGTGGATGGGCAAAGAGAAAGGGAGAGAGAGAACCTCAAGCAAACTCCACACTGAGAGTGGAGTCCACGGTGGGGTTGATCTCGGGACCCTGAGACTAAGACCTGAGCTGAAACCAAGAGTTGGATGCTTACCCGACTGAGCCACCCAGCTGCCCCATAATTAATATTTTTTAACAAACCAGATATGCGTCTAAAAAGAAGAAAATGTGTTTTAAGGCTACTTACTTGAAAACTATAGAAATATTTAAAATATGAGTTGTGAAAAGTCCTTTTTCTTATGCTAGATCAGTATAAGCCGACTCTAATGTAGTGATAGGAATGATACATTTCTAAATGATCATCCCTTTAGATTACTTCATGAGAATTTTGAAGTGCTCATCTGAATTTTTAAAAATCCAAATTGGTAATCCTTCATTTATGGGAGAAAGAATTCACTATCCTTGGACAGATCCATATTCAAAGGCTTTAGCTGTATGTCAAATGTTCAGCAAAGAAAATGCTACTTATTTGTTTTAAAATAAAATCAAATATTTAAAACATGCACATGTAATTTTTAATGATTTATTATTTAATCACCTTTTTAGATTAGAATTAGGGGGATTTTGCCTATTTTTATTTTATGATTACTTCAAAAGTCTTTATGAGAGCTGTGGTAATATGATGTAAATAACACTGGATTGGGAGTAAAGAGAAACCTGTCCACAAACTGTCTTTTTATTAACCATATGTCCTTTCCAAAATTCACATTCTTTTTCTTTAAAATAGTTAGATGGGATTAAGTGATCCCCCAGGAATATTTATATACAGTATCATGGTACTTGGAAATTGTCCAATTAGTTCATTTGTACCTGAAAAAGAGCATTTTAGAAGTTGACAAAGTTTTAGGGAACTAAGAAAAGTATGTTTTGAAAAGTCTTTGGAACATACATAAGTCTTTCTAAACAGTAAAGGGTTTTGAATAGTAAAAACGTTGTTATACCCAGGCTCAGGAGTTTTGTTTAGTTTAGTTGATTTTTATTTAATTTTTCGCCTGACAAATACTGGAGTAGCAAACTGGTGTTATCCAGCAATTGTGATTTCCTGGAAGAACTAATAAAGGAATTCAACCCACAAGCAAACAAAATCTAAATGACACAGCTAATTTCATTTAAAACGAGAAATTACATCACTCCTGAAAACTAGTCCAAGTTACTATTTCCTGAAGGGTTTCTATTGAATTTTAACTATCTTTTTTTAGTATAATGTGCATTAATTCAAATAATTTAGAATTAGTATATTCTTTTGCAATTTGGGAAATTATATAGGGTTATCAATGAGCCTTGGCTTTATTAAGTACTCTTTTCATTGTATCTATCTTGTTAAAATGTGTTTTCTACTGAGGATTCTCATAACTACCACAATTTCATTGGCACTTTAAGGATCTGCATGCTATTACAAATGTAATATCACTTATTCATTCTTTCACCTATTCAATGAAAATGCAGTGAGCTCTTATTTTGTATCAGGCACATTTCTAGCCACTGTGGGCACAGCAATGAACAAACACACAAATTTCTACCCCATGTGGCTCTTACATTCTGTTTGACAGGCTATAAACAATATAAGTAGGCAAAACCTTGATATGGTAATAATGATAAGTGGGAAGGAAGAACAGAGGCATGGGACAGGAAACGTTTGGGGTGGTGTGATTTTAGGTAGGCAACCAGAAAACATCTTCAATGAAAAATTGACATTTTAATAAAGCAAGTGAGGATCTACATATCCAGACTTCAGGGAGAAGAACTCTGTAAGTGGAGACATTAGCAAAGGCAAAAGTCTAGAAGAAATGTGCCTGCTTTTCTGGAGGAGACACACACAGCAGTTAGATTGAGCAAGGGAGAAGAGCTGTGGGAGATGAGGCCAAACAAGAGTATGGACAGATTACTTGCTGCAGGGCTGTTCCAAAAATGATCCATGAATTCGTGCCAAGATAAATACAGATATTAAAAGTGTTTAAACATTTTTATGGCTATTTGACATTCCTATGACATCCAAGCATGTTATCAGTTTGATTATTTTTAATTTCTATGAATTCATTTTTTAAAATTTATTAATTTTACAACAGCATTGGTCCATGAAAACTTGGGTGGGGGGAATGGTTCTTTGTCCCACAGACAGTTTGAGAAGCACTGAGTTGGGAGACTGTGATTCTTTCTCTAAGTAAGATGGGGAACAATTGGCATTTAAGGAGAGGAAAGACAAGATAGGGCCTACTTAGGAAGATCAGTCTGGCTTCTGTGTTGGCAAATGATCAAAGGAGGACAGCAGCTTAACGGTGGACATGAGTTGGGTGGCTGTTGAAGAAACAAGGGAGGAAGGATGATGGTCACTCGGACCAGAGTAGAGGTAGTGAGATGTGCTCAGGTTCTGGATATATTTTTGTAAATAAAGAGAAAAAAATTAGAAAAATCACAAATGAAATTAGAAAGATGAAGAGAAAGAAAAGAATCATCGAATCATCAAAATTCTGCCTCAGCAAGCAGAAGACAATGCCTTTTACTAAGTAGTTTGGGAGAGGGGCAGTCTTGGCTGGAGAAGGCAAAACAGAATGCCAGTCAGCAGCTCAGCCTGGGGCATATTAATTTTGAGAGACCCGTTCTATAGCTAAATGAAGAATGTCAAATAGGAACCGACTTTAAGCAAGAGAGAAAGTGAAGAAAGTACTGAAATTAATGTTTAGCAATGAAAACATTCAAAAGGTAAAAGCAAGTTAAGAGATTATAATTTCAAACAAATAGAAAGTCACTCTGAATTGTTTATGTACAAAAGTCTGGACCACAGTCTTAAATGCTGCAACATGCATTTTCAGATTTGATTTGTATAGTAGTTCTTCCAAGACGGGCATTATTTTCCAAATTTTTGTTTTGTTTTGGTTTGGTTTTTTTTTTTTTTTTTTTCAAAAAAAGAAGATTAAGCATTTGGCCAAAGAGAAGATACAATATCAATAATAATAAAAACAAAATAAAATAACTAGAACATATTAAGCCCTTATTAAACAACCATTAAAGACTACCACTATCATTTCATTCCAGAGGATAAAGATTAGGACCAGTATATTGAATATCTTGCTTGAGCTTTCACAGCCCTTAATTGATGGACAGCATTTCAACACAGTTGATAGATTTACAGAGACCAACAATTAAACAGTTATAATTATTAAACAATTATTAAACAATTATAATTAAATACTTCCTTTAGGAGAGCAGTTACTCACAATTAGGTACTACCCATTCTAGAGCTCAGTTATTTTCCCACTATCCCAGGCTATCCTTTTCAATTTATTTCTCAAAACTTGAGCATGAATCAGACACCTGGAGAGTTTATTAGTACGGATGGCTGGGTCTCATGCCCAGAAATTCTGATTCAGTTCATCTCGGTGTGGCCTAATAATTTATATTTCTAACAAGCTCCCTGGAGATGTTGCTGCTGACATCTCTGGTTTGGGAAATGCATTTTGAGAACCTTGCTGTAGTAGAATATTTCCATACAATATTGTGAAATCTCCAAATAGTGTGTGTGTATGTATGTATGTATGTATGTATGTATCTATCATCTACCTACATATCTATCATCTGTCTGTCTGTCTTTCTTAAGGAACTATGGTTTAATATAATTATTCCAGTCCTCATACATTCAAAGAGTGACCATAAATCTCGAATGTATTATCAAAATTATTTTCTGGCTTGGCCCCCTTCAAGACAGGGCCTCTTTTCTGAAAGAGACAGGCAAAGCCACAATGACAATTTTATAAGGAATGAAATCATGCTGACAGCAGACAGTGTCTTCCAAGCAGAAAAGGGGGGTCACACTCAATTAGCTCTCTGGAACTATGGTGAAAGGAGCCAGGTGAATAGCTGTATTATGAACTCAGGTTTTTTTTTTTTTTTCTTGTAGTTCAAAAGATGTATGATTGGAGAGACTGCACTAAAAATGTCAATCAGAAACAAGAATGCAGAGAGTGTGAAGGACTACAATAATCATGAAAAAGATGGGGAAAATTAGCTCCTCCACACAAATATTTCTCAATGTAATTTGCCTTTATATGACATTATTGGATGATCTGATGTACTAATTTCATAGTTATATTTTTCTCTGTAAACTGTACTTATTATCATCTTTTATCATTGTTTTCTTTTTCAATTTTACTGACAAAAATGTATAGTTGAATTTATAATTCACTTCACCACAGTTGTATTTAGTAACTTCATGGAAAGCTCTTAATACACATCCAGGCTTCCCTCACTTGACATTCAGCTCAATTTCCCACATAATAATTTCAGTGGAATATTTATTAGTGTTGCAAACAAAAACATTCCTGAAGATGCTCTTTTAAAGAAGTATCTCTGAATTTATTTCAGTAACCATAACCCCTGTAATTTTCATTTTTTTCTTTTTTCTTTTTTTGGCTTCTAAGAAACAAATGTATAGAATAAATTGTCCAAATAAGTTAGTTTATTATACTGCTCTAATGTCAAATAGAAAGCTAAAATGTGTTAGTGACATATCTGAAGTGAAGTCACTAGAATGTGTTTTTAAAATGCTCAGTTTAAAAGGCTAGCACAAAATGTTCAAATTAATTAACAGCCCACAGATGATAGCCTACTGTGATGGCATTAAATGATCTAGGCTGCCATCCACGTTTAAGGAGTAAATTCTCATTTCCGCCCCTTGTTTCTCTCATTTCATTTCTTTTTGACACTTTTTCTCATTGAGGTATTAGGTGATAATAACACATAACTTCTCGAAGTTTAATTAGGAGCAAAGACCTTTTTCTTTCATTAATAAGTAATCGAAATAGTTATTAATTATTCTTTTTCTTTTTAAAAATGAAAAATTAGACTAATTTTGACACTTCAATTTTTCATGTGAGAAATTACTCTTTACAGGTAACATCCTTTATCTCTCTTGCACTGAAGAGAGGTGTTTATGACATGGAGCTGTACTTTAATGGTTATATAAATACATATATTTTATGTTAAAAATCCTAAGAGGGGTTGTTTAAAAATATGAAACTTTTCCTTATTTAGCAGTTGAGAATTATATACATTTGATACATTACATTCAAACCCTACATATTTTTATTTTTTAGTTTAGAGTATTTATTTAATTCTTAGTAGTTAATGCTTACGTTACAAAATTCACAAGCACTAAGATAAATGTTGAATTTTGATCCCCAGTTTCATTCCCAGAGACAGCTATCCCTTGACCTCTTTCTTTCTATCCCTTGACCTCTATTCTATGAATCACACAATAAATTTATACATTTATATTTTTGTTGTTGCTTGTTTTGCTTGGGACAAATTATATTAAACTACACATATTGTTCTACACTTGCTATTTATGCTTAATACTCTCTCTTATAGATCTTTCTGCATTAGAATATATGTAGTTTTCTCCTTTAATGGTTATGGAGAAATTTCATGTGTCTGGAGTGATTCGTGGGGCTCCAGACATTATATTGCTTCCAATATTTTTTAGAAGAAAAAAATTCCCTATGGATAATATTATATATGCATTATTTTTTCAAACATTCATTTATATCTATAAGAAATGAACTAATTATGGAATTTCTAGATCAAAAGTTATACTTCACTTTTGATAGGAATTCTTAATGACTGCCCCATAAACGTTCAATTTCATTCCCACCAACATGTGAAAATAACTCAGCAAAGAGTGAGTCATTAATATTTGTCAACATAATAAGGTAAAAATTGTATCTTTAATTTAGCATTTCTTTCATTTCTTTCTCTCATTGTGATGGAAATTTAGCATTTTTTAAAATTAAGAATGATTTATGTTTGATTTTCCATAAAAGGGTTGTTAAGAATCTTTTCTATTAACTTCTCCAATTGCATTATTAAAAGTGATTTTCAAGAACATATCTATCTATCATCCATCTATCTATCTATCTATGAAATATGTATAATGAAAATTACTGATATTTGATTTCTTGGTTTGCAATAAGAGAAATCTCATAGGAATCAACCTAATATTAAAATTGTCATTTTGTTTTGGGAATGAGTTGAAATTTTCTTTGAGTCTAGCTTGTCATTTTTTTCTTTTGAAAACCTTGATAACAGTTTATTTGTGACTGGGTTTTGCCAGATAGACAGGTATAAATTTTGCAACAAATTTTTTATTTTTAATTATTTTTGGCTTCCTAGTTTTGAGTCCTTTTTCGAGTCCTTTTTGTCATAAAAATTATTAAGTCATTAAGTTAATTAAATTATCAAATTATTCAAACAATTACAAGAAAACAGTAAACCCTCTCCCTGGGTTTTTATTATTACAATTTAAATTTCTACAGTGAATCTTTAACACACTCATAACTGAATTTGATAAGATATTTGGTAAGAATTAGATTTTGTTTCCCCAAGTTTCTAACAGATCAATAAAATCTGTTAAAAAATTCATATTTCTTCCAATTATTTGAAATGTCAAATTTACTATGTTTCTGAACTTGCTTTTCTTCTGTCCACTGCTTTATCTTTTTATTCATGCACCAGAATCACTGTTTTAAATATTGTGATTTTATAATATGTTTAAATATTGAAAAAGACTGGTGGCTTTTCATTACACTTCCTTCCTGAACTATCCTTATACTTCTATGCATGATTAATTTTATTAACTTTAGATTGAAGTTGGTTAGTTAAAAATTCTGTGTTAACATGCATATGTGTATGCATGTGTGTATAAATATACATATAAATATATTTGTAAAATATTTAGTTATATATTACCACATAACAAAATTACACGAACTTTGGCAGCTTAAAACAACAAACGTTTATTATCCTGCTTATCATTTTCTGAGTGCCTAGAATCCAGGAGTCGCTGAGCTCGGTTCTCAGGAGCTCTGCAGACATCTGAAGGCTCAACTGGGGCTGAACGATTTCCTTCAGAGCTCATTCACCTGGTTGTTGGCACACCATCGTTCCTCACTGGCTATTGGCCCAAGGCTTCAGTTCACTGGCAGCTGGGCCTCCCCATAGGTTGCTCAAAATATAAAAGCTTGTTTCCTCACAGTGAGTCATCTGAGGAAGAAAGAGAGTGAAAAGAGAAAAATAAGACAGGAGTCACAGTTTTTAATAACTTCTTCTTTGAAGTGACATAACATCAATTCTGCCATATGTTGTTGTTTATTTACAGCAACTCTGGCACAACATAGAAGGAGCCCACACAGGGTGTGAAAACCAAGAAGAGAGGACTGTGGGGGTCATTGTGGAGGTTGGCTACCACAGTCTGTCTTCTGGCCCACAGTGTTCCATGTCCTTCCCACATATGGACTATACTCATCTGCTAAGTACACAAATATCTTATTCCTTGACAGCATCAGCTCCAAGTCCAGAATCTTGTATCTAACTCAAGTCCAGGTTGACTGAGTCTTTCATTCCCTCAGTCAATCAACTAGTTGGACTAATCCATGCAGGTGTTAGGGCATATCACTGGACAAAAATAAAAAAAAAAAAAGAGAGAGAGAAATATCACGGGGTGCTTTTATTTTAGGGGACCATAAAAATAGTTTGTTTCTGAAATAGAAAACTTGTGTTTGGACTTTAGAACAAAAGGAGTATTATTTAAAATCTCTAGGCCATAGATTCCTCTTCTGAGAATTAGGCCTAACCACCTATATCATTCTGATATAGTAAAATTGATTAAAATAATGAATCTCGAACTTAAAAAAAATTTTGTCTCCATAATCTTAACCTTTCTCATATCAGTAACATTTCTTACTCATATAGCAATTGTTATTCATACGGTAATTGTTCAGATTAAGAAAGAGAGGGTTAGACATTAAATAGTATTGATGATCCTTGAATTAGGTAAATCAATGGAGTTGTATCTATAAAGCTTAAAAAGTACATCAAAAACTAATGATGTAATGTATGGTGATTAAAATAACAATAAAAAAATTTAAAAAAAAGCTTAAAAGGTAGTAAAATATAAAATACTATCACTAAATTTTTCTTTTTAGTTACAAACACATCTCTCTCCTTTTCATTTACATTTTCAAAACCATATTTCAGGCATTGGTACACTCATTGTATTTACTATAATATAGTCTACCTTTCCTTTTATCTTCCTATAGTCTCACTTCACTATAATCAGTACTCTCCTTGATCAATATATTAAAGTGTTACTTTTCTCAAGTCACTGACTATACATATTGGACTGAAAAATGTCCTCCTCCCAACAAAAAAGATATATCCACATCCTAATCCCCTTGAACCTGTGAATGCTACCTAATTTGGTGAAGCTTTGCAGATATGACTAAGTTAAGGGTCTCAAGATGGGGAGATTATCCTGATTTATCCACGTGGTTTCTAAATTCTATTATATGTATCCTTATAAGAGAGAGAGAGATTTTACACAGAAACACACATACACACAAGTTCACACAGGAAAAGGTGGTGTGAAGATTAAGCAGAAAGGTATTTGAAGGTCCTGGCCTTGAAGGTTGGAGTGATGTGGCTTAGTCCAAGGAATGCTGGTAGCCACCAAAAGCTGGAAGAAAGGGAACTGGTTCTCTTCTAGAGCCTCTGGGAGGAGTGCAGTCTTGCCAAAAACTTGATTTTGGCTCATTGATGCTGATTTTGGATGTTTAGCCTGAAGAACTATGACAAAATACATTTCTGTTGCTTTTTGTTGTAATTTGTTGTTTCTGTTGTAATTTATTACAGTAGCCAAAGGAAACCAACACACCGATCAAAAGCTTTTAGTGATTCAATGATTGAAATAATATTCCTTGGACTGCCCTTAAGGCACTCACAATTTTGGCTTGTTGAAAACTATTTGTATTTTATTCCAATGGTTGGCAAGCTGTTTCTGGAATAGCCCAGATTGAGAATATCTTGGGCTTTGTCAGCCATATGGTTTTTGTCAAAATGACTCAAATCTGCCATTGTAGTATGCAAGCAGCTATAGACAATATGTAAATGAATAAGCATTGTTGTGTGCCAATAAAGCTTTATTTATAAAAACTGGCAGTCTGTATTTGGCCCACAGGGCATATTTTCTGACCCCTGTTCTATATCATCTACTTGCTTTTTTCCAATAATTCTCCTTCATTTCATATTATCCAGTGACTAGGTAGTATTCAGTCTTGTACCACCCACAGAGATTATACATTGTGCATTTACTATATTTACTATAAATATTTGTTGAATGAATAAATTGATGAAATCCTGATCTCCAGCTTATTAGTGCACACATTTTCTTCAATACATAGTGAGTACATTTAATTTTCATCTCTTTCTCTAACCATAGAAGAATATTTCCCTTTTCACTCTGCCTATGAGTATTCAAATCATTCATTAAGGATTCATTGTAATACTACCCTCTCTGTGAAAACCACTCCAAATACTGTAAGTGTTACTAACATGTTAATCCATATATCATCAGCATCCCTCATTCAAAATACCATCTACTACTTTCTTTTGCAAACATTGTAAATATCTGACCTATGTGAGTTTCATAATTTCCTTCAAAGCCACTGTTTTGACACCATACAATTATTAGAGATTTCTGAGAACTTGACTTAACCTTAAGGATATTCTTACAGTGTTTTTTACCTTTCAAATTCAATTTCTTTCCATATTGGGCAGCATAGATTCTATATGTACATAGAAAAACATTAGCCTCGGGGTGCCTGGGTGGCTCAGTCTTTAAGCATCTGCCTTCGGCTCAGGTCATGATCCGGGGGTCCTGGGATCAAGCCCCTCATCAAGCCCCGCATCGGGCTCCCTGCTCAGTGGGAAGCCTGCTTCTCCCTCTCCCCCCACTTGTGTTCTCTCTCTCGCTGTGTCTCTCTCTGTCAAATAAATAAATAAAATCTTAAAAAAAAAGAAAAACATTAGCCTCTATTTTCAGCTCTGCTTTGTAAGTGTAGAAATCCTTAAGTATTCAGCTTGCTTTTCAGAGCAATTTCTAGAAATTTTACTGCTTGATATTGATACCCATCTTGATCATAGCCAATATTAAATTCTGCAGTTTATAAGCTTATAGCAAATTTTTTTTTTTTTTAAAATACCAACAGGTCACTACTCGCATTATCGTTTGTACAATATGCTACTCCAAAACACTGTGTGCCAAGCACTATTGTATGTAAAACATGTAAGATATGGTCTATTTAGTTAAGAATCCTTGGACAGATAAATGCTTTAACATATTCATAAGAAAGAAACAGAATCCAGTCAATTTCCTATATTAAATGAGAGAAGCAACACTTGAACTTGAGAACTAAAAGGAAATGAGTGTACAGAATATTGAATCTTTTCTTGCATGTTCTTCTTAAATTAAAATGAATTTTATTGCCATTGCAATATATAAATTATCTTCATTAAAATTTTGATTTAAACCTTATTAAAACTACCAGCAGCATAACATTTCTGACCACAGGAAACCATAGTATGTTTTAGCCAAACCTTATGAAAATTAAGTTTATGTAGGAAAATATCCTTGCCAACAGTGCACTAATTTTTATGGTATTATTATTTTTCTTATGTCTTCAATAATTAGTTGCTTTGTTGTGCTTCAGACCTCCCTAAAAATCACCCGAGGATTTTAAAAGCATAATTCCCCCATTTTCGTCTGTTCCCACAAAGCCCCCAAGAGAAAATTTTGCAAAGTATTGTAATTAGATATGCAAACACAAAGAGGACATACTAAATTTTAATAGTACTTTGAGATTTTTCTTTAAAAATAGTGTTTATACATGATCCTCACTAAATAATATAACTCATTTTTCTCCACAGTTTTATTTTCTCGTTACAATTAAAATAGAAATGACTTTATATTTGGGATAGTATAAAATTAAACAAAAGCATAGTTGGTTCACTCATTTATTCAGGAAGCACTTACTGTAGGTTTAGTATGGTATAATACTTTGATACATTTCTTTTTTTTTTTTTTGCTTTATGTATAGCATCTTTATTTTTTATTAATTTCAATTAATTTTATTGCACTCTTTATAGAAAAGCAAACAAAAAATCCTATCTTTAATTTGTATAATTTCCAAACCTAGCTGAATGTCTCTGATTTTATAAAAGAATGAAAATTTTTCCTTAGTTATTATTCATTCATAATGGCTTTTGCATGGGAACTAGGTGTTCTTTATGTTGAGATGAATTTAAACTTTAGAATTCACTTAAGTAGTGTTTTGCTTAGCCAAACTGTGGAAAGAGCCGAGATGCCCTTCAACAGATGAATGGATAAAGAAGATGTGGTCCATATATACAATGGAATATTACTCAGCCATCAGAGAGGATGAATACCCAACTTTTACATCAACATGGATGGGACTGGAGGAGATTATGTTAAGTGAAATAAGTCAAGCAGAGAAAGTCAATTATCATATGGTTTCACTTATTTGTGGAACATAAGGAATAGCATGGAGGACATTAGGAGAAGGAAGGGAAAAATGGGGGGGGTGATTGGAGGGAGAGATGAACCATGAGAGACTATGGACTCTGAGAAACAAACAGGGTTTTAGAGGAGAGGGGGGAGGGGGGGTTGGTTAGCCCAGTGATGGGTATTAAGGAGGGCATGTACTGCATGGAGCACTGGGTGTTATACGAAAACAATGGATCGTGGATCATTACATCAAAAACCAATGATGTATTGTATGGTGACTAACATAACATAATAAAAAATAAATAAATAAATAAATAGTGTTTTGCTTAAACTTCTCAAAAGCTTACTCATTAAAATCTTAAGACTGACTTATCATTTATGTTTTGTTTTGCTATATTAGTTCTACCCTCTGTTAACCTACTGATATAGTGTAAATGGCAAAATTAATGGTGTAATAACACTGCTGCATCTCTGAATCAAATATGTATTAGTGTAATTTTAAAATTATTTTATGGAGCACACAAAATTAAAAGCATTATTATTAGCAAACACAAATTTAGATAAAGTCTGAATTTGTTATAAAATTGCTTTATAAAATAGAAACTTTCTTGAGTAACTTTTTTTTTTTCTTACTTCAGGTGTATTATGTCAGTTTCTACTTCATTAAAAAGAAAACATAGCACCTATGTGGTGCAGTAGGTTAAGCGTCCAACTCTTGGTTTCAGCTCAAGTGCTGATCTCGGGGTCGTGAGATAGAGCCCTGTGTTAGACTGCGTGCTCAACGTGGAGTCTGCTTGAGATTTTCTCTTCCTTTCTCTCTGCCTCTCCTGTTGGTGCTCGCTCTCTCTCTCTCTCAGTCTCTCTCAAAATAAATAAATAAATCTTAAAAAAAAAAAGAAAGAAAGCACAAATCAGGGCACAGAGTACATTCTGTGCTTTCTCTACACAGGTTCTATTCACCTTCTTTTCTAATAGTACCTAGGGTCTCCTCTGCAAAACTTTCTCCCTTTGTTTTATAGTGTTGCATTTTTTTTTCCTGGAAGAAGTCAGTAAGAGCAAATCTTTCTCCTCTGACATGCATGATTACTCCAGATAACTAAACCCTAAACTGATATTGTATTTTCCCTCATAGGACCTAAGAATTGGTCAGGTATGATCCAGATCAGTGGTAGAAATCCCAGTACACATTCCCTCTGAATTTCATATGGCACATGAACAACTGAAGCCAGTTTGTTATCAGGAGGACAAACATGGATATATGGCAAAGAGGAGAGCTAAGTGATATATGGTAAAAAAAAAAACATAGAAAACTTTGATTGAAATATATTTGAACTTTGATCCACTTACTGTTTATGCCAGTTAAATTGTGTTTTCTGTTACTTTCAAGCCAATGCATACTATTTTAAACAAAATTAACAGGAAATTAAGTCAATATGAGAAGCAATAGATCTTGAGGTGTATAGGATTAACTGAGCCATGGAGGTAGGCCAGTAGGTAATGGAGACATGCTCTTCTGATGGGGAATGCGGATGTTCTGTACTCTGCAATGGTGAAATGGTTGTTTACACTGTGGTCTCTTTTATGTTGAGACTCAGACTATTTACCTACAGTAGCTGCAGCATCTGGGAGTTTAGAAGAACAACAGCAACAACAAAATGAGTCTAATGTGTATTAGATATTTCTACAAGCTACCAGTGGTAATCCAAGAAAGGGATGGAGTGAGGTAAAGTAACTGGCTTGAAAGCTGCGAGGAAAGAAATTACAGATTTTCTAAGAGACCCTTTCTGTTTGTAGACTGATGTTCAAACTGAACCAGTCTTAGAATCTGGAGTTTGAGAAAATTGGAAAAATTAAGTGATCTGCCCCATGCTAAGGTTTGCATTACAGAGAAATTGAGACAGGACTGAGTAGCATAAAATTATTCTCAGAGTTTTTAGCTCGTCTGTCTACTACTAGCTACGTAGTCCTAGATAAATCTTTTAAGATCTTGACATGGATTTTTTTCCACACCATGCCCCAAATAAAATCAATCTCCTGCAGCCAGAGAGCAGAGCTGCTAATCCTCATCCTCGGCCCTGCTTGGCCACATAGAATATCCACACCATGGATCTGGGGAGCAACCCCTGGTTAAAATACCATACTCCTATTGTTGTTACTGAGATTTAGTAGATATTCTTGAATATATGTTTCTAAATTGTTACATGCCTTTTCATCACTTTCCTTCGTCTTTAAATGATCATTTCTGACCACTTTGCCCATTTTTTTTTTTTCTTGCTTGTTTGGGAGAGGATTTGCTGAGCTCTTTGCTTAGCCTTCTTGGAAATCCCACTCCATATCTATTTCTCTTTGCATCTGCAGCAGGCAGCAAGTTTGGTCAGAGATGCATCCTTGGTCAAAACTTTGGGATTTGGAAGAAAACAGTTTTTGTCAAGTTAATTTCCAAAGGTTGCTGGCATCAACCCTCACCTTCTTTTATTAAATCCTCACCTCAGCAGGGCTCTTACAATGCCCTGATCTGATTCCGAAACCACTAACGGCTTGTGCTGTTGGTGCAGCTTAAGGCCATGATTATCTTCATACTGAATTGTGGAAGGCAGAAACATAGCAGAAGTGTTTTCCCCAGCTTGAAAATTCATTGCTGCCTCACAACCAGCCCTGCCCTGTGACACCCACATACCCCAATTCATGATACTGACTGCTTCCAAGGAGCCTTTACTGATTTATTGATTTTTCAAAATGTTCTGTAGTTGTTATTAGTTCTTCAGTTTCTTGCTCCTTTTTTGGCTTTTGAGGGTTGAGTCGGTGAACTGCAGAGTGGAAGATGGAACAGTGCATGCTACTAAATGTATTCACTCGTCACAATTTGTTGAAAATATCCTGAGTCAGATGGTCAAATTTGGCTCCAAGAAGCAATGATGTTACCCATTTTCAAACTTTCCTAATCACCCAAAAGATACATACAAACATGGCTTAGAGATAAGCTATCATGGAATCTGAAGAACATCAATACAGCTTCCTGGTTCTTCCTTGTTTCCTCCTCCATGTTTAAAACAACAAGTCTCTCATGTGGCAATCATTTTACACAAAGGGAATTATGGTGGTCTTGAAACATCTCCTTTTTCTACTCCAATGATTATATAGATGAATCTGACATTTTCTAGTGGGCCATGTCCAGTGGGGATTAGATGCATGGGCTACAGGAAGATTAGCAAATTCTCTGGATAACATATGAGAAACAATGACCTAACAGAAGATGCTTATTTTACTTCAGACAAAAAGGGAGAAGGAACTCTTTTGAAAGATGGGGGTGTCAATATTGGTCAGTTGGGGAATGTTGGGGAGTTACAAAAAGGGGGAGGCAGCTGGGGACATCTCTATGCCCCTATTGAGGAGGAAGACATTACAGAAGATGAGACCTTCCACCTTCAACAACGTTAAGATTTAAGGGTCAAAATTGTTCAAGGGGGAAATGATGAGGGAACAGAAGGCAAGCTGAGGACAAAGCAGAAGCTGACACCCCACACACCCCCGCCATGGGCTATATGTGACATTCCTCATGCACTCCTGGCTGCCCTAGAGCTAAGGAAAGGAAAAACAAATAGTTAACTTATAGAGCTCACAATCCTGCAAGACCTGAGTGTCCCTCAGTTTACAAATGTTTTAGCAATCTATAAGAACAAAACATTTCTATCAATAACTTAGCGTCCAGAAGGAAATGTAGATACAATTAAATGTCCTTATAACCTGCAGCCCATTGACAGATACTTGAAGCAGGCAGAGTGTTATGTTCCTCCTGGAAGCTCCCAACTATCTTCATGTTAATGCCTTGCTAGAGGGAAAAACCACCTTAACTCAACAATGGCAAGGCCTCTGGTATCCTGTGAGTCTTCTTTAACATATGAAAATCCTTTTGAAACCTCCCTTTTCCTTACCTCCCCAACCCCATGGTATATAATCAGACACCCTTCACAACCCCCGTGCAGCAGTTCTTTCTGCCCATGGGTCCTGTCCCTGTGCTTTAATAAACTACCATTTTGCACCAAAAAAAAAAAAAAAGAAGGAGGTGTTTCTTTAAAATAGAACCAAATGTAAGGAGGAAAACAGATATGACCTGTTGTTGTCTGTCTAACAGCTTGCTCTTGGGTGATGGCTCAATAGTCTTAATTTATAGCATATGCTAATTTTTGTGATGTGAATACATCATGGATGATTTTAAACTACCAGTGGATTTGGAGTAGGAAATGTATGTATACAACTGGTGCTCAATGAACCGGTTTGAGCCAACTTCAACATACCACTGGCTGTGTCTCATAAATACATAAATTCCAGGTTTGTTTATCATAAGCAGCCCAGACAGGCCAGAACATTGTGCTAAAAGCATTCCATAGTTAAAATTTTACATGATCTTTCTCTATTAGAAATTATCAGGGAGATTGATTAGCATGTTTACAAAGTAATTTTGACAAAGTCATTTTTTTTTCATTTTTTTGTTTTTATTTACATTCCAGTTAGTTAACATGCAGTGTAATATTGGTCTCAGGTGTACAATACAGTGATTCAACACTTCCATACCTCACCCAGTGCTCATCACAGAAATTGTGCTCCTTAATCCCCCACACCTATTTCAGCCATCCTTCCACCCACCTCCCCTCTGGTAACCATCAATTTGCTCTCTATAGTTAAGAGTCGGCTTCTTGGTTTGCCTCCCTCTGCCCCCCCACCCCCTGTTCGTTTGTTTTGTTTCTTAAATTACACATATGAGTTGGAAGATCTGGTATTTGTCTTTCTCTTAACTTGACAAAGTCATTTTTCATTGTTGATGCATTCTCTTCATGCATTATCAAGGTAAGGATGGGCTACTCTCCTCCAGCAACCCTTTTCTCCCCACTTGTCAGTTTGCTTTTTCCTTTTAGTCTTGGAGGTAGAGATAAATGTACATATACACATTTTTTACAGAATTTACATATATATTTAATTTCTCAATAAAACAGCCTTAAAGGGAGTTATAAAAATTGAGATGCCTATATTTCTATCTATATTATTTTATTATTTATATTGTTATATTATATTATAATTAAGTTCTATTTTAATCTCATAATTTTATGAAGTTCAATAGCTACTAAGAAATTAGAAGTGTCAGTTTTTGGCAGTCTCTTTTTAGGTATGTTTCTTTTAAATCAACTACTATGTCTTCATATACTAAAATATTTTTTGACAGAAAAGGGAATCCAAACTTACTTTAAAAGATAAAGCGTAAAATTTTTGTTACTAAAGGGAACTGATAATGGACATGTGGAAATTAGGGCTGTTACATGGAGTTTGGAATTTTTCAAAACAGAGACACAGAGAAAAAGCTGCTGTTGATTAAGAGCAGAAGAAAGTATAATAAGCACTCCTGCAACTTTCCAAAAATATATTAAAATACTGGCAATATATGTGAAAAATATGATGTGATAATAAAAAAAGTGTAACAGATGAAGGAACAATAGTCTTATTTGTTATAGTTTGCGTGTTTCAACATCTCATTAAGATTATGAGCTTTTTCCTGAGAGCCATATTCTATAATCATTTTAATTGAGATTGTTTCAAAGAAATGAACATTTCACTGGAATGCCAAAAATAATTATATTACAGTACAATAAAAAGAATAAACATGTTTTCTCTTGTTAATAGTATTTTAGGTATTCATCTCATTCCTCTTGTGAAAGAAAATAGTCCACATTTTACAGCTCAACTGATTCCTGTTTCAAAACAACTTTTTATCAGAGTGGCTGAACATAGATTTTGTCCTACTTATAATTGTCTCAATTCCCCCAGGTGTTCCTGAATTTCAGGGTACTTATTTATGACAGATTAATGGATGGAACATATTGTAAGTAATGGCATTTGTCTACAGAGGAATTTTCAACAAGGTCCAAAATATTTGGGATACATTGGTATGTATTAAAAATAATACACAGTTAAAATTAATTTCATGTGCGTGTGTGCATGCACATGCATCTACTACATGACTATGTTTTAGTCTAGTTGCATTGCGTTTCTATTCAATGATGCTTGGCCACAGTCTAGCCACCAGCATGGGAAGCTAAAAAAAGTTGAAGAAAAAGACTATTCAAACCGTGGAGCATAAGGAAATGCTGGGAAAATTACTGTGTTGAAAATGCTTTGTGCAACAAAATCACAATATATGTGGTGGACAAAAAGATAGTAAATCGGATACCCATGAAAGTAGTCACTAGGCAACACCTAAAAGGCGAATGGAGTGGGAAAAATGAAAAATGTTCTTTAAAGGATTTGAAGTTCCATAAAAATGGAGTAGAAATGGTGTGGGAATAGAAATAAGGATGGTAACAATGTATACTCATATTACTAATGTAATGTTCTTATTTTTGTGTCTTTCACAACTAAGGAATGGGTTTTCTAAACAATAGCTATCAATAAGAGGATAGCTTTAAAAGTAGCTTCGAATAAGGAGAGACTGCACACATACTTCAGACGACAAAAGGATCAAATGATGGTACTGTGTCTAGCTAGCAACTTAAATTAAATTTTACTGCCACCAGTATGGAAACCACTTTTACAATTTTGTTTCATGTGTAAGTGTCCATCAATATCAATATGAAAAGTTTTAGTCATTGTAATGAAAAGTAAATGGTAGGAAAGATACTAAGGTTGTGAAATGTGGTCATGCAAGTTAAATTCTATATGAATGATGCCTGTTGGGATTAGATGGTATACAAACCAGTGGGGGTCCTTTTGCAAAGCCAAGGGGGGAGTTACGTTAAATGAGCTGTGTTATGTAGCAGATGGTATGAATGCAAAAATGCTTTCCATTTGTTTTCATTTTGAGAGGATTTTAAAATTGTATGTGTGTGTCTGTGTGTATGTGTGTGACAGAGAACCATTTAGAATCAGGCGAATACAGGATTCAATGGGAGGTTCATTGGCAGTGAGCCCATCACTTTAAAACATTCATATGATGAGTTTATAGAAAGAGAAAATTTAATATTTTTATGACTAATGTGCACAATATTGCTACCCTTCACTTACAAAAGAATTTGTATGTGTTTAAGGTAATTGGTAGGTATTCTCAAGCAGTCTAATAATAGAAAATAGGACCTTGGAAATCTGTTAATCTTTTTGTTATATATCGACTATTATAGAAGGGATGTTATCCATTTTATTATAACTTTTCACTGATTTCCAACTATACTTGCCTACACCTATTATAACATCAAGCAGTTCAGATGGGGGTTACTATACTTTGCTATCATTCCTGCTTTGTGAAGCTAAGGTTCTGAATGAAAAGGGTATGTGTTCTAATGGAATTCTCCCCTGGGGCACATCAAGTCATTTTATACAATGACACACTAAGAAAGGCAATTTATGATGTGTGACTGACTCTAATGCGACTTTTTCATCATTTCATTTGTTTTCCATTAGTTAGGAAAAAAAACACATATGAACTATATAGAAATCTTTTTATTGTACTCCATGGGGGTTTTCTACTATGTTAGAATTCTGGAGGAATACAATATTTTATAAAGCTTATGAAAAATGGATTTTAAAAACATTTTTTATCTCCCAATCTCTATCAAGAATTTCTAAAACGTTCTCTTTTTTCCTAAAACATTCTTAAAGGGCATTTAAATTTTAAAATATTGCAAATGCTGTACAAAATGTATTTTAAAAGATAAATGTTGGGTGCCTGGGGGGCTCAATTGGTTAAGCGACTGCCTTTGGCTCAGGTCATGATCCTGGAGTCCTGGGATCGAGTCCTGCATCAGGCTCCCTGCTTAGCAGGGAGTCTGCTTCTCCCTCTGACCCTTGCCCCCTCATGTTCTCTCTCTCATTCTATCAAATAAATAAATAAAATCTTTAAAAAAATAAAAGATAACTGTTTGCTTAAAACTTTAATCAGTACTTTTAAGCAATGCTCAATTATTGTAATTTAAGTTTCTAAAATGTTTGTGATTCAAATATAAATCAAATAAAATCAGAGCTGCTGGGTCTGATTGTATAGTTTAAATTAACAAAACTCTATTTTTAGTTATCTGTTTCAATCAAGATTTTTTGGTTTCTCTGCTTGGGTTTCCAATAAATAATGACCTAAAAACATACAAATATATCTGTGAAGAAAATATGATTTATCATCATGTATAACATTTTAGACCATTTGCATAACATCTTTAGTCCAGTTAGTTTTTCTGCTTAAGGTGTATTCAGCATTTTCCCTATCCACCCTCTGATTTTACACCAATTTCAATTTCTCTGATGTTATTTTCATGAAGTCTTTACTATCAGTTCTACTCGTTCTTCTACTATTTCTTTCCTTCCATTTACCCTTTTCACGTGTTTACTTTCCTCACATTATTTTAGATAAGCTATAAATTTCAGCTCATTTATTTAAGGTAGTGGCTTGTTCAGATTCTCAGAATTCAGCCTAGTACTGCAAGAAGGAATGAATAGCCCTATATAAGGTAACATATGGGTAAAAGTAAAATATAAAATAATGATCCATTAAAAATAACAATGTGCTTCTGAGTTTATACTATATTTGGCATTAAAAGTCAGATAATATCAAAACAATATAAGAGAAAGCATAAATGGTTTTAAAATACTGTAAATTCCTGCGGTATTTTGAAGTGGTAAAGCATATTATATGGTATATTTTAAGGGTCACTTCTGCACGTTGTAATCTCTAGTACAACTACTAAGAGATGATATAATAAATAAGGTAGAAGTGTGAAATAACCTTCAAGATTATTTAATTTCTCCTAAAGGAGACAGAAAAATGCAGTGAGAAGAACAAAAGATAATTAGAATGTATAGAATAAATACTATTATGGTAACTTTATATTCAAATATGTCAGAAAGATGTAAATATCCTCAAATATTTCAGTTATAAATAAGAATGATCAAACTGGATATTTAAAAAGAAGTAAACAAAAAAAAGTAGACACAACATGAATAAAATGGAACCACCAAATAAATGAAAAGTGGTGCAAACCAGATAGATGTCCTGCACTACCAAACTGAATACTAAGAATCTGAATCGGGTTATTTCAGATGCACCCGAAAATTTCTAATATATATTTTCCTGCAGGTTGTTGGTAATAATTTTTGTAATTTTTTCTCAGAAAATGTTTATATTTTATCATCATTCTTCTCCATTTGATATTACATTTTTGTCCTTAATCATTTTTAATTCAAGTTTTCATTTGAAGTAATTTTAGATTCAAATGCAGTTGTAAGAAATAGTGAGATCCCATGTACACTCTACTAGTTTTCTCAAATGGAAATATCCTGCAAAAGAAAGTATAGTACAATATTACAACCAGGAACTGATATTGATACATTGAAGATATAGAACATTTCTATCATGAAGAGGATCCCTTATGTTTCCCTTTTATTGTCAGACACTTAACCTTCACAACTGTTCTCCATCTCTACAGTTTATCATTTCAAGAACACTATTAAAATGGAATAATGTTGAGTCTTTCTACCCATAAACATGGAATATCTCTTTATTTAGTTCTTTTGATTTCATTGATCACAGTTTTATAGTTTTCCTCATATAGATCTTATACTTTGTTAGATTTATCCTGAAGTATTTCTTTTTTTCTGTATGCTAATGTAAATGGTATTATGTTTTTTAATTTCAAGTTCCACTTGTTCATTCCTCGTATATAGGAAAGTGATTGACTTTTGTGTATTAACCTAGAATTTTGCAACCTTGCTATAATCATTTACTAGTTTTCAGGAATTTTTTTCTTTGTCAATTCTTTTGTATTTCCTATGTAGACAATCATGTTATCTGTGAAAAAAATATATTTATTTCTTCCTTATCAATATGTATATATTTAATACCTTTTCTTGTCTTAGTCTATTAGCTTAGAGCTTCTGATAGACTGTTGAAAAAGAATAGTGAAGGGCACATCTTTGCTTTTTACCTTATCTTAGTGGGAAGGCTTTGAGTGTCTCACTATTAAGTATGATGTTAGTTTTATTTTTTTTTTTTAAAGATTTTATTTATTTATTTGACAGAGAGAGAGATAGCAAGAGCAGGAACACAAGCAGGGGGAGCAGGAGAGGGAGAAGCAGGCTCCCCACCCAGCAGGGAGCCCGATGTGGGGACTCGATCCCAGGACTCTGGGATCATGACCTGAGCTAAAGGCAGACGCCTAATGACTGAGCCACCCAGGCGCCCAAGTATGATGTTAGTTTTAGGTTTTGTAGATATTCTTTATCAAGTTATGGAAGTTCCCCTCTATTCCTAGCTTACTGAGAGTTTTTATCATGAATTGTGTTAGATTTTGCCAAATGTTTTCTGACGTGAAATGTTGGGCTCCAGGAGTGAATGGTCAAGAAAGAATTCTTGAGATGTCTTTGGTGCAAAAAAGGTGGTTTTATTAAAGCACAGGGACAGGACCCGTGGGCAGAAAGAGCTGCACTGGGATTATGAGGAATGACTGATTATATGCTTTTTAGTTAGCAAGGGTTAGGGAATAGTGTAAGTCTCTAAGGAATCTGGAAGCAAGACTTCCTGGACCTTGAGGGGCTAGCTGTTGATAGGATAAATTCATTTAATAATGTCTAGTAAAATATTAGTCATGAGACCCTTCAGATGCATGTCAGTGGGCCATATATTTGAAGGATGATTACTAGCATATATCTTGAGGGTAGAGATAAAGGAATCCAAAGGGATTTTTATATGTTAAAGAAGACTTACAAGATCCTGGAGGTTGGCTAATGTCAAGCTAAGGTTGCCTTTTGCCTCTAGCAAAGTATTAACACTGAGGCAGTTGAGCTCCTTGAAGAAGGTCACTCTGTCTGTCCCAAGTACTTGTCAATAGGCTTAAAGTTGTCAGGAACTTTATTTTTTTTCTACATTTCTTTTGCCTTTGTTCTCCACATCATTTTCTCTGCATTTGTATGATCATGTGATTTTTTTTATTTTTTATCCTGTTGTTATGATGCATAACATTAATTGATTTTCAAATGTCAACCAGTCTTACATACATCCCTTTCGGTCATGGTGTAGAATTCTTTTTATACACTCTTGCGTTCCATTTCAATATTTTGTTGAGGATTTTTATATCTATGCTCATGAGAGACATTGGTGTATAGTTTTCTTTTTTTTTTATAATGTCATCATCTGGTTCTAGTGTTAGGGTAATGCTGACCTTATAGAATGAGTTAAAAAGTATTAGCTCTGCCTCTGTCCTCTGAAAAAGATTGTAGAGAACTGGTATAATTTGTTCATTAAATGTTTCTTTGGTTGTTGTTCCTTAGTTTTTTTTAAAGATTTATTTATTTATTTTAGAGAGAGAACAGGGTTGGGGGTAGAGGGGGAGGGGGAGAGGGAGTCAAGCAGACTCCTCACTGAGTGCAGAGCCTGACTCAGGTCTCGATCTCATGACCCTGAGATCATGACCTGAGCCAAAGTCAAGAGTGGGATACTTAACCAACTGAGGCACCCAGGCATCCCATTTGTTCCTTAAATGTTTAATAAAATTCACCAGTGAACCCAATTGGTCCTAGTGCTTTCTGTTTTGGAAGGTTGTTAATTACTGATCCTATTTCTTTAATAAATTTAGGAGTATTCAGATTGACTATTTCTTCTTGTGTGAGTTTTGGCAAATTGTGTCTTCCAAGGAATTGATCCAATTCTTCTAGTTTATCAAATTTGTGGGCATAGCATTATTTATAGTATCCCTTTATCATCTTTTTAATGTCCATATGGTCTTTTATTACCATGAGGTATGATGTTATCATTGCTTTTTTTAAAGGTGCTCTTTATCAAATAAAGGTGTTCCCCTGTATTATCTCCTCTTCTATTTTCTGGAGAGATTAGGTACAACCGGTGTCAGTTCTTTAGCCTTTTGATGGAATTCTCAAGGGAAAGAATTTGGGCCTAGAATTATTTTTTTGGGGGGGGTACTTTTAAATTACAGATTTAATTTCATTAATCGTTATAGGACCTTACAAATATTCTCTTGCAGATTGGTGAGTGTGGTAATTTGTGGGATTTTTTTTGTAAAATTGATCCATTTAATCTAGGTTGTTAAATTTTTATGTGTGGGGATTTTATTTGTATTTCCTTATTATCCTTTTGATTTCTGCAGAATCTGTAATGATATACCCTGTTTCCTTCCTAACATTGGTAATTAGTGTCTTCTCTTTTTGTTTGTTTGCCAGTTTTCATAGAGGCTTGTCAATTTTATTGATCTTTTCAAACAACCACATCACTGTTTTTTTCTATTGCTTTTCTGTTTCCCTAATTTATTCCTTCTTTTATCTTATTGTTTGTCTCTTATTCTCCTTTCCGTTTATTTTTCTCTTCTTTTTTGCTTTTCTTTTTCAAGGCTTTTGAGAAAGGGAGCTAAGAATATTGATTTTAGATATTTATTCTTTTCTAAAGATAGCTATAAATTTCCCCCTCTGACCAAGTTTAAGTATATCCCCCCTATTTTGATATGTTGTCATTTCATTCTCATTCCACTCAATGTATTATTTGATTACCCTGACCCTCTTACTTTTGTCTTACAAGGATCCTTATGATTACATGTGTCCCACCCAAAAATTCAAGATAACCTCTCCATCTCAATATCTTTAACAAAATCATACCTACAAAGTTTATTTTGCTATGTAAAGTAACACAGTCACAGGTTCCAGGGAATAAGATGTGGAAATCCTTGGGGGGAAGGGCATTATTCAATATCCTACAGTGGATTATAAGATCCCAAGAGCAGGAATCACCCCATAGAATCTAGCACATGGTCTGCTGAGCAGGAATTGGAGCCATGGTGGAGACAGAGCCACTGTCGAAAACACCATCTAAATAAAGAAGAAGAGGGAAAATGCTATGGCTTCTCTCACTCCATACTCCACTCTTTGGTCAACACCTCCCAACGGTGAATCTAGCTGGAAGCTAGATGACATTGGAGCCCAAGGAATGCATCCTGGATATGTTAGTTCCCATCAGTATAGAATCAAACAATAAAGGAGAAAGTACGATATCTTAGTGGAATTCCTTTGACTGCAGGGATATGAAAGATCTCAAAATCACAATAAATTGCTTCATAATGCCAGAATAGCTAAGGCTATTCTAGAAAATGAAAATTCACAAAACAATGAGAGGCATTTTGTTTCTAGTTCTTGATGGTTTTTACAACAAAAGAACTCTGATGCAAAAAGCACTTTGTAAAGGTAACATTTTCAGTCCTTTAAAAAGCAACGGACCTTTTTATTTAATATGCTTTCATTAATAAAAATTTAGTGCACTGGTTAGTCTTTTAAAGCAGGTGGTTTTACAAATTTTTGCCATTTTATGACAACCAGACTGTGCTGCAGCTTCCCCTCCGTAATCAACGTCCAGAGGTTTAGATGGCCTAAGAGCTTGAAAGCCTCTCATTTAGTTCCCGCTTTTGCTTTCTGGAACTGCTAATCCAATTTAAATCAGAACAGACCTTTATTTAATGTGATGTATCATTGCACTGTGTGTTTTGAGGTAGTTCATTTCAAAATATATGCAAGGCCCAGATGATAGCTCGTTAGAGAATTAAACGGCGCTTAGGCAGAGCTTCATCTGTAAGCAGCGGAGGGCCGCTACTGCGGGAACGGGCACCTGCAGCACATGTAAAGTCAATTGAACTAAATACACTCAAACAGCTCTGCTCAAAGGGCGAAGCAGAAAATGGACGACCACTGTTTCAGAATGGAAATGAACCTGCAATCACAACAGAAAGTGGTTCACTTTAGACAGGCGAATCTGAAGCCTAGAATTAAAATAATTAGTCTCTCTAAAGAATGCCTCTAATTCTATGTAGCAGCTCTAGCTCTAATCTGTTACTTTGTTACTTTATTGACAGCTAAATACCATTGCAGAGCTGAAATATATGGGAAAAGATGGTCACTGTATATATATATAGAATAACGGAGCCTTAATATATAGCTGTATTGATTATACTACTTGGCTTATATGTGGAACAGTAAATTAGAAAACTAATATATCTAATTTGAGAAAGTACATTTTGAAATTGATGGTTCTTCTTTGGGCATGTGTCCAGTTACTTATTTGGTTTAATTAATTTATTTTTTTTTACTCCAAAATGTGTGCAGTAAAATGCTGTCACTGTGTGTGTGTGTGTGTTTGTGTGTGTGTTTGAATTTTAGGGAATTTTAAATTAAATTTTATTAAATTTTAAGTATTTTTATTCTATTACTGAGTATTCCCTCTCTTAGACACTAAATATACCTTATCAGTCATTCTACAATCACTCTACAGCGTAGGTATTATATCATATTACAAATATAGAAACCAAGCCTCTGAAATTAGCTAACAGTAAAGAACGTACCAAATCTGAGCACCCATATCTGTTTTCATGGAAGGTTTTGTTTGTTTTGTTTTGTTCTGCTTTGTTTTTTGTTTGTTTGTTTTTTAATGAAACTCTCTTAAGGATTCCATTGGAACATTTGTGAGTTTAAACAAGAGTATATTTTGGAAGATCCAAAGTTAAATTTCTTTCTGCAAAATAAATTTCCATCTGAAATGCTTACTTTGATTTTATTTTAAAGAAGTAACTACTGTTCAGTTTATTATGCAAGTTTTAATCACACGAAAACCTCATGTACATATTTTAAGAGTAACAGTCAGGAGAAGGGGAGGTTTTCCATAATGAATTTGTGTAGTATATGTTCGTATCAGGACAGTATACAATAAGTTGGATTAGGAAGTATTCTCTGAACAGGTGGCTCAAATATTTTGTTTAAGTAGAGTCCCACATTTGAGAGAAAATATTTTGATAAGTTTTCTAGTTTTCAAGTTTTACTTATTTTTTTTACAGTTTTGTTTTCTGTTTTTTTTTTGTTGTTGTTCCTGTCTGTTTGTTTTTTGAGAGAGAGAGAGAGAGAGAGCAAACAAGCATATGAGCAGGGGGAAGGGGCAGAAGGAGAGGGAGAAAGACAAGCAGACTCCCCGCTGAGCATGGAGCCCCATGCCGGGCTTGATCCCAGGACCCTGGGATCATGACCTGAGCCGAAGGCAGACGCTTAACTGACTGAGCCACAAGTTTTTAGATTCTGGGACGACTTGCACCAAGCTTGAAAGGAAACTAATTTGTATGACAGAAGGAAACAAATTTGGAGAGGGAGAAAGACGAAAGGAGAAGCAAAGTGAAATAATTATTTTAAATATGTGAACTAATGCCATCTTATTTTTCTCAAAATTTCAGTAAAATCTATAGTAGGTAAGAAATATATTTTACATATGTGGATTTCTTATAAAAACCAGTGAAAGATCACTGATGTGGGTTAAAGAGGTACAAAACATGCAGAAGGGGAAAAACCACCTCTTCGTAACAGGATGGTTAGAAATGATTCACTGTAGATTTTATGAGAAATTGTCAACTTCATTGTCCAAAAGGTCATTCAAAATCTAGGCCATATTAACTGCCTATTTTCTTTTAGTTACTTTACCTTTTACATTAAATACTAAACATTTTAGAAACCTGTCTTTATGAGAATATGACTTACTCTTTCATGCATCTATAGCCCCCTCTCCTGAAATCCACTCCCCCCCATCTCTTCAGACTAAACTTCTAATTATCCTTTTGATTTCAACTTTCCCTGAGTGCCAAGTTATTGATTTGATTTCATTTTGAAGAGTCTTGTCATACCCTATAGTTAATATCTATCATGCAGTTTTTAACTTTTATTTTTATCCTGTGTCTAATAATCTATTTCCATGAGTTGAAAGTAAAAACTCAAAGTCAGGGCCTAGTATTATTACTTATACAACCATCAATGGACACAGTAGGCACTTCAAAAAGTTTGTTGAATGAAAGAAAGTAATTTAATTAAGCAGTTTTTTTTTTGTTTGAGAACATCTTAACAATGTATTTATACATCAAAAAGCATATATGGTATGTTTGTGATTAAACCTGTCAAAAATGAAAAATGCATTATTTTTTACAGTGGAATTCTTCATTTTTATTAAAATGTTACACTGTGTCATTTTCTTATAATTCAATATTATGGTCTACATTTTTATGCGATTGAGAAAATAACTTGCAGGACTTTTGAAATATGAAGCTGGGGACATTTGCAAGGACAATAAAACCAAATCAGTATGATTTCTTTTGGCAGTATTTCACAAATAAATATGTAGAGAAACTCCAGAGTGAAGAGATCTTTATTGGTTGCTAAATGCCTTGAGGGGTGCACTCAAAATATGGTTTCAATGACTTGTACTGACTTTGATATGACCTACAGTTTTTCTGTAACTGCTCTATGTAAATGTGTTTATCATGCCTAAGTTGTTTCTTCCTGTGTTATAGGAAGCAGTTTAGAAAGAGAAAGGAATTGCTCAATTACATATGTACAGTGCAAATAGCCAGTTTTTAAACAAGTCCCAAGGACATACGGATCATAGGGTTTATTTCATACATGTCTTTCTATTCCTTTATTTCCTCCAAGGTTCCAATCCTAGTTTTTCCTCTTTTTTCAGTTGATCAGACAGAAAATGTGGATTATTAGGGATAGGAAACTCTGAGAGCTGTATAGGAGTAACAGTGAGATACATAGACAAGGGCAAGCAGATGCTCACATCAGAGCTCATCTCCCAATTTGCAAATGCAATAGGGACAAATTTTATTCTGTCATATGTTAGTATCTAATTCTTTGAGAAAACATTCACCTTTTAAGAAAGATGATGATTTTCTGTGGAGCATTGCATTCATTGTCTTTGTCTCCTTTTATTATATGTCTTACAGTGTTTTGAGGCAAGGAGTTTTTTCAGAATCCAGTCTCCTGAACACTTGCACCAGAATTGCCCAGAGAGATTGGTATAAATGCAAATTTGAGCTCTTATCCCACAACAGTTAAATGACAATCTCTGGGTTGGAGCTCCAGAATATATCTTTTTAACAAGCTCCTCAGTGGTGTTAATGTAGTTGCAAATTATTGGTTTACCAGCATCTTGGCAGGAGTTTAATAAATATCTGTTTATTTACCTTCTTATGCTCATGGCCAAGCTATTATCACTTGTTTGCAAATTAATATCACTACATAACTATAAAATTCTCCTAAAATAATGAAGTGTGTGATGTAGTTGTAAATATTTTTTTTATTATGTTATGTTAATCAGCATACATTACATCATTGGTTTTTGATGTGGTGTTCCATGATTCATTGTTTGCGTATAACACCCAGTGCTCCTTTCAGTACGTGCCCTCTTTAATACCCAGTTGTAAATATTTTTAAAATAAATAGGAAAAAAAAAAGAAAGAAAAGGAAAGAAATGAGATTGCAAAAAGTTAAGTTCTGACATTTTCATGTTAAATTTTCAATAAATTTTAAATATCCAACAATAACAATACTTGCAGTATGCCTGTTACTTAGGCCTCAATCCCAGGATACAACAGGATTGAAGGGTTCTCCATGGATACCAAGTTCTCCTTACAACAGTATGGCCATTTTACCTATCAACAAATACATGTTACCTAGACCCCTGTCTCAAAAATGAATAATTTAAAGTTGATTCTCCATGTCTTCCTATGAGACCATCAGGAGCCATCCTTTCATTCCCACCAGAGTATACAATCCTTCTTATCTCCTAGACACTTATGTCTGGGTACTTAGGGGCACACTGAGTTCTGGCCACAACATCACCCACCACTCTGGGTGGTGAAAATGCATCCACTCTCCCCTCTGAAACTGAAGGTCTGTCAGACGCAAAATCCTCTAACAACAATCACTTTGCAGAATCCTTCCTTTGACTCTTTTGCTTTCTCTAAAAGTAGGTTTCCTCCACAGCTCCCACCCCTTTGGCAATCAAGAATCACTGTGGCTCATTCAGTAAACAAATTTTATTTTAATTTTCCCATAATCTTTACACTTCCAGTTCTGGGTAAGAGTGGATGTCTTTCTTGCTCTGAATTATCACTTCCACATACTTCCTGTGATGCACCCCCTTTAAAAAAATGAAAAGGTTTGGGGGGTGGAGGGAGGTGATGGGTATTGGGGAGGGCATGTGATGTGATGATCAATGGGGGTTGTGTGTAACTAATGAATCATTGAACTCTACATCAAAAACTAATGATGGTACTATATGTTGGCTAATTGAACTTAATATAAATAAATAAATAAATAAACAAATAAGTTCTGGAAGTACATCCCATACTAGTCCATCCTAATGCAATCATATACCTTCATTCTAGCCAGGGCCTCTAATTCATAGCTCCTGGCTTACTATAACTCTCTCCAGCATTAATAATGTCATGACTTTGGTGACTTAAAAATCCACAAAAGAGGATCTTTCCACACATCTGGTTTACCAGTCTCAGGTTTCTCACTTCCGATGACCATGTCCTCTATTCTACATCACCCACCCACTTCCAGAAAAGTCAGTGTTAAATCACTGATATCACACACATATTTTTTAAAATTATCACCATCTTTTCCCTGTTCTGCAATCATTGTCTTCATCAGAAAACATGCAAAACTGTTTTGTATGAAATATCTATGCATTTAGTAAAATGTTAATAGCAAGATTTCTAAGATGCATAATTAATGACATTTCATAGCCTAATATTTCCATTTTTAATTTTTTACTGTTAGTCTGAAATGTTTTTAAATGTGTAATTTTTCCCTAGAAAGAAAATTACATGTGTATGTATTATTATATATACTTTTTTAATAGCATATAAAGGTCATGGATTTATTGCTTCATGCTTTTAATGTACTATGTTCCTATTAATCCAAAAAACGGGTATTAAATTGTTAGTAAAATTCTTTGGTCCTAATTCTATTTCTCATTGTATCAGCAGAGAGGTAAAATCAAGAACAAAATCAATATTGCTGAGATTGCTATTTCTGGCCAAGATGAACGAACAAGGATGAGATTTACCTTCCTGCTTGAAACAAGCAAATAAATAAAAAGCACTGAAACATATAAAATGAGGGTATTTTAGATGCTGAGCATCAGGCAGCATAGTAAGTCAAGCGAGACCTGAGAAAAGGGAGATGAGAGGTTGGGACTATATTTGCCCTGATTATGGTTTTAACAGAGTTTCCAGGACTTCACTTAGGAAGGGTGGAATCCAAGAGGAGCCCAAAGTTCACTTCTCTAAGCTGAGGAGACAGAGCGGAGACCCTAGGGAGACCAAGGTAGCCAGAATTAGAACAGAGTATAAGAGAGGAGGCAGCTGTGCAGAGGAAGACCCCAGAAATCTGAGCAGATTCCGCTTCAGATATGCAGCCTAGGATGCAACTGGTCAGCACGTGCATGTAATGAGGAGTCTAGGAAAGAATGATCTGGAAGGATTAGAGGGAACAGTTCCCAATGCCTACATGGGGTCAGGAATAGTGCCTATTCCCACCACCAAGACTAAATAAACTCAATTCAGAGAGTGTTGAGTAGAGTTTTCAAGAAGATCTTGTTTCAGTAGTGGGTAATAGCCCTATGCTGAGTACTTCTATGGAACTGCCTAACAAACCATAAAATCAGGATGCAAAATGAACAGTTTCCATGTAGCTTAACTGTAAGGAAGAAGAATTTTAAAAAATCAAGAATATTTATAGGAATCATCAGCTAAGCTGCCCAAATGGCCTCAGCATTCACATAGCCTCTCTTCCACTGTAGTCTACTGATGGAAGCAATCATAAACCCAAAGGGGTCATGCCAAGGAATTTGGGGGGGCCATATTTTAAAACTATCGCAGTTATACCTCAAACTTATTTTGTTGTTATTGCATGAATATTGGTACTGGATTTACAGAAAAAAAGTTATAGAAATTACATGATCAATTCATGATTAAAAGAAAAAGGAACTATTCCAGTAGGTAGAAGCAAACAAAGATGTTGAGGATTTAGATATTCATGTAAATGGGTATAATATAAATTTAAATATGCATATAAAACAAGTGAAAATCAGGTAATATCATCACATTGATACATTTGAGATGTGAGTATGGTTATTCCCTTTACTTCCCAGTTTAATTCCTTAGTTCGGCATATGGCAAAATGGAAAGAAATTTGATAAAGTACTAAAAACTAATTAGTGTTGTAGGCATAGCTTCTGTTTCTGTTGTAGTATTCCTATGGGATCAAATTAATATGGTCATGGCACTAGTATGCAGCAATGAGTCAAATTAAAATATTTTTTCTGTGATTTTCCACAGAGATCACAAAATTTATGACAGTGATGCAATTAACTATCAGTTAATCCTGTGTTCCAAGTAAATCAATATAAAATAGATGAGTCTACCATAACCATCCCATAGCATGAAATGTCTAAGAATCAAAAGGACAATTTATATGCTTTGATCATTCTGGAGTTATTTTTGCGTATATTTTAGTTCTAAATGTTTTATATTCTTTAGCCTACACAAACAGTTAAACTATATTGAGTTATTCTTTTGGAGATAGAGATGCTAAATAGGTAGACATGTGCATGATCTTAAAAACTTTTAAAGGGTTTTACAAATTATTGAAATTTAAAGTGATGCTCATTTGAGGTCATTTACATTCATCTTTATTTTTTTAAGATTTATTTATTTATTTGACAGAGAGCGAGAGAGAGCACAAGCAGGGGGAGCAGCAGGCCGAGGGAGAGGGAGAAGCAGGCTCCCCGCTGAGTAGAGAACCTGAAGCAGGCTCGATCCCAGGACCCTGGGATTATGACCTGAGCCGAAGGCAGACGCTTAACCGACTGAGCCACCCAGGCGGCCTTACATTCATCTTTAAATTGATTTTGATCTTTTTAATATTGTGACTTAAACTCCATCTGTAACTATTGTTCTTTGTATATAAGTCCAGTCAATATTTCCATGAACCTGACTTATTGAAGCTTCTCTATACAGTGAGTCTAAAATGTGTCAGGACTGATAAGAGACAAAACAAATCACACCTAAAGAGTGCAATGTTGAAACTCATGGCATATTCATATAAACAGCTTATATTTTTACCTAAGTTTTTCTGGAAGAACTGATAATCAACTCATTACTAATCATCGTACTCTACAAAGAGAAATGTATTCAAGTAGTGCTTATGAATTGAATATATTATATTTCATTAACTCTAAAACACTGCCAATTATGTGTCATTTCATGTACATTATGAAAGGGAACCAGCTGCGAATTAAACAACGTAACAATGTTTTGTTACAAGTTATGTATTTTCTTTATTTGATACACATTGAATGTAGTCTTTTGAGTTATTTAGGGTTTTCTACAAAAATAAAAAGAAAATATACATGAGGTAAATTAAGTACTTCTGAAATGCAAGTACAAAGTCCATCTGTTCTGAATAACTTTTTAAAAAAAGATTTTATTTATTCATTTGAGAGAGAGAGAGTGAGAGCGAGCGAGAATGAGAGAGAGAGAGAGAGGGAGAGAGGACGTGCACAAGCAGGGGCAGGGGCAGAGGGAGAAGGAGAAGCAGACTCCCCACTGAGCAGGGAACCCAACTCAGGATCCTGAGATCGACCTGAGCTAGAGGCAGATGCTTAACCAACTGAGCCACCCAGGCGCCCCCTGAATAATTTTCCAATAGCCGATTCTGACACTTTGCTATGGATACCATCTTTTGTGCCACCAGCAGCATTGATGATGCCACTTTTCTTAAAAAAGTAGTGATTCTCTCTTTAGGTTCTTCTTCCAGACAACAAGGGAGTAGCTAGAAGATCACTGGAGTGGGTTTCAGTTTCATGTTGTTAATCAAGCTCACACACAGCCCCAAATAGCACCATAGAGACCTCATGTATATAAATATGGCTCCCAATGTCATTGCCACCAAACAAATTGTGTTTGATCTTGAGACAAGACCTAACGAAAATGAGGATTGCATTAACACAGCAAAGCTAAAGAGTCTAGAGGCTCCCAACATAAACCTCTTGCTAGTGGAGTTGAACTTTAAGGAGTATGGACCATTTTAGTGCTGCTGAAATAATAAATTACATGTTATGTTGATAAATATATTAATAACCAGTTATAAAATTTAGAAACATTCTTGAATCAAGAATCAATACATAGTAACCTCAGGAGGATGCTCATTTGCCTCCAATTCATTTGGTATATGGTTTCAATTGTATTTCAAGGAAGTTCATTAAGGACAAACATTCCCTTACTTTTCCTTAATGCTGGAGTCAAGTGTTAAACTTTTCCACTATTATCTTTGGCATTATTTCAGCAGTCTGATTAGATATGCAATTTATGCCTTTCATTCATATTACTTAGTTTATTTTAATGTAGATTTACCCACTCTATTTTGACTTGTTCATTTACCCCAATTTCTTGAGGTATTAATCTTCATTGTTTCTGCATACTGTCATTCATAATAGACTTTAAGCAAATTTGATAATAATCCATCAAAAATTTCTAGGGCTTTTTAGTAGGATGGTAGAGTGATGAAAGTGTAGAAATCAAGAATTATGTTACCAAAACTATTAAAGATACATTGCTTTTGAACCTGATATCAAACCCTCATGAAATATAATTAGTTCTGTCCCTCATAGTTCTCTAATAAATTATTAAGATAACACCATTTTTTAAGGCAGTACTCTATCATTCAAAGGATTGCTCTCTGGCCCTCCTCCAGCCCTGCTACTCTTTATAGATGAAGAATCGAGGGTTAAAGAGACAATGTCCACCCTGGGTGGTTGTTTTTCTGCCTCCAATTCTGGTCCAGAATTCTGAGGGTACAAGAATTCTAAACCCTAACTTAAGCCTTCCAGGTTGTTATGAAAGTATAATTTTCAAGGTGGGAGGATAGAACATATTTTATGTAATGTTTTAATGACTTGATTTATATATTTTAAATATCAAGACACATGGTATGTAGGCCTTCATTTTTATACTTAAGCCAACCCTGTAGATGCTAAGCGCTGGTCTTATATCAGGATCCAGTAAATGTAAATGCCCAACATACTCAGAATTTTCCTTTATGCTGACTTAATGCAAATAAAATGGAGTATGTGTTTCCATGTTTATGGATTGTTTGAATAATATTTTTCCAAATTTCTCTTCCTTCTAATCTTGTAGTCACTCATCCTTTCTTTTGTTGAGAAATAATTCATAATAAAAATGGATAAATTATGCATGAGAAGTATTTTAAAGTTTTTTTTTTCTTCAACTCACTCCTTTTTCTTGGTAGTAAAATGTAGCATGCCAATGTTTAACAATGCAATTAACACTATTTATTCAGATTGTCACAATTTTCACCTCCTAAATCTAGTGAGAATTTTGTGCCACTTCCTTCCAGGTTTCTCCCAAGAATAAATGTGTTAATGATATCTGTAATATTTCATGTTATAGCAAGAAAATAATGAAGTCTCAAGCTCAGACACCCTATTGTTTTTGACACTATGTCTTCTAAACAAAACAACTGGAATTTTCTTTAGTAAATTTGAATTTGGGATGGTTATAAAAGAAAATTATTCACTGATTATTGCTTGTATTTTCTTGTATCTAACAAACTGATAATATAATTTGGATATAACAATATGCCATTAATGGTGTTATTAATTGCTAAATAAGTGTCTCCATTCAAACTGGGTTTCAAACATAATAGAATATAATAAAGTTTATTTTATTTTATTTTTTTAATTTTTTAAAAATATTTTATTTATTTATTTGACAGAGAGAGACACAGCAAGAGAGGGAACACAAGCAGGGGGAGTGGGAGAAGCAGGATTCCCGCGGAGCAGGGAGCTTGATGTGGGGCTTGATCCCAGGAGCCTGGGATCATGACCTGAGCCGAAAGCAGAGGCTTAACAACTGAGCCACCCAGGTGCCTCATTTTTGAGTATTATATTAGATGGACTATTTTGGGGGAATTTCAGAGCTTTAAGCTTTACTTCAAAACTTTGATGATCATTTTAATGATCATCATAAATTTAATTATTATTTCTCTATATATAATTTAAATTTTTAGTTGACTTGATCAGCATTGAAGAGGAATGATCAAATTAGAAATGACCATTTTAATCTAGCAGTTCTTAAATATGAATTATCATTACTCTCCAAAAACTGCCTAATACTTTTTCTTAAACCATAGGGAATAAAATCACAGTCCATTTGTAGCAGAAAAATTAAAAACTATAAAGAAGAAAGTCATATATAATAAATGATTCCAAAGTGATTGCCCTAAGCTTTGATGTATAGTGGCCTTATAATTTTTTTTTTTCCTCAAAAGGGCCTCTAAGGAAAGAAAAATCCTCTACGTTGTACACCTGCTCCTCAATTTGGTAGATTCCTCCTGAATGTTGTCTCATATTTTCTTGTGCTCCAAGATAAATACATTTGATACTTTTTAAAACATCATATTTTGAAAATATATTTAATGTAAAACAATGCGAGACAGAACATTATATTTGGAATTCCTGTTAACAGGAATTCCTGCATATAGTCTATAAATTAGAACGAAGGATTTTCTCCTTAGGTTTTAACTAGATTACTACAAAAATACGACTGTGAGAATATCTGAATATCTTATTAAAGTGGTAGAATTTTATTTCCAAAGAGAAAACTTTAAGCACTGAACAGCATTTAATTGAAATTATTTTTGTTAACATGCTTAAAACTTGAAGTGACTGATGACTTTTTTTCCCCAGAATGTGTATTTATTTTTTCAATTTTTGGAAAAAAAAAAAGGTCAATAGCACAAATACTCATTTACTTTACCATTATTTCATATATTTAGACTTAATAGCTTCAGGTTTTTTAATATCTTTTGTACCTAAAAACAGTGAGCTAAAACTCCTGACATACTCAAGGTAATTTTTTCCCTCAAACTTTACCTTTCTTCCTCTTAATTGATATATCTCTTACCATGTTACTATGAAAAATTTAATTCTCCTTCATTTTAATTGCCAATGGAGTCAGCACATTCAATATTTGCTGAAAAACTTGTAATTAATTTTCTTTTCTATCATGACTTTTCCAGTGGACAGAAAAAAATTTGCATTGAATTTGGGAGTTCTTATAATTTTCACATGAAAAGAACTTCATTTTTCTTTTTTGTAACACATTATTACAATGTACAAAGCATTCCTTCTCTTTTAACAATACATTCAGCTAATTAGTTTCTTTTTTACAGATGCAGAATGCAAGATTCAGATAGAATAGATGCTGGGACTATCATTCAAATTTTAGATATTAGCCTGTAGACTATAAAAGTATTTCTTTTGTACAATATTATTTTTGGGTTTTTTTGTGTAATAATAACAAGAATAAGAATAAAATTAGGGGTCAAAACTTTGAAAAGTTCTGAATAGGATTGATTAAGAAAAATGTCCTTGCTTACATATGGATTGAAGTAGAAAGGCATTGCCTTTCACAATTAAGCATGATGTTAGCTGTAGATATTTGTAGTTTTTCTTTGTCAGATTGAAGAAGTTCCCTTCTATTTGAAGTTCGGTGAGAATTTTTTTTTAAAAATCATGACTGAATGTTGAATTTTGTCAAATACTTTTTTTCACCTATTGCCATGATCTTATGTTTTTTTTTTCCTGTTTATTCTGTTAATATGATGGGTTGCATTGATTTTTAAATGTTGAACTAGCCTTTGCATTCCTAGTATAAACCCTCTTGATTTTGATGTGTTATTGTTTTTATAAATTATTTCAATTTGTTGGTATTTTCTTCAGAATTCTTACATTTATTTTTATGAATAATATTGATCTTTTCTTTAAAAAAAAAAGATCTTTGATGTGTCAGGATATACTGGCCTCATAAAGTGAGATGAGAAGTGTTGTTTTCTCTTACATTTTCTGGAAGACATTTTTAAGAACTGGAACTAATTCTTTTTTAAATGCTTGGTATAACTCACCAGTGAGATAATCTAGGCCTGACTCCCCCTTTCTCCAGAAAGGTTTTAGCTACAAATTTAGTACAACTGAGGTTATCTATTTCTTCTTGGGTGAGGATTCAGTTTGTGTTTTTCAAGGAATTGATCCATTTCATCTAAGTTGTCAAATTTTGTCAATTGAGTTCTCTGCAATATTCCTTCATTATCCTTTAAATATCCATAGAATCTACAGTGGTAATTCCTATTTCAGTCTTGATGTAGGTGATTTGTGTCTTCTCTCTTTTTTTCTTGGTCAGACTAACTAGACATTTAATCAATTTTATAGATTTTTTTTTTGTCAAACAAGAAGTTTTGGTTTCTTGGATTTTCTGTACTGTTTCTTCATTCTTGATTTTATTGATTTCTGATCTTATATTTATTAATCCCTTCTTTCTGTTTGCTTTTGTTTAATTTTCTATTTTTTTATAGTTTCTTTTTTTTTTTTTTTTTTTTTTAAAGATTTTATTTATTTGACAGAGAGAGACACAGCGAGAGGGAACACAAGCAGGGGGAGTGGGAGAGGGAGAAGCAGTCTTCCTGCTGAGCAGGGAGCCCGATGTGGGGCTCGATCCCAGGACCCCGGGATCATGACCTGAGCCGAAGGCAGACGCTCAACGACTGAGCCACCCAGGCGCCCCTTTTTATAGTTTCTTGAGGTAGACCCTTACATTATTGACTTGAGATCTTTATTTTCTCCAATAAGCATTCATATATTTATCTCTGATCTTGTTTTAAGTGTATTCCTCAGATTTAATATGTTTCAATTTTCATTTTGCTCAAAACATTTTCTATTTTACCTTGAGACTTCTTTGATTTGTGGATTATGTAGTAGAGCGTAGCTTGCGTTTAAATATTTTTAGGTCTATCAGATATCCTTCTGCTATTTATATTTAATTCTCTTTTTTGTCTGAGGACATAGAGCAATTTTGATTCTTTAAATTTAATAAGGTTTGTTTTGTGACCTAGAATGTGATCTATCTTAGAAGTAGATGAGGGCATTGCTAAATCATCTGGATCAATTCTTTGTTGTATAGAATGGTTTTATGCAATGGAGAATGTCTAACATCTGGGTCTTCTGCCCACTAAATGCCAGTAGTTTAAAACAATCATTTTGCAATGATTTTCAGATGCCCCTCAGAAATGACAGAGAGATAGAACATGCGTAAGAGCTGGAGGTGGGAGGGAGGGATGACAGGGGCAGAGGAAAAGGGAGAGAGAGAATCTTCAACAGGCTCCATGCCCAGCCTGAGCCTGATGTAGGGCTCCTTCCAGGAGGCAGAAATCATGACCTGAGCTAAAATCAAGAGTTGGATACTTAACTGACTGAGCCACCCAGGTGCCCCTCCCTCAGAAATGTTTAAATACTTGTTGGGGCAACAAAGCTTCCTATTGAAAATAACTGATTTAAACAAATATAAATATTATAATTATTTCTTAAGTTAGGTATTTGTATTTAAAATATTTTAGATTTGCTTGTTCTCAATCCTATTTTAATCATTGTAAAATGTGATAATTAGTTGTTCATTTTACCTTTGTCTCTTTAAATTAGTTACTTTATGTAAAAAGTACTTTCAGGAAAAAGTACTTAGCAGTAAATTGGTATTTCAATTTAGCTTTCTTCTTTCTGTATGTGTGTGTGTTTGTGTGTGTACAGTAGTTTAGGTTAGCCATTATTAATATTGGAGATTTGGGGGGTTTTCTTGCTTCACATTCATCTATATTTGCAGACTAATAACAACTGCACATTAGGAAAAAATTCCCCTTCTTCGTATTTGTAACTTTTATTGTGGTGAAATTGATGTACGTTTTTAAAAGAAAATAATTACTTTTTAGTTTTTGTCTAAGGGAATGTGGCTTGAGCAAATGTCTCTTGATTGGTGGTGGTGGGCAAATTGTGAACCATTTGATAATCACTTAATAATGATAGTTTTTGAGGTAGCAATTTAGACCAGCTGCACTGGACTCTCTGGTCTCATCATTATTTCTTCTCTGTGAAATAAGCTGTCATTATGGTTCACACAAACACATTTCTGTTTTTTTCATAACTAGAACAGTTCACCTGGGACAATCAACAAGGGAAAAATCTACTATATAAAAATTTTCCTTTGCAGAGAAGACAGCTTGATATAAATATTATTATTAATGGACTTAGAAAAGCCATTTCTCTTATTTTTCTGTCCAGTAAATGGTGTTTTTATTTTCTTTACTTATACTGATGATAATGATTTAAAAAGTCACAATAGTTCATCCCTCAGTTGAGATAAGTAGACTTTCATAGCTGATTGTATCAGCCTTGCCCTCATAGATTTGGTAATAACTGATTATAACTGATTGATAATAAGTGATAGCTTTTTTTTAAGCTTTCCCATGTTTTAAACTACAAAGAATACTGCAAAAACAGGGCACTTGGTGAATTTACAAATTATTTTTCATAAACTACTTTACATACATTTCTTCAACTTCTCTAATAAATCAAATAATCCAAATGAACATGAAATACATTATTAAGGTCAAACTCTGCTTTGCATTCCAATAAGTATCAGCATTTTTCACAAAACTAATTAGTAGTAATCATATTACTACTACTACTACTAACATATTCTTGAGGGCTTGCTTTGTGCCAAGTGTAATCCTTCATTATCTAATTTAATCTATTTCAATCTTCACAAGAAAACATGGGTTGGTGCCATATCTAGCAAATGAAAGACCTAGAAATTGAAACCAGATCTGACTGTTACACAAGTTTTTATTCATTCATTATATTACCCTCAAAGAGTAGAAATTCATATAGCTTAAGATGTTGAGAGTGTGAAGAGAGTGTCCAAGGAAGTAAAAAGAGGATGTTCAAAGTCATGAAGAGAGCCAAGAGCATGGCTTTGTTACTGATCTATAAGGAGATCTGTATACGGTTAGAGGATAAAATTCAAAGTGCACATTTACTAAAAATGAGGCTGTGCTGATACTCAGCAGCAAACCCAGGAAGGACTTGCAAACAACGTTAAGCTGTCTGGACTTAACCCTGAGCATCGGGGAACCACTGAATTTTGAGCAGACAAGTAATATCCTTACTATGCTTAAAGAAACTTTCTTTGTATTTATGGTTAATGTATTGTAAGACCATAAGACTAGAAACAGAATTTACCAGATCGAGTCTGCATTAAAGCTGCTGGATGGCTGAGTCCTGGATTTGGGTCATGGAACCATAGCATCTTTTGGGGTTTATGAGAAAGTAAGACTTAAGAATAACACCACAATTTCTGGATAAGAGATTTGCTAATTTTCATTTGTTTGTCTGGCAAGGGCTTAAGTACCCTGAGAAAAAATTGGAGGGCCCAGCAGTTTGAAGATGTTGGATGCATTTATCTTCATTACACTTTTTCATCTTCTGCAGAACTCTTTACTATGGCCAGTTTCTGCATACAGCTTTCTTTTAAAACTTTTTCCCCTACCAGGTCTTAATTATGTGAAAAATCCAATTTTCCTGTGCGTTTATTCCCCCATTCTTTCAAAAAAGAACATCTTCCCCACTCTCCTCTGTGTAGTTCCTGCTTAGGAAAGTCACCGGGCAAACTCTGCCTGATCCAGGACCATTCATGGTCTGCTTTAAAGCATTAAAGAATTCAAATCTTGTTCCCACATTTGCCTGTCTTTTGGCTATTCTCACCATCTAATCACACCTGTCGAATCTGTGTATTAGTGAAATGCTTACAAAGGTTTTCCAATTATTTTCTGAGACATCATTCTTTATTATGAGGGCAAATTGTCAGTCTCAGCATTATTTTTTAACCTCGTTTGTGTGTACTATACAATATGTATGCAGTTTCAAGAATCAATGCAGATTTGTCCACCTTTTATACATTGTGTGACTCACTTCATTGGGGATGAGAAGTTGAAGGTATAATGAGCACTGAAAGTCAAGTCATTTCATTACTCAGAACTATTCTTTCCTATACTTTTCTATACTTCTTTTCCATTGTGTTCTGTTTAGCTCGCTTATTCCACCCACGAGTACCAGATATCTATCCAATAATTCCACTGAACACTATTCCCAAGGAAACCATGGCATTCACTTCTTGTTTTTGTTCAATCTGATTCATCTGAAACTGACTTCTCAGGCCCCGGGACTTCTTCGGCACTTACTTGTATAACATATCTTTCCATTTAATCATATTCTATTGTTCTTACTTTTCTGTAAGCAACTGATTATCCCATTACTTAATGAGATGATGTTAGGCATCTGAAATGATGGAGTCTCTTCTACTTTTATACTATTTTAGTAATGATCAAAGGGATCCATTTAATCTCAGAAGGATTTAGCAAATCAATGAGTTGTTAGTGGATTCTGGCCTGGAAAAAGGAGATCTCAAGCATTCTCTGCACACAGAATTTCACTTTCAGATGTCTTAATCATAGGTATTATGACTGCCTCCGGTTTGGTCAGTAGATGCCTCGAGAGATTTTAAATCTGTACTCCTGAAATGATGCCCTTGTCTGGCTTCTGGTATAACATATTCTGTCTTATCTCCTACTTTCTCTCATTATTAATTTTCAGCTTCATTCACAGAATGTTCTTTCTTTGCTTGCTTCTTTTATATATTGCTATGCCCCATGTTCTTCCCTAAGACCTCTTTTCCACCTGTTCTAATGCACTCCTCTTTTTTGTCTTGTTTTCTCCCATGTTTCAAATTCCATCTCTTTTTGGGGATTTTGAAGATTATTTATTTTGCCCATTGCAACTTCAAAAGTTTTGTCCTCTGTATCCTGGTGCTTGATAACTCTCCACTAAAAAATGCCATAGGTATCTCTGTACTATTCCTCTTTTTCTTTTCTTGACTATAGAGATTTCCTCCATCTCAATCACTTAGGAAATAAACCCAGGAACTATCTCTTAACCTTGATTATGTTTTTAATCCCTGTTCCTACAAGTGCTAAATTTTGTATTTTTTCACCTTTTGTTCATGTGTAGAGTTTCAACTCCACAGTTAATCCCTTGGTTCAGACCCCCATTTTCTCTTCTCTCAACTATTGTTATATTCTCCAACCTCATCCCCCTGCCTCCTAACTTGCTTTTCCCCATTTATCTTTTCCATGGCTGCCAGAGTGATTATCAGAATATCTATAGTTCTGCAGGGCACCATATTTCATGACTCAGGTACCTTTTAGGGTTTTTCTTAATTTCCAAAATGACTTATTTACTGGCCAGCAACTACTCATCTTCCAATATTCAACTCATTTGTTACCTTCCCTGAACTCTTCAAATGAAATAATTAATTCTTTCTTTGTGACCTCACTACAGCCTATACATTCTGCCCCTAAAATTTATTAAATTAAATCCTATTAAATTTATTTGTTTTTATATCTGTCTCCCTCATGTGAGTTCAGGTATTTAGTCAGGAAATAATTAATGAGAATGTCCTTTGATAGGATTAGGGTATTTGAAGATGAGTAAGACATACTCTTGGGAATCATAATCTTATACACAATTTGCCCTTTCCTCCCTTATTCACAGAATCAACCTTTAGCAAACTTTGGAAACATTATATACATACATATGAACATATATGTGTAGCATATATATATGAAAGATTCATTAAAATTATGATTACATTAGTAAATGATTAAATGATTCATTGGTAAATGATTGCATTAGTAAGTAAAATAATATCCTCTCAAACTTTCTCTCTATATATACCTTACTCTTATTTCTATGTAAGGTTAATTTTCACCATAAAAGCTTCCTCAGTTACTTCAATGAGACCTGCAATCACAATCTGGCCCTGCTGTTATGTTGCCCAAGGCAGTCTGTGTCTAGGTTTAGGAGTAGTGATACCTATTCAGCAGGCTTCTTGTGCAGATTCAGGGAGATACCTGTATTTAAATTCCAATACATATTAGGTGCATAATATATTTTTGTTGTTGTTGGTTCAACCCCCAAATTCCCTAAATTTTAAATTATAAAGTAGGTGTTCCAGCTCTGTGGTCTGTAGCATATTTTTTAGCTTATTTTTTTATTCCTTTATTTCTTAATCCTCTAAGTAGCAAATTACTCCTAGAATGAGTAAACATACCTTTTATTTCTTTTTATCCTTGCTATTATTAACACAGTGCCTTATAGTTCAGAATTGCATAAAATAATTTATTTGTGGAGTGAATACGTTTATTTTCATGAGCTACCCCCTTCACCTATAAAATACAAACACCCCCACCCTGCATCCAGACAGACAAGACTGACACATTCAAGGCTCCTGAATATAAGATTGTTTCACTGGATTGAAAAAGTATATTATGAACATTTAAAATCAAGGAAATGCTTGTTCTTATTGCTAGTAGAAAGGAAAATAAGAACCTGTTCATATTTAAAAAACAAACAAAAAAATGAACCCTAAAAGATGCAGAAATAAATTCAATCAGAAAGCATGGGATATATATACAAGAAAATTATAAAATTTTATTTAAAAATTACAAAACTGAAATGGAGCAAATGAAAAGATATATGTAGTTGTTTGCATCAAGATGGTGTGATGGAAGTTGAAATATATTATCGTCAATTATTAACATTGCCATACATTCTTGCATTGTTCCTTTCTTAATTTTGTTTTCTAAGAAGAATAATTCTGGAATGTGCTAAGATTTAATGTAGTGCATCATGACAGTTGTCAAATAGTAGCTACACAACACAACAACCCCTTGGAGATGTAGGGGAAGAGAAGAGCTGGCACTGGGGGTGAATCAGGCTACATGACACTCAGTACTTCTTTCAAAAAAAGGTAACATCATGATTTTGTCAGGACCACTGTGACCTAAATTAAAATTCTTTTTCTAAAAGTATAAACCATTGAAAACTAAGTTTAAATTCCTCAAAGACAAATAGAAAGAATGCAAGTACTTTTTTTTTTTTTTTTTGCAAAGAAATGTCCTGCACACCTTTCATTTTTTTTTACAGAGCTAATAACAGTCTGGTTTCAAGAAGCAAGTCCCAAGTATAATACTGCATAATTCAGTGTAATACTATGCATCTTTTAGCCATGACACATTTAGTTTCTAAACTTTTATATTTATAGACTAAAAATTACTTTTTATTCAATCTCTCACTTTAAATTTTTGATCTAATGAATTTCATTTAAGAAGAGACAAACTACAATCTATTTCCCACATATTACAAGTGTCAAAGGTCTAAGATATTGTTCCCAGGATAGTTTTGTTTTCAGCTTAGAATTAACAAAACCGGTAACAATATGATCAAAAATAAAATTAAAACAGTATCTTCTCCTTAGGATGGGGTCGTTTCCTTTTTTTAGCTCAGAAGCAGACTGTTCAGTCTGAGCAATTTGGTTTCACTTCACGAGAAAGCCGAGTGGTCCCCCTGCACCTGCGCTTTAAGTAAGCACCACTGTCCCTGGTTTCTAATGCAGCACTTAAACAGCACCTTGAAATCCTAATGAACCTCAAGCGTATTCATAACAGTTCAAAAGAAGTCCCATGCATCCTTTTACACGATTTATGCAACACACGTTTTTAAAAGGAAGACTTATTTTTAGTGCATGGAACTCCCTCTCTTCCAAAGGATCCATGCTATAATGGGATAGAACTGGGTGAGAAAGGGCTCCCTCCTTCCCCAACCACACATCCAGTCCGATGCAACACCACAAAGATTGTTTTGTAAATATTTCTAAGTGTCCTTCTATGAACATTGACTATAAAGTGTTTTTTTCCCCCCCTTACTGCTAAATAACACCACTGCTGCTTACTGCTGCTCCCATTTCTACTACTATTACCATCACGGCTACTATTGAAGCACCTAGTATGTTTCTTTTTTTAAAAATTTTTTATTGTTATGTTAATCACCATAGATTACATCATTAGTTTTTGATGTAGTGTTCCATGATTCATTGTTTGCGTATAACACCCAGTGCTCCATGCAGAACGTGCCCTCTTTAATACCCATCACCAGGCTAACCCATCCTCCCACCCCCCTCCCCTCTAGAACCCTCAGTTTGTTTCTCAGAGTCCATAGTCTCTCATGGTTCATCTCCCACTCCGATTTCCCCCCCTTCATTCTTCCCCTCCTGCTATCTTCTTCTTCTTCTTCTTCTTTTTTCTTAACATATATTGTATTATTTGTTTCAGAGGTACAGGTCTGTGATTCAACAGTCTTGAAGCACCTAGTATGTTTCTGATGACACTGAACAACACTGTTATTATCATTTTAAAAGACTAGCAAGCTGAGACAAAGAGGTTAAGTAGAGCAAATAGAAAAATGATATAAAATTGGTATACACTCTCTCTTTAAATCAAGAGAAAATCAGAAAACATGATACAGAGATCCACCTTTTACAATGGCATACCAGCTTGCTTCCTGGCTTAAAAGGCATTTAGCTTCTCTGATGTGTAGTTTGGTGTGTGGCCATCCTTATAGGGGCAGCAGAGCACCTGTGTTATATCCAATGTTCTGTTCCATTTAAGTCAAGATGAACTTTTTTTTTTTTTTTTTTTTTTTACCCCAGAAATGAAAGTTCTCTAAAATAGTCTGGGTCAGTAAAGAGAAAATCCTATTAAATATTGTTTCAAAATAATTACATACTTTAATACTTACAAATGCTGTATTCTGGTTTAAAAAATAAAAAAAGAAAGAAATGCATCTTCCTAGGATTTAGAAATCACTAAATACTGCTATGCATTTCACTTTGGTACAAAAGATATTTTTTCTTAATTAAAAACAGTGTCACAAAAACTAAGACCGACAAAACTCTACAGACTAAAGGGACATTTATTTTATATTAAAAATGATAATGCAGTTTCAGCAAAAATATCTTTTTTCTAGCTATTGATGAGTATATATAGATTCAAAATACATGGTTAAGAAATTCATTTTTAGAAGCATTTAAAGAAATCTAGTAGTAAAGTGGCTAAGGTTTTGAACAATTTGAAGTCATATAAGATTAATTTTTTTCATATAAGATTAAATTTAAACCACAGTTCCAACTGTATAAACTTCGATAAACAACTGTACATTGTTGTATAATGGGCATAATTTAAACTGGATCACAATGTCATTTTAAGTATTACATAAACTAAATATGTAAAGCAAGACACAGTTTACTGCACACGGTAAATAACTAAGTTAATGTCAACTTAAAATTACCAACACTATTTCATTGTATGATAATTTTTAAAAATTAAAATATTGGGGCACCTGAGTGGCACAATTGAGTGTCTGACTGTTGGTTTTGGCCTGATCTCAGGGTCATGAGATCAAGCCCCATGTTGGGCTTCACACTCAGTGCAGAGTTGGCTTGAGATACTCTCTCTCTCTGCCCCTCTTGCTCATGCTCTCTCTCTCTCTAAAATAAACAAGTAAATCTTTAAAATATTATTTATTCAAAGAGTTTAAGCAAATTACATTGACAAGTTATCTATATTATCTATATCTATGAAAGTTTCTATAGTATATTCAAAGAAGCCTGAAAAAATAACTCTGAAGATCCAGAAACATTTTCTTTAAGATTCTCTCCAAAAGAGTCGTCTAGGTATGTTAGTTTCATCCATACATTCAACAGGTATTCTACAGCTACTATGTTGCAGGCACTGTGCTAGGCTACTAACAAATATTGGTGAATAAAAAAAACACAAATAGTCTCTACTCTATGGTATCTGTGATATTGTTTTGGTTCAATTGCACAGTAAAATTAAAGACCACTTGCAAGTTATGTTGGCACTAGGAGTCTAGTTACAAAAACAACGGCAAAACAGATAACAATGCCCTAAAGTAAAACAAAAAAAAACATGATTATTTTTAATAATTTCCTACAAATCTTAGTTAGGAAGAAAGGAAAGGATCCAGAATTAACAATTAGTATTCACAATCAAATATATGGTAATATACATACAAAGAAGCTATTTTATTAAGAAACGTGAGAAATTATTGGGACAAAAGAATAGATAGTGAGATAGGCAAGACAAGAGCCTTAGAATAGAGCTTTTTTTTTTTTTCACAAAACACTGTGAGGCCTGGAGAATTACTATAATAAAATAATAGCTAATATTTTGTAATTGTTTACTCTGTGCCAGAAAATGACAAAGCAATATGTGTGTTTTATATCTTCTAAGCCCCTCAAATAAAATTATTGCCATCTTATATATGAGAACACTGGATTTAGATAGTTTGGTAATTTGTCCAAAGTCACAGAACACGTCACCTATGGCAGAATGGGTTTAAGCACAAATCTTCATGCCTCCAAAATCCAACCACTCATCTACTATATTCTGTGGACAATGATTGATAAATTTAAGACCCTAAACACTCTATATCTTTTCAATGAAACTAACATCACAGGTGCTTTCCTTTGTTTTGTGTGGATAGTAACTAGCTCAGATATTTACTTGGTGAACACAATAAAATTAAGGAAAATTAAGGAATGAGAGAAAAAACAGCAATCATGTGAAGATGCAAGCCATGATACATTTGATTTCTGAATAGTTTTATTACCATAATTAAAAAAAACCTTTACTAGAAAATTATCAAAAAGCTTGACAACTAATTGCCTGGTTATCATTTAACTATTGTTTACATTTTATGAATATCTATTATTGATATTCATCAGTGTTTAAAATTAAAGTAAAATATGTAGGATTAAAATACCCTTAAAATTTATTTTCATAAAATACTATTGGACATGCAGAAAAATAACGAAAATCACATAAAATAACATATTTAATAATTTCCTCTCTATGATTAAAAATCTGTTATCAAGTATAACCTAATTTTCAATTTCATTCCAACCTTAATTAGGATTGTCTTGTTCAACAAATAATAATGCACCAAACACACAAAAATATGATAATATGCTATGCCATGTGCGATAATTATGCTTTCTTGAATTATTGGAAGGATTTATCACGCTCTACAGAGTATGCATAAATGTGAACGACATTATTCAGTAGGAGGAAAAAAACACAGGCAATTATCAGGCAGGAGTGAGACATTCAAAAACAGCTCTCAAATTGTCACCTCATTGGCACAGAACACACTTTATCTATGGGCCATAAACCACCAAGATAGAAATCAGTTACCCTGGTCTCAGAAGCTATAGCCTCATCTGAGAATGGGTATTTTGTATGCCATCTGGTTTTACAGTCCGAGCTTGGCTACATGATCTGGCTCAATAACTCAAAAACTAAAACTAAAAGTTAGCTCAAACAACTAAAAGATAACAGTAACTCTAAGTCTGAAATTTATATTACATATGTATGTGTGTGTGTGTGTGTATATATTTAAGTTGTATAGAGGGTGGCTCATGATATGTTTCAAACTTTACTACAGAATTATTTTAATCACTAAGCAGCACATGTAATTTTTTATTGGCCATGAATCAGCATCATGGTTCAAGCATGTCTAGAGAGAAATTCAGGTTTGCAACAAAGCAGCTGAGAATAACCCTGTGTACATATATGCCATTTAAAAATCTCAGCACAGTGGATTTTAATCAAATACAACACAAAATCAGTTATCTAAAAAAGCGGTTTTGTAATATTTACACAAAAGTATTAATTGATCTGGAATTTAGGTTTAAATTTAAATTAGATTATTTTAAATAATGTCTATAAAGAAAGGAGAAATTTTTTTCCTTTTAAGATTTTATTTATTTATTTGAAAGAAAGAGAGAATGAGAGACAGAGAGCATGAGAGGGAGGAGGGTCAGAGGGAGAAGCAGACTCCCTGCCAAGCAAGGAGCCTGATGCGGGACTCGATCCTGGGACTCAGGATCACGACCTGAGCCGAAGGCAGTTGCTTAACCAACTGAGCCACCCAGGCGCCCATATAAAGAAAGGAGAAATTGTAATAGCATTAAAGCAATTCCGAGACGGGGTCGCTGAGAACACGTGTCCGTGAGTTCAGCAATCCGTGTGTCCTCCTTTTGCCCACGCACCTTTCAGTCTTGACCTCCCAGCGATGCGCCCTTGGGAAAGCCCACCCACCCAGATTCCAGGCCACCTTGGAGGAGCTGAAGCTTTCTGACTACAGAGGGAAATACTTGGTCCTCTTTTTCTACCAGCTGGACTTCACCTTTGCCTGCCCCTCGGAGATCATGCCTTCCAGTGAGTATGCCAAGCACTTTGGCAAGCCGGGCTGTGAGCTGCTGGGGGTCTCTGTAGACTCCCAGATCACCCATCCGGCTTGGATCAACACTCCAAGGAAGGAACAAGGCTTGGGCTCTCTGAACATCCCCCTGTTGGTGGATGTAACCAGAAGCCTGTCCCGAGATTATGGCGTGCTGAAGGAAGATGAAGGCGTTGCCTACAGGGGCGTCTTTATCATCAATGGCAAGGGTGCCCTTCGCCAGATCACTGTCAATGATTTGCCTGTGGGGCGCTCCGTGGACGAAGTTCTGCGGCTGGTCCAGGCCTTCCAGTACACGCATGAGGATGGGGAAGTCTGTCCCGCTGGCTGGAAGCCAGGCAGCAACACAGTCAGGCCCAACGTGAACAGCAAGGAATAGAATACTTCCCTCCAAACACAATGAGGCTGGCAGACAGGTGGAAAGCTTAGGCTGTTGGCACCACCTACACCCCTACCTGGATACCCCAAGGCTGTGCCAGGAAAGGCCAGAGCTGCCCCTTTAAACAACATAATCCATGACCCTGGAGGGCTAGCCCAAAGCCTTCTCATTCTCCCAGCTGGGAGCTGGTGAATGGTGACCCCCTCCCTGGAGCCCACCTAGCTGGGCACCGGCCCCGAAGTGACCAATAAAGTATGAGGACAGAAAAAAACAAAAGCAAACCAAACCAAAACAAATTTCCAAGAAGGGAAGGCCTTATAATAGTACACTCTTACAATGAGAAGAAAATAATTATACATTTATGTTTGATAAAAAAACCTATATCCAGAATATATAAGGAATGCCCACATCTCTTACACATCACCGAAGAAGATATACAGTTGGCCAAAGGATGGTGAAAAATGCTCAAAATCATTAGTCATTAGAGAAGTGAAAATTAAAACCAAAATATCATACCCTTACACACCATTCCAGAAGCTAACATTAAAACAACAGATGCTAGTAAGCGTGTGCAGTTGGTAAGAAAGTCAAAATGTAGAGCCACTTTGGAAAATAGGTTGGTGGTTTCTTATAAAGATAAACATAATGTACTTTATTGCCCAACAATCTCACACCTGGGTATTTACCCAAGAGAAATGAGAATACATATCTGCATAAATCCTTAGATTCCAAATAAATTATTGTTACTCTTGTAGACTTAGTCTTTGGAAGCATTCAAAAGTTGCTTTTTTAAAATCCTGAGAAGAAGAGTCAGGATGCTTTTACTGTGTAACTTGAACACATGAAGTGATGTATATGTCACACTTCACACCTGGTTTATATTCTCCTGTGTTGTTACAACACTGCGTAACACAGTGTAACACTTTCTCAACCTGTCTTTAATTCACCTGGTTTCTCTAAGAGTTGTCCTGGTTATGTTAATGTTTTTCTTGACTAAGAATTCCAGGGGAAAGGAAGGACAAGAATCTTAATTTGCCCCTGAAAATCTTTAACTGACATCATTACATTTATTATACAAACTGCGATCACTATTAGAATTTTTTCTCAGAAGAAAATTATTTGGTTTTAGCATGGATACTGCTGAAAAAAGGAAGATTAGTTTATGTGATTATAAATCTTATATAAAAAGAGTCAATGTACATAAATGTACTCGACTGAATAGAAAAAAGATTGTTATTTTGTGAATATTAATAAATGAGCAATATTAATAAGTATACTTTCAGATTATACTTAAAATATGATAGTCCGTGGAAACACTATGTTTAATAAAGGGAGTATTGAATAAGTAAAATAAAAATTCCATCTGATTACAAATATCTTCTTATCTCCCTCATCTTGTATTAAAAGGTAAAATTGTGGTCATAATAAATTCTTTGAATTATTGCATATAAAATGAAAGATGCTTTACACTTATGTGTGCATAGATGTTTTTGTATGTATTCCTTCTTTTTTATACAAAGTAGAAGCTCTTTTGTTAAAATGATTCAGTACTTTATGACCTTTGCCAAGTTAATTCTTAAAATGAAAAATAACTTTTACATTTGAGTTTGGTAAGATAATTACAATAGATATCTCTATGTTTTTATAAATGTTCACTTTATATTTATTTTTATATTTATATATTTCACATTATATTTATAAATGTTTTTATAAATTTTCACTTTAAGATTCATGACTTTCTGAGGTAAAACTAAAGACAAAACATGACAAAGCAAAAACCTTACTTTCACTGCACCACCCACATTTTGTAGTATCATTCTGAAATTGGGCATACTTTATGACCTAGCAACACCAGGCAGCAATGAAAATGAAGTCTTCAGCCACATCCAATAAACTGAATAGAACTTACAGACAGGATGTTGAGTGAAAAAAAGAAAAGTCAGGGGGGAAAAACAGTATATATTGCATGTTTCCATTTATATGAAGTTAAAAAAAATCAGAACTAAACAATGGAGTTTGAGGTCAAGGCAGCAGTTGAATTGGGGAAGGACAAACAGAACAGTAATAGGAGAGGGTAAATGGGAATTCTGTGGGTGATGGTGCAGTTACGCCTAGTGGTATTTACCTGGTCATATTTACTCTGTAATATTTGTTCAAACTGTAAAATTGTAAATTATGTGCTTTTTTTTCTATGCATATTATACTTCATTAAAACTGTTTACAAAGTTTTAAGGAAAACCTCTAACCACTGGTGGGGGGAAGCAAGGTGTTTTCATACTTGGCAAAGCTATGTTTAGCCAAGCAGACCCACACACATATGACATGGATAAGGAAGAGTATATTATATTAAATTGTTGTTATGGTAACACATTTTGTGTTCATTATTAATTGAAAATTCTATCTCTTATAAAAAAATTCTGTTCAACCTAGTAGAGTAGGAACCTAGCACATATTTGTTTCCTAACACTGAAATAAATCTATAGTGGCTTGAAAAAACAGATCAGAGAATGGGGGTTTGGGTTGTCACTGTTGAAATACAGATTTTAACAAATTTTATGAAGAGAAGAAGAAAATCAGAAGGGAAATGGATGAAACAGGCAGAGGATTGATGAGGTAGAATCAGGGTATTTCTGGGGCGGTGGCTGATTGTAAGAGTGTCAAACACGGGTTTCCTCAAATCAGTCAGATACACAATGTCCTACGCTGCGCAGGCTATTTCTATATAATAAAACATTTTCTTACCCAAAATGCTTTTAGTAGCTTCCCTGAGAATGCTGCCAGAGTGTTTTGAGATAAGCATATTTATTGTGTCGAACTTTGCTGACATTTGTCCACTGAGATAAGCACAAGAGTAAATTGTTTCTCTGTTGACATTTGTTCTCAATGAAAGTTTTGTTTCCTTTTCTAGTAGGTAATGCTCTCAAAGTGTCCACTGGGTATTAAAACTGTGTCTTTTGAAATTGGCAAAGTGGTTTTTTTTACTCTTAAAAAAGTAATGTTTCTCTCTTGTTTGAGGGCTTTTTAACAACACCCTTTTGGTATTCTAACAGTATTTACATGTTTCTACTGAGTTGGATATTAGCTCCCTTATGGTTATTATAGCATTATTTAAATTAAATGAGTAATTTTTTGAAATAGCTCACCAACCTCCTGGAAACATTAATTAATTTCACTGAATCGTGATCCCTTCTCTCAGGGGGTTATACATTCAAAACTTTTCTTCAAAAACAGAAAAATATGTAAGAAGTGCTTAGCTGAATAAGAATATTGCATTGCATTATTGGGGTGCCCAGCTGGCTCAGTCGGTAAAGCATGCAACTCTAGATCTCGAGGTTGTGAGTTAGAGTGTGGGTGTGGAGACTGCTTAAAAATAAAATTTAAAAAATCCCTAAAAAAAGGAATATTGTATCATTATTTTTAACTAAATTACTTACCTCAATTTGGATAAATAGATAATAGATGATAGATAGATGATAGGTAGATAGACAGATAGATGATAGATAGATAGATAGATAGATAGATAGATAGATAGATAGACAGACAGATGGATGTAGGGTGGGACAGCATTAACCTTGCTCAGTGGAAAATGAGATTAGGATTTGTAAAACTGCCTTGAGGGGTGCCTGGGTGATTCAATCAGTTGAGTGCCTGACTCTTGGTTTCGGCTTGGGTCCTGGTCTCCCAGTCCTGTGATCAAGTGCCCATTGGGCTCCAAGCTTAGGGGGAGTTTGCTTGGGGAGTCTCTCTGTCTTCATCTGCCCTTCCTCCTGCTCATGTGTGCTCTCTCTCTCTAAAATAAATAAATGTTAAAAAAAAAAAAAGACTGCCTTGAAATCTAAATTGGAATGATAGAAATAAAAAAACATTCAAGTTTCTAAGACTTTCAGTAAGTTCGGTAGTATTGAAAAAAAGAGAAAAGTATTCATGGCAGAAATTCTTCCTAGGAACAGATTGTGTGAATGACTGTATTTTAGTATTTAGTATAGACTGAATTTTGTATTTTAAAATCGTATTAATATCACCAAATGTGGAAAGACATCACACAAAATAAACTATATATAGTTGGACCCTCTCTAAAATGCATTATAGGCAGGAAAAACTGAAAGAAAATGCAGAAAAGTTGTAATTGCTCATAGCTAATTATCTCTAATAAACAGAGATTTTAGAGAACAGAAGTCAAAAGAGAAAATGAATAAGAAGAGATCTACCAAAACAGTGGTGACAAGGGAAGAGATATGTGCAGAGGGTTCCTCTTGAAAGTAACCTGGCCCTAACTTTTACCCTAACTTTCTTGTAATTAACATGCTTACTATTATCAATATTTTGGACATTGTCATAAAATTAATAGCAAGTGGAACCACGATGCCTCTAGCTCTGTTCTTCCTCAAGATTTTTTGGCTATTTTGGATCTTTTGTGGTTCCATATAAATTTCAGAATTGGCTTTTCCATTTCTTGAAAAATGCCATTGGAATTTCGATAGGAATTAAGTTGAATCTATCACTTTGAGTAGTATGGACATTTTAACAATATTAATTCTTCAAATCCATGAACATGGGACATCTTTCCATTATTTGTATCTTCTTCAATTTCTTTCATCAATATCTTATAGTTTTCCACGTACATCTTTCACTTTCTTGGTGAAGTTTATTCCTATTTTGTTTTTTTTGATACTTTCATAAATGGGATTATTCTTATTTTTTTAAGGCTAGTCAAATGAAGCAGTGAGAGTTAAGAAGGAGTAACGAAATACGTAACTGGTTATAATCAATTAATTTTAAACACCACTGTACTTGGTTCAGCTAGAATTGTTTTCTTGATTTCCTTTTGTTGATGTAAAAAAATGCAACTGATTTTTGTACGTTGATTTTGTATCCTGCAACTTTACTGAATTTGTTTATTAGTTATAACAGTTTTTTTGGAGTCTTTAGGGTTTTCTACATATTGGATTGTGTCACTTGGAAACATATTTTTACTTCCTCCTTTTGAATTTGAATGCCTTCTATTTCTTTTTTGTTCTTTCTCATCTACTTGCTCGTGTTAGTACTTCCAGTACTGTGTTAAATAGAAGTGGGGAAGGTGGACATTCTTGCCTTGTACAATATTTTAGAGGAAAAGCTTTCCATTTTTCTTCATTGATTATGATGTTGGCTCTAGAGGTTTTTTTAGTAAATGTTCTCATTGTGTGAGGAGGTTTCCTTTTATAGCTATTTTGTTGAGAGTTTTTATCAGATATGTATACTGAACATTTCAAATGCCTTTTCTGCATTTATTAAGATGATATTTTAATCTTTTATCCTGTTATTGTGGTATATCCCATGGATTGATTTGCATATGTTAAACCAATCTTTCATTCCAAGGATAAATCCCACTTGGTCTTGGTATATAATCTTTTTGATGTGCTGTCAAACTCAGCTTGCTGGATTTATTGAAAATTTTGCATCTATGTTATCTTGAATACATTTGATAGGTATGATGTAAGTTACTTCTTTATCCTAAAGATACAACCTATAAGGTATTTTATAATACAAAAAGAGAAAACTTTTATTTAATAGACAAATGAAATGACATAAATAATTAACAGGATTCACAAGTCATAGAACCAGTGTCATAGTAGTGAAGAAATGCCTAATTTATTTTCCACATGAAGGATTAAATGTCCTTATGTACGTTTAGGAAAAAAAGGGAATAATCATAAGCACAAAGACCATTTTATAGTAACTGAAATGCATTATGAGAGAGACACATATTAGTTATTTATCTTAATATGAAAGTTTGAATTAATATCCAAACAAAAAGGTCATTTACAGATATAAAAGCAAGTAGTAAATTAGAGATGTTTATTCTTTCATCTTTTTATTTTTTATTATTGTTAGCAAATATTATTCTTTTTTTTGCAAATATTATTTTCAACATGCCTTTATCAGAATTCTTATTGAGAGATTTGTATAACTCATCAAAAACAAAAGCAAAAAATTAAATTATTATTTTAGAAAATAAAAGTTCAGTATAGTAACTATTGTCATCATTGGGATTAAACAAACAATATCAAGTTAAACTGATTGTGAAGTATAGTTTCAACATTTTTTTAATAGCAGCTCTTTTTAAAATCTATACTTATGATTTCTTATGCAAAGTGTAATTATAATTTTTCAAATTAAGTTCTATTGTATGAAAGTGTCTTTTCTGTCAAAAAACGAGGGAATATTAAGAGCACCAGAATATTAACTACATTTGTGAAGAAAGCAGAGACCCTTTTTGAACTCACAGGCTGTTATTTGACTCATCACATCTTTAATTAGGTGGAAAAAAAATAGAATCTCAAAGACTATATTGAGGTATTTCTTAAAAGTGTAAAATCTTACAGTCAGATAAAAAATAAGAAACTATGAATCCTTAAGACTTTAGTTGTGAGGAAAACTCACTGTGATGTGTGAAACTTTCATTATTAATATAACAGGGCACATTTGTAGCAATTTTACATGAAATTCAGATGTGACAAAAAAAGATATAAGGTTTTTACAAGGTCTTTTCAGTATTTAGCTTAGCAGTTAAAATAAAAAGTGATTATTTTCATCTGTAAGGATGATTTAAGTCATAGAATGTATGTGTTTTATTTATTCATTTATCAAACAAAGATTTAGGAAATGACTGCTATGTACTCTACTGTTTAATGAGTCTGTGTGTGTGTGTGTGTGTGTGTGTGTGTGTGTGTTTTACAGCAGTGTCTGATTTAGGCACTGAGTATATACCCAATGAAATATATATTATTTTTGTTTTCAAGGAGCTCATGACCTAGTAGTGCACATATTGAGTAAGTTAAGTTCCAACAGAAAATTTATAGACTAGAGAGTAAATTGAACTGACAACGGAGAACTGAATTGAGAACAAGTTCAATGATGGTAAATCCAATATGTCTGAGTGTCAATTAGCAACTTCAAGTGAAAGTTGTTTAAGCTTAAGAGCTAATTGTGAATGAAGTCTTTTTTTCCTATCCCTTCCTGGAATGTCAAAAAATGTTGCAGTTTCTACTGTAAGGCATGAGAAGGGATTCCAGTACAAGACTGGAGAAAAGTTCCAAAATATCACAAAGTAAAAAAAAAAATGCTATTAGCTAAAAGTAATTAAGAAAAGAAGGAAATCTGTTTCTCCTGCAGAGAAAGAGAGAGCATGAGAGGATTGGAGGAGAAGGGGGGGGGGGGGAAGAGGAAGAGGAGGGCAAAAGGGGTGAAGAAGCAAGAAGGAGGAGAAAAGCAAGAGTATGAAAAGAGGAAGGAGAGGGAGGAAAGAGGAGAGGGATGCATTTGTATTTAGTAACAAAAGTGATAAGTATTAACTGTGGAATATTTGGAGAATATCAAAATGCTTAAAAATAAAATAAAAATCCTCTATAAGCCTTGCATCCAATGAAAATGATCATTAATATTGCAGCAAGCGAGCTTTTAGATATATGTATTTATATGCATGGCAGAGGTAGCTCTACTGTCAATATTTGTCCTCTCTTCATCCTAGGCATATAATCAGCTTATCTTTTTCATATTTTTGAACAGTTATTTGAGGCTCTGTGCCTGAATTTTGGAAAAAACTACTTGTCCAGAACAGTTGAATGAGGTTGTACTTTTCTGTAGCCTGATCAGCCTGGATCTACAGGAGGTTAGGAATTTGAAGTGGAAGGAGAGCCTCTCTTAAAGCTGCTTGACTACAAATTCTTACACTGAATTGCTGCATAATGAGAAATGAACTTTTATTGTATATGGTCTCTGACTTGTTTTTAAACAACAGTTTGCATACTTTCAGTAATATATCAATAATTATTTTGGGGCTCCTGGGTGGCTCCATCGGACTCTTGGTTTTGGCTCAGGTCACCATCTTCAGGTTGTGAGACAGACCCCACGTCAGGCTCCACATTCAGTGGGGAGTCTGCTCGAGATTCTCTCCCTCTCCCTCTACCCCTCCCCTGCTTGGGTACTCCCCCACTCAAATAAATAAAACTTTTAAAAAGTAATTATTTTATCATATCATTATTTTATCATATATGGGATAATTAATTTAATGTTTCATAGTATAAGCTCAACAAATAACTAAACACTTCACAAAGCTTTGATTTTGGAGAAAAGTTTACCAAATTCAGTGGCAGTGCTTTTGAGGCGCATTACCCATGTGTTAAATGAAAGAATGCAAAGTATGCAAAGTAATTTTTTACTGAAATTATGGCTTATATTTAATTTTCAGTGGTACTATGTTTAGACATTACATGTTTAATAATAAATATTTATTATCCTGTTGGCTAATTTGTAATGATTTACTATGCTAATAAATTGTTACTATTTGATAAAATGCTAATAATTAAAATATTTTAATTTACAACATTTAAACATTGCTTTTTTTTCTTAAATACGATTCCCCTTAACATCCCCAAAACTGGAAAACAATGCAATTCTTTTGCAAACATCTATAGTACCTGGAATCAAGTTGACTTTAAAGGCACCTTGAATTCTCAGAAACAGCCTCAGTTTTAAAAGTGAATCAAGCCATAAATGGATAAACATTGTTAACAGGACTAACAAGTGATAGACTGGAATCTCATAAAAGTGAAGTGAGTGGCTGTATCTCACAATCCAATCTGTAATAACCCAGTTTTCTTTCCAAAGACCAATACCTTCAATGTCACTAGGTTAGAATCTAGATAAGACTTTAGGAAGAGGTGATCAGAGTTCTGAAACCAATGTGTGAAGAGAAGAGGGATTTATCTTTTTTGAGTATTTATAAGAGGTGTTTAGTAAGATATACTGTACCAGTACAGAAATTTAAATTAGCAAAGGCAAAGATTTCATAGAATACCTATTCAATGTTTAAGGTGAAAAGAGAAGTACCATTTATTTATCATATTTTATGTAATGATTTCTAATGAAAAATATCTCATGTATTTCTATATGTTCATTATTATCACCTCATTTTAGGGAGGAGACTTGGAGAAATCTAAGCTAATAATGCTAATAAATGGTGGACTTGAAACTAGAAGGTAATTTCTGTGATCTTGTGCCAATATTATTTAATGGGATAACCATGGTTACAGAATGTGAAAGACGGAGACCAAAAAAAGTGCTGGTTTTATACAATGTTTGTGTAAAATTGATTTTAGATATATAATGATATGCTATGGAAATTTTTAAATATTATGAAACTATAGAAGAACACTCTGAGAATGCTCTGAGCATTTCTGTCTTCATAATATGTCCATTGATAAGGAGAAGTTTAATATCTTCTTTTAAATAGATGCCAAAGGACATAATACTATATAGTATTCTTGCCAAAAGTTAGGAATACCCAAGTACTAAATGGTGAACAGATAACAGAGGGATGGCCAAATAACTTATAAATAGGGTATATTGGGCTTTAAATTTTAATTCCAATAAAAATAGCACCCAATAACCCAAAAACAAAAAGGGCAAACCCCAAATCTTAATTTAGATTTTAAAAAACTACAAATTTTCATCAAAAGTTTAGTTAGAACAACCCATGGTGACTTTCTGCTTAATAAAGTTTTTGAAGTCCTTCTGAAATCCTTTAATCACAGGGGATTAAGTTAGCTCCTTATTCATTAAAGAGGCAATTACTTCAGTACAGGTTGTGCTGAATGACATGGATATGACAAATAAAGCTATGAGAGAAAATATTCCACATTTTTCATGAGTTATTTTCATTTATATTCTGAACATGAAGGCATTCCGATCACTCTAATGGTTAAATACAATATAAGATTGCCTTTACAAGAGAGTGGATACTTGCACATTTGCTTCGAGAGCATAAGACTAAATCAAAATGTGTATAAATATGATACTAAAGAATATTTTAGTAGTTAATGTACTCAGCTTTGGGAGCATCCCCAATGAAGGGTATTTAACAAGTATGCTGTGAAGGTTCCAGGTTGTGAATTTTGCCAGTGTACATTTGATATTTGGATATATCTAGGGCAGTGTTTGCAGTTCTAGCATTGAATGATATTCAGAAGTTTAATTACTAGACAATCTTATTTCACACAGCAAGTTGCATGCAAAGCCTGAGTATTGTAGGTCATTTTCAGCTATCAACTTGTTTTACTCACCATGCTTGATAACCAAGCAGGTAATTTTTTCTTCCCTTGGTCATGCTATCAGGCCCTGATCCCATAACATTTTCCATGTCTGCACATTCTCATTGTATCACTGGTGAGCTCTTATGAATGTATCAGTTTCACAGTATCAGTCCTTTCCAAGTGATACACCAGATACTAAATATAACATCTGGTTATATTTTACACTCAAGTTGCCAAGGTTTACCCTTTCATCTAGAATATTGTAGCATATTCTCACTTTCTGTTACTTCATTTGTAATACTCTTCTCCCAAGTATCTCCTTAATACACTTTACTTTTCTTCTTTCCCGCCTATGACTAATGGTCAGTTGTGAAAAACTTGGTCTCACCACCTGATCTAAATTATAATTTCTTTCTCTGGCAGTCATTATCAACTTACTCTGTTTCATTTTATTTTGTTGCACTCGGAACTTGATATTTATATTTTATTTGTATATTTTATTTCTCTTCCATTAAATCGGAAACTCCGGGAGCTCAAAGATTAAAGTGTAGCATTATAGTACACACACTGTCTGTAACAGTGCTTGCTACGAAGCAGTATGCAGTCAGCAGATATTTGTCAAATAAAGTAATAAGGAGGTCTTTATCAGATAAAGGAAAGAATGGATAAATTCTTGGAGGCAACAGAAAAATATCCCTCGAGTTTCTATGCAAGAGTGTTTTTGTCTCTCATAGACGGTTCAGAATGGTCAGTTCAAAATGTTTACTGATCAGCAAAATATTTAAATATAACTAGAAAAATTCTATGCATGGTACTAATTCCACTTTCTACTTTGTTGGTTTCTGAAAAAAAAAAAAAAAAAAAACCTTGCCTTGATATTTTTTGTAGCAAGTTTCATCCATTTATTGAATACTATAACTGATCATTTTATGTGAATTTACATGCCTAATAACAAAATGCTTGCCCAACTGGAAAGATTTATTTTTTACCATGACTTGACAACAGATTTATAAAAAACATTTCTTATGAGTCAAAGAAAATAATAGGTTTAATTTTTTTTAACCAACTGAAAGAGTCAACTATTAATATTGTATTTTAAACCTCTATAAAGCGGAATTGAACCAATGATTGTAAAGCAAACACAGTTTAAACAATTAAAAAGCTTTTTCTCCAGAGGAAGGCAACTTTCTCAAAGGTGTAGATGGGAACCCTAATTTTTATCAATAGTTTTTATGATAAAAATTTCACATGGTGGATCAAAAAACAATGAAAAATGATGTTATTTTCTTGGAAAAACAACAAATCTTTTACCAATTCCAAGGTGCACATTATGTTTTGGTTTATAAGTTTTATATGATGCTATGTATAAAGTAATTTACATACTGTTTTTCACTTTTTTCTTTTGCTACTAGTATGTCTAATTATGGGTGTGTATAAAACATGTACAAAATTGTTTCTTACCATTTAAAATGACAGAATATGCCACTTAGGAAAGACATACCTCTATAATTTGAAATAACTCCCTATCTATTTCTAAATCAAAATGGCCCATTTCTTCTAATAATAACATTTATTAAAATATTATACCAATTTTTAAGAGCCATCCTATTAATTATACCACTATCCACAAGTTTAGAATTTTTAAGTTATTGAGTCATACTAGTCAAAGCTTAATGACAGTTTTGTATCATTCACTTAACCATATTTTAAATATTTAATGAAGTTAAATTGTCTGGTAGGAAGGCAGCATGATGTTGTACAATAATTTCTATGGTGGATCCCTAGGCTTCCTAAAAATTTGTATGTAATATCCACACAAAAATCACTTAAAAAATTAAATGGCTAAGCAGTTACGTTTTAAACTGCCTGAAAAGCATAGTGTCGGCATATTGTGTTTTACATATATCAGATGTTTATATATTTTTTTCTTTTAAATATGTCCACTGCTTAAATAATGTTTAAGAAGGAATTATCCAGTGGAAATAGGGTGGAATTTGGAGTGACAAGACCAGGGTTTGAATTGTTTCTTCACTGTGCTATTTCTATGGCCTTGTTACATATAACTCAGGTTCAGTTACTGAACCTAATCAAACCAATAATATCTGAAGAGAAGTTTGTATGCTTTTGCTTAGCCATTGGAAGAGAAAAGAAATGTATTTCTCACCAAAGACCATCCTTCCGTGGAGGTTGATAAGCCTCTCACAATAATAATAATAATAAAAAACTACTGATATTAGGAGCCAACCATGTTCTGGACAATTTTAAGATCATAGAGTATAAGTTGCCTCCTTAATCCTCACAGCAGCCCCAGAATTTCAGTATGATTCCCACTACACAGATGAGAAAAGTAAATTTCAGAATTAGTTATCTTGCAGCATATCATCCCATTAATAACACGATGGAACTCGGACTTGAATACAAGGAGTCCTTGCAGAGGACTCCAGAAACAGTCCTCTTACCTTTTATTAAGAATTGCCTTTTGTATCAGTGTTTTCACGTCAGCAGTGTTAAAAACAATTATTCATAGCCATTTATGGACACATAGAAGTGTCTATTGAAATGCAGCTGAAAACAATCAGCAGAAAATGTGTTGGTTTAAATAATAGTTTACCATCCTAATTTCCTCCCTTTTTTTTTTTTTTAAAGATTTATTTATTTGACAGAGAGACACAGCGAGAGAGGGAACACAAGCAGGTGGAGTGGGAGAGGGAGAAGCAGGCTTCCCGCTGAGCAGGGAGCCCAATGCGGGGCTCCATCCCAGGACCCCGGGACCATGACCCAAGCCGAAGGCAGATGCTTAATGACTGAGCCACCCAGGCACCCTAGAAAAATACCCAATGCAATGGACTGAATATTTGTGTCCCCCAAAATGAATATGTTGAAATCCTACTGCATAATGCCATGGTATTAGGAGGTAGGGCTGTTGGTATGTGATAAGGTCATAGGGGTTGAGCCCTCATCAATGGGATTAGTGCCCTTATAAAAAGGATCCCTCTCATCCTCTTTCCATCATGTGGGGACACAAAGAGAGGTTGGCAGTGTGCAATTAGGACTCGGATCTCACCAGACATGGAATCTGCTGGCACCTTGATCTCAGACTTGCAGCCTCCAGAGTTTGAAAAATACATTTCTATTATTTATAAGCCACTCAGACTCTGGCCTTCTGTTACAGCATTCTAAATTGAATAGGACACCCAGGGAAGTTAAAACAAGCAAACAAAAAACCCTCAAATTGCAATAAAACCAGAAACAAAATTCTCTATTCTATAACTTCCACGAGTTAAAATGGGCAGATATTAAATCAATAAATGCTGAAATATCAAGTTGGGAATAGTTAAGGGAAGACGTGTTGCAGGAATAGTGCACAGAAGGGGTTGTTACTTGTACATCTGCTGTTGGAGGAGGATCTAAACACTGTTTCACTTATAGGATATATCCTCTAAAACATTTTAGCTGTACTCTTGAACTTAGAGCAATTTTAGTTAATAATTGTTAAATTCATATATATATAATATTTTGTATATATATTATACATATCCATAATATATCCTTTTATACACACACACACATATATATATATATCTTTTTTGCTGAAACCACCACTAATATTTAGTTCAGAAGGAAAGGATTTTACTACCATAATAGTGAATTATGACATATATTGAAGGAAAAAAATGTTTAATGTCAAAAATTGAGTTATTCTCTATAATATTAAGTGGAAGTAGATGCTCTCTACTTTTCATGTGGAAGTGGACCAATGTCTGTAAAGAGTGACAAATAAAGTTAATACTGATTCCAAACAACAAAAAAAATTGAGTTAAAAATTAAATAAAATTTGTTGAAACTAAAAATGGATTAGAAAATAGAAAAGAGGGGAGGGGGAAAGATGGCAGAGGAGTAGGGGACCCTATTTCAACTGGTCCCTGGAATTGAGCTGGATATCTACCAGACCACTCTGAGCACCCACAAAACCAGCCTGAGATGTAAGAAGATCTGGATCTCTACAAACAGAATATCGCAGGTGGTTGGTTGTGAGGTACGAAGTGGGGAGCCGTGATTCTATGGGCAGATATTGGAGGATAAACGGCAGCGGGAGGGAGCCTGGCCATGGGGATCCTACACCGCCGGTGAGTGACAGCCTCGCGCGCTGCAGACGGGCACAGACTTGCAGACCGGTAGTGTCAGGAAAGGACTTTAGGGCAGCCCCTGGGGTGGAAACCCGGAGTGGCAGAGTCGCACGCGCACCCGCGACCCAGGAGCGGCTGGCGGTTTTAGAAGCACAAAGGGCAGAGACGCGCCCCGACCTGGAGGCAGGACTGGGAGCGCTGCGGAGGGGCGCACAAACCAAGATGCTGTAGTTTATAGCAACACGGACAGAAAAGGAGACAGTGGGGCCTGGAGAGCTCACTGAAGAACAGACTGGGGTCTCTCTGCTCTGAGGCAGAGGGTTGGAAACGGTCTCTTCTGCTCTGACTCGCGGAAGAGACGTGGAAAGTCACCAGAGAAAGCCGCCAGAGAACAAAAGCCCCGAAGACTGATTCCCGCTGAGCCCATCCCCCACCACAGGGGCGCAGGGCAACTCCGCCCAAACAGGGTTGCCTGAGTAACAGTGCGGCAGGCTCCTCCCACAGAAGATAGGCTGGGAAAACAAGAGGCCAGGAACCCTAAGGTCCCAAGAAAACAGGTGCATCTTGCTTGGGTTCTGGTCAATAATTTGGACTCTATACATTCCCTCAAACACCCATCAACAGAATGACTAGGAAGAGGAGCCCCCAAAATAGAAAAGACTCAGAGATTATGACTTATGCTGCAGATTTAAAATGGATACAGATATAACCAAGATGTTGGAGATGGAATTCAGGCTAGCAATTGTGAAGACAATGGCTAGAATGGAGAAATCAATTAATGGCAACATAGAGTCTCCAAGGGCAGAAATGAAAGATGAATTGGCAGAACTTAAAAATGCTATCAATGAGATCCAATCCAATCTAGATAATCTAACAGCTAGGGTAACTGAGGCAGAAGAGAGACTAAGCGACCTGGAAGACAATATAATAGATAAAAAGGGAAAAGAGGAGGCCAGGGAAAAACAACTCAGAATCCATGAAAATAGAATTAGAGAAATAAGTGACACCATGAAGCGTTCCAATGTCAGAATAATTGGAATCCCGGAGGGAGTAGAGAGAGAGAGAGGACTAAAAGATGTATTTGAGCAAATTGTAGCTGAGAACTTCCCTAATCTGGGGAATGAAACAAACATTCGTGTCCTAGAGGCAGAGAGGACCCCTTCCAAGCTCAAGGAAAACAGGCCAAGACCCTGGCATGTAATAGTAAAACTTGCAAATCTTAGAACCAAGGAAACCATCTTAAGGGCAGTTAGGGGGAGGAGATTCCTAACGTACAGAGGGAGGGACATCAGAATAACGTCAGACCTATCCACAGAGACCTGGCAAGCCAGAAAGGCCTGGCAAGACATATTCAAGGTACTAAATGAGAAGAACATGCAGCCAAGAATACTTTATCCGGCAAGGCTTTCATTTAGAATGGATGGAGAGATGCAGAACTTCCATGACTGGCAGAAACTGAAAGAATATGTGACCACTAAGCCAGCCCTGCAAGAAATATTAAGGGGGGGTTCTATAAGGAGAAAGACCCCAAGAGTGATATACAATGGAAATTTACAGGGACAATCTATAAAAACAACGTCTTCACAGGCAACATGATGACAATTAATTCATATCTTTCAATAATCATTCTCAACGTGAATGGCCTAAACGCTCCCATAAAACGGCACAGGGTTGCAGATTGGATAAAAAGATAGGACCCATCATATGCTGCCTACAAGAGACTCATTTTGAACCTAAAGATACATCCAGACTGAAAGTGAAGGGATGGAGATCCATCTTCCATGCCAGCGGACCTCAAAAGAAAGCTGGGGTAGCAATTCTTATATCAGACAAATTAGATTTTAAACTAAAGTCTGTAATTAGAGACACAGAAGGACACTATACCATTCTTAAAGGGTCTATCTAACAATTGTAATCTAACAATTGTAAATATCTATGCCCCCAACATGGGAGCAGCCATCTACATAAGCCAACTGTTAACCAAAATAAAGAGTCATATTGATAACAATACTTTAATTGTAGGAGACCTCAATACTCCACTCTCAGCAATGGACAGATCATCTAAGCAGAAAATCAACAAAGAAACAAGAGCTTTGAATGATACATTGGACCAGATGGACCTCATAGATATTTACAGAACATTCCACCCTAAAACAACAGAATACTCATTCTTCTTGAGCGCACATGGAACTTTCTCCAGAATAGACCACATACTGGGTCACAAGTCAGGTCTCAACCGATACCAAAAGATTGAGATTATTCCCTGCATATTCTCAGACCACAATGTTCTAAAACTGGAACTCAATCACAAGAAAAAATTTGGCAGAAATTCAAACACTTGGAAGCTAAAGACCACTCTGCTCAAGAATGTTTGGGTCAACCAGGAAATCAAAGAACTTAAACAATTCATAGAAATCAATGAGAACGAAAACACATCGGTCCAAAACCTATGGAGATGGAATTCAGGCTAGCAATTGTGAAGACAATGGCTAGAATGGAGAAATCAATTAATGGCAACATAGAGTCTCCAAGGGCAGAAATGAAAGGTGAATTGGCAGAACTTAAAAATGCTATCAATGAGTCTCCAAGGGCATAGATATTTACAGAACATTCCACCCTGCATACTCCCCCACCCTCCATACTGCAAAGGCGGTCCTAAGGGGGAAATACATAGCCATCCAAGCCTCGCTCAAAAAAATAGAAAAATCCCGACTTCACCAACTAACTCTACACTTTAAAGAACTAGAGAAAAAACAACAAACGATGCCTAAGCCACGCATTAGAAGAGAAATAATTAAAATTAAAACAGAAATCAATGAATTAGAAACCAGAAACACAGTAGATCAGATCAATGAAACTAGAAGTTGATTCTTTGAAAGAATAAGATCAATAAACCACTGGTCAGACTTATCCAAAAGAAAAGAGAAAGGACCCAAATTAATAAAATTATGAATGAAAGGGGAGAGATCATGACTAACACCAAGGAAATAGAAACAATTATTAGAAATTATTATCAACAACTATATGCCAATAAACTGAGCAATCTGGGTGAAATGGAGGCCTTCCTGGAAACCTAGAAGCTGCCAAGACTGAAACAGGAAGAAATTGACAACCTGAATAGGCCAATAACCAGTAACGAGATTGAAGCAGTGATCAAAAGCCTCCCAAAAAACAAGAGTCCAGGGCCTGATGGATTCCCTGGGAAATTCTACCAAACATTCAAAGAAGAAATAATACCTATTCTACTGAAGCTGTTTCAAAAATTAGAAACAGAAGGAAAACTTCCAAACTCATTCTATGAGGCCAGCATTACCTTAATCCCCAAACCAGGCAAAGACCCCATCAAAAAGGAGAATTTCAGACCGATATCCCTGATGAATATGGATTCCAAAATCCTCAACAAAATCCTAGCTAATAGGATCCAACAATACATTAAAAGGATCATCCACCATGACCAAGTGGGATTTATCCCCGGGATGCAAGGGTGGTTCAACATTCGCAAATCAATCAATGTGATAGAACACATTAATAAGAGGAGGGAGAAGAACCATATGGTCCTCTCAATTGATGCAGAAAAGCATTTGACAAAATACAGCATCCTTTCCTGATTAAAACTCTTCATAGTATAGGGATAGAGGGAACATTCCTCAAGTTCATAAAATCCATCTATGAAAAACCCACAGCGAATATCATCCTCAATGGGGAAAAGCTGAGAGCCTTTCCCTTAAGATCAGGAACACGTCAAGGATGCCCACTCTCACCACTATTGTTCAATATAGTAATAGAAGTCTTAGCAACAGCAATCAGACAACAAAAAGAAATAAAAGGTATTCAAATTGGCAAAGAAGTCAAACTCTCTCTTTTCGCAGACGACATGATACTTTATGTGGAAAACCCAAAAGACTCCACCCCCAAATTACTAGAACTCATCCAGCAATTCAGTAATGTGGCAGGATACAAAATCAATGCACATAAATCAGTTACTTTCTTATACACTAACAACGCAACTGTAGAAAGAGAAATTAGAGAAACGATTCCATTTACAATAGCACCAAAAACCATAAGAAACCTCGGAATAAACCTAACCAAAGAGGTAAAGGATCAATACTCTAGGAACTACAAAACACTCATGAAAGAAATTGAAGAAGACACAAAAAGATGGAAAAATATTCCATGCTCATGGATTGGAAGAATAAGCATTGTTAAAATGTCTATGCTACCCAGAGCAGTCTATATCTTCAATGCCATCCCGATCAAAATTCCAATGACATTTTTCAAAGTGCTGGAACAAACAATCCTAAAATTTATATGGAATCAGAAAAGACCCCGAATCGCCAAGGAAATGTTGAAAAAGAAAAACAGCTGGGGGCATCACGTTGCCCGATTTCAAGCTATATTACAAAGCTGTGATCACCAAGACAGCATGGTACTGGCACAAAAACAGACATATAGACCAATGGAACAGAATAGAGAACCCAGATATGGACCCTCAACTCTATGATCAGATAATCTTTGACAAAGCAGGAAAAAACATGCAATGGAAAAAGACAGTCTCTTCAGTAAATGGTGCTGGGAAAATTGGACAGCCACATGCAGAAGAATGAAACTTGACCATTCTCTAACACCATTCACAAAGATAAACTCAAAGTGGATGAAAGACCTCTATGTGAGACAGGAATCCATCAAAATCCTAGAGGAGAACATAGGCAGTAACCTCTTTGACATCAGCCACAGCAACTTCTTTCAAGATACATCTCCAAAAGCTAGTGAAACAAAAGCAAAAATGAACTTTTGGGATTCATCAAGATAAAAAGCTTCTGCACAGCAAAGGAAACAGTCAACAAAACAAAGAGGCAACCCACAGAATGGGAGAAGATATTTGCAAATGACACTACAGATAAAGGGCTGGTATCCAAGATCTATAAAGAACTTCTCAAATTCAACACCCAAAAAACAAATAATCAAGTCAAAAAGTGGGCAGAAGATATGAAAAGACACTTCTCTGAAGAAGACAGACAAATGGCTAACAGACACATGAAAAAATGTTTATCATCATTAGCCATCAGGGAAATCCAAATCAAAACCACATTGAGATACCACCTTACACCAGGTAGAATGGCAAAAATGGACAGGGAAAGAAACAACAAATGTTGGAGAGGTTGTGGAGAAAGGGGAACCCTCTTACACTGATGGTGGGAATGCAATTTGGTATACCACTTTGGAAAACAGTGTGGAGGTTTCTCAAAAATTTAAAAATAGAGCTACCCTATTACCCAGCAATTGCACTCCTGGGTATTTACCCCAAAGACACAGATGTAGTGAAATGAAGGTCCATATGCACCCCAATGTTCATAGCAACAATGTCCACAATAGCCAAACTGTGGAAAGAGCCGAGATGCCCTTCAACAGATGAATGGATAAAGAAGATGTGGTCCATATATACAATGGAATATTACTCAGCCATCAGAGAGGATGAATACCCAACTTTTACATCAACATGGATGGGACTGGAGGAGATTATGCTAAGTGAAATAAGTCAAGCAGAGAAAGTCAATTATCATATGGTTTCACTTATTTGTGGAACATAAGGAATAGCATGGAGGACATTAGGAGAAGGAAGGGAAAAATTGGGGGAGTGGGAATTGGAGGGAGAGATGAACCATGAGAGCCTATGGACTCTGAGAAACAAACAGGGTTTTAGAGGGGAGGGGGGAGGGGGGATTGGTTAACCTGGTGATGGGTATTAAGGAGGGCACGTACTGCATGGAGCACTGGGTGTTATACGAAAACAATGGATCGTGGATCATCACATCAAAAACCAATGATGTATTGTATGGTGATTAACATAACATAATAAAATTAAAAAAAAAAAAAGAATGAAGACAAAATAAAGACCTATCATCATCCAAAAAAAAAAAAAAAAGAAAAGTAAGAGAGCTGTGCATCGAAGATGAGTACATTTAAAGTTTTGAAACAGATTTACTACTAGAATTAATAAGAAAAAATTGAGATCACTCTGCCCTCATTAAAATTCATCAGTATATTTATTTACACAGAAGCAGAAATTTTTTTAAAAACATGTAAAGATGATACACTGATATATATGCCCAGATGATATTTTCAGCTCTTAGTGCATCTAATATTTTTCTACCACATTTGACTGTCTTGTTTTTCTGGGGCTCCTAATGGATGTATGTGGAGATCTGTCTTTATGGCTGGTAATGAGGTATGTGTTTTATCATGAAAAGTCAAACAGGAAAAATAATAGCAGAATTTAAATTCATATCAGAATTATAGTTGACATTTCAGAAAAGTGGATAAAAGACCTTGACTTCTTGTGAAAAAGAAACACAAAGACATTCTTTTCCAAATTTGACAACAGACATCAACCTACATATCTGAATATTTAATTAAATTCCTAGTAAGGTTAAAAACAACAACAACCAAAAAAACCAAACTTAAATGTATAATGTTTAATTCAATGGCCAGTTCACAGTCAAAACACAAGGAAAGTAGTCTCAATCAATAAGAGCAAAAACACAAAGAATCCAACAGAGGTAGATGTATACACAAGATGTCAACTATTGGAAAGATAATAAACTTACTCAAGTGTATAGAATAGAGAATTTTGTTTCTAGTTTTAATGAGTAATTATTTTATTTTATTTTTTATATAGTTCAGAGATTTTATTCTAGGAGCTTGTAATTACAGTGCTTGCTTGTCGAAATGATAATTGAGAACAAGTATACAAAACAGTTGATTCCTCATTGTGTACTGAAAACAAGAGGTTCTAGGATGCCAAATAAACCTGTGCTGAGAATTTTCCCAAGATAAAGTTGAACAGCTCCAGTTTCTTCAGTGTTTATCAAAATACAAAAGAAAAAAAGTAGAGGTCATTGTTTTGATGGCAAATCTGACCCTTTCAGGCTGAAGGAGTGAAAGCATATGGAGAGGGAGGGCTCCGGGGATCTGGGCACTGAGGTTCCAGGATGACCACCACAGGCCATTCTGCATGGTCATGATAGGGGCCCTGTGATTTTGTCTGTCTCAGGTCATCCTGCATCCCCTAGCTTTTGTGCTTGTACTTGTGCTTACTCGGACACCCAGGAAACAGGCTGGGGGCTGTGGTCACCGTTCATAGACCCCTTGGAGGAACTCTAGCCTTCCCTTGGGTCAACCTGGGCACTCTGGCTTGCTCCAGGCTGTCTGGCTTCTCACCAGCAGGAGGGCGAGTGGGTGGGCGAGCCACCCTAGACAGACTCTTTTTACAAAGCTAGCTGATGAATCTATGACACATAATACCTGTGTATATTTGTTTTTGTTTGTACTGTCTGCATTTTGTAGGAAATTGCCAATTGTTTGCTAAAATAGAAGAATGCTGGAGTACAGGAAAAGTGGTTAAATAAGAAAAATGTAGCCAAATTAGTAGTGATTTCTTCTTTTGACACTAACATTTTTATTCATGAAGATATTTTCCAGCTGAATAACAAAAGACACAAACAAAAATGGCTTAACCAATGTGCCAAGTTATTATCTGATAGATGTAGAGTTATTCAATGAATAGATCATTTAACATACCCAATATCAGTAAATCTGAAATTCTTTGTGTTTTTTTCACTCTGTGTTTCTTATTAAGTCTTGTCTTAGCTCAGGCTACCATAGTAAAATACAATAGACTGAGTAGCTTTAAAAAAAAAAAAATTATTTCTCACAATTCTAGAGACTAGGAAGTCCAAGATGCCAGCTGATTCAGTTCCTGATGAGAGCTCTCTTCCTGGCTTGCAAATATCTACCTTCTCACTATGTCCCCAGGTGACTTTTCCTCAGTGTAAGTCAGTGGAGAGAGAGAATGAGCTGTGGTTTCTTCCTTTTTTTACAAGGATACAAATCTCATCATGGGAGCCCCACCCTCATGACCTCATCTAAACGGAATTATCTCCCAAAGACCCCACTTCCAAATACCATCACACTCAAGGTAAGGGCTTCAGCGTATGAATTTTGGGTAAAACAAATATTCAATCCGTAAGAAGTCTACTACTTCTCAACATCTTCAGATGCCTACCATAATTTCTGGCTATCAAATGCATATATAATAATGTCAAGCTGAAATAAAATAAGCTTTTCTACCTTAGCACCTCTTTTTATCAGAGAAAACCCTACTCATATGCCCCTCAACAAATTTCCCTTGTTGGCCAGTATTTTGCCATATCTCATTCTCTAAAATTTCAACCAGTAAAGCTAGTGGAATTACCATGATTGATTTAGATCAATCAAGATTCACTGCCTGGGTTTGTGAAAGGCTCATTTTTCTCTGAAGCACAATTTACTAAGGGTTTATATTAAGGGATATGGTAGGGAAAATGTATATTTTAGGCAAGTAAGAATATCTAACGTATTCATTGACTCCTGAATAACCTTGGCAAGTCACTTAATCCTTCTCTGCCTCAGTTTCTTTATAAATTAATTATGAGTCTGTTGATACATAAAAGGTATCCCAAAATTCAGTAGCTTAAAACAACAAACATCTGAAGTCTCACAGTTTCTGAAGGTCAGATTAGCTGATTGTGGTTCAGAGTCTCTTTTGAGGTGGAAATCTTTCTATCAGCTAACTGCAGTCATCTGGGGACTCAACTGAGCTGGAAAGATCTGCTTGTAAGCTTCCGGATGTGATTTTCTGCAGGGCTTACATCCTTTCTGGTGTGAGCTGGAGATTTCAAGTTTTCACCATGAAGATCCACCAAGAATGATATATTTTATTCATGAAATCTTTACCAACTTCCCTCAAATAATGCCATAAAAATGCACATTTTATCCAGAGTGGAAGATAACATTTTCCTGAAGGGAAAGTATTCATAAAAGAATCTCTCACAAATTATATCTTGTCAAAGAATTGATAAATCTGACTCTTGAAAGAATATTTGGGCTTGAGAACATTATCTATCATTTGGATTCATTTCTCCTCACTCCCCTACATCTTCTCCCTCAGGATTTCCAAAATACTTTACTAATTTCATTTCAAGCAGTCTGAAAACACAAAATCTGCCTTCAGTCAATCCACTCAGAATTCACTAGAAAATACAGATTTTCATGAAAAGAGAAAGAGAACAGAAAAGAGAAGAAAAAGCATACTCATCATTAGGATCTATGGTAAGACTAATTTTTTTTTCCTTTTCTTGTTCAGATAAGTGTTTAGATTTATAGCACTAACAGATATTTGACAAAGATTTAGACGTTGTTAAAACACGGGAAGCCTTTACAGAGAGAGGAAAGTATTCAAGTTGTTTGGCTATTACCATTAGGTATCATGGCTTTATATTCCCTTAACAAAAGAGTCTATCAATTAGCTATAGTTGAGGTCCAATGACTAGAAAGTAGTATGACTTTTAAACTTTAGTGACTTAATTTGATTATCTCTGCATTTTGGTTCATATACAGTCATAATGAAATTGGTAGGTTCAGAAAGATTCAAACAAATTAAGGATGTTTTTCCTCCAAAAACAACTTATTTATTAATAGTCATAGAAGAATGTCTCATAGACAATTCTATTTTCTGTCTGAACTGTTAATTCCTGAGTTTAGGAATTCTTTTTATAAACCTTTTAATTATTCAAGTCAGATAAAAATAGAAGTTACCTTTACAAAACTAATGTGTCATTTTTGTAACATTGTCTTAGTAAGATTATTACCCCTGTCAGTGTTCTGTAATAACTGTTTCTTTTTTTTTTTTTAAGATTTTTTTTTTTTTAAATTTATTTATTTGAGAGAGAGAGAATGAGAGAGAGCAAGCACATAAGAGGGGGGAGGGTCAGAGGGAGAAGCAGACTCCCTGCCGAGCAGGGAGCCCGATGCGGGACTCGATCCAGGGACTCCAGGATCATGACCTGAGCCGAAGGCAGTCGCTTAACCAACTGAGCCACCCAGGCGCCCTGTAATAACTGTTTCTAATACAACTTAGTAAAACTAAAACTAAGTTTTTGTCTTAATAATCATTAACTTTATCAATGATATTACTTAAGTAGTTGTTTTGCCCCATTTTTTACTAAGAGAGATGGCCTTATAAATGAGAATATTTTTGAGCACAGTGTTTTTATGATCAGGGTTTATTTTACTTGTTCTGGCTATTATTATAATGTAATAATAGCTATTATGATATAATAGCTTTATCTCACTATTAAAACTGCAGCTATTAAAACTGTATAATACCTTTGGTGATAGACCCCACTAGATTTAGATAATATTTTTAGATGATAATCAATATTAATAAGATTTCTCAATTTACATATACATGGTTTAAATTATTAGAAAAATAAGTGAACTTTTTGACATTCATAATTCAGTAAGTTTTTTTCACTGTCACTGTGCATCATTTCTGTTCTTCTTGGGAAAGAGACACACTCTCGGGGCTTATTAATATAATATATTCTGTAAAATAAATTAGCATATATGTGTTACACTAGAATAATATATTTCTCCAGTTTCTAATCTAGACTTTTATAAAAATAAATGGAATCATTATGTGGTTTTGAAATATATTCAGATTTTTTATAACATTTAGAGATTTGTTATCTTAATTTCATTCTATTTAGGCTATTTGAGACTACTTTATATTCCCTGGATAAACAGAGGGAAATAGTTCTTTTTTCTTTTTTTTTTTTTTCCTTTATACAGAAAGAAAATTAAACTATTTTGCATTTGAGGACTTGTGCTTCTGGCCACCACATGGTAACTGGGGCTGGCATATTTGTTCTCCTTTAAATAGACAATCAATAAAATATATGATAAACATTTTCATATACTAGAAATCAGGAAGCACAGGAAATTGATCCATGAAAGAAGGGAAATGAAGTAGGTGAGCTCTCCCTTGGTCTGGCTTATTGCCTGGAGAGAATTTCCATGTTACAAAACAGAGGGGGTTCTCAAACAGAGCTTAGTGGGCTTGCTGAGTTGAGGAAATGGAGTTCATTGAAGTTGAGATGGGGGCTTCTTCTTTGATGAGAAGCTTAGGAGCTTAGAATTTAGAGGACACAATAGTGGAGAAGAGGATGCTACAGAAAAGAGAGGAAGATCAGGAGATCTGTATAATTGTCCACTTCAGTCTTGAGCAGAATTCTGAGCTATGCATGGATGAGAAGAATTTAACCTGAGCCAGGAAAGAAACCACAGAAAGAGAGTAAGCAGGATAATCCCTGGAGCTCACACAAATTGGTGGCTGGCTCATGCTCCAATCAGCCAGAAGGAAAAACCTCCTAAAACATGTGACACCTTATGGAATGTTCAGAGTGGTTTTGTTTTACTACTGGTGTAAAATCAGGCTTCAACTAAAGGCTGCTCTGGACCTGCCCTAACAAAGTTTAAAACAGACCTCCAAAGAATTAAATAGGTTAAAAATAAGCTAACTATATTTAAAAAGTCCAATGACATTTTCAGAAATATAACAAAATTTAGCACCAACCAGAGTAAAATCCACAATGTATGGCATTCAATAAAAAATAACCAGGCATCCAAAGAAGCAACAGAGTAGATCCATAACCAGAATCAATCAACAGAAATTGACATAGAAAAAAAACCCAGATAGTAGAAAAGACAGATACAGCTATTAATAAACCTATTATAAGTATAACTCATATGTTTAAGCAGGTAGAAGAGGGACACCTGGGTGGCACAGTCACTTAAGCATCTGACTCTTGGTTTCAACTCAGGTCGAGATCTCCAAATCCTGAGATTGAGCCCCACACTGTGCAGAGTCTGCTTAAAAGACTCTCTCTTTCTCTCTGCCCTCCCCCCAAATAAATAAATAAATCTTAACAAAGAAAAAAAAGAAACTAGAAGAAAACATGAATGTGATGAGGTGAAAAAGAAAACTGTGGTGCAGAATACAATATCTGAAATGAAAAATACACTGAATGGGGATAACAGCAGATTAAACACTACAGAAGAAAAGATTACTTAAAGGATACAGCAAAAAGACTTAGCCAAATAAATCACAGCGATGTAATAAACTACAAAAATGAAAAGGGAAAAGTGAGCGGAACACCAATGAGTTGTGTGTTAACATCAATTGCTCTGGCTTCACATAATCAGAATCCGAGAAGAAGAGAGAGTGGGGAGAGGAAAGAGGAAAATATACTTGAATTAATAATGAATACATTATTTGAAGAAAAATGGATATATTTTTGATAAAAATATTAACCCACTGTATTAGGATCACATTGCTAGTGTAACAAATTATCACAAACCTAGTGGCTAAAAATGACACAAATTTGTCATCTAAAATTTCTAGAGATCTGAATTCTGAAGTGGGTCTGGGCTAATATCACGGTGTCGGAAGTATCACATTCCCTTCTGGAGGCTGTCGGGGAAAATCACTTTTCTTGCCTTTTCCAGCTTTTAGAGGCTGCCTGCTTTCCTTGGCTGGTACCCGTTCCATCTTCAATGCCAGCTATGGCCAGTCGAATCTTTTTCGCACTGCCTCACCCTGACACTGTCTCTTCTGTTTCCTGTTTCCACTTTTAAGAGCCCTTGTAATTACTGTCAAAACTCCAGAAATAACAAACTTTAAACCACCAAATGAATAAATGGTATTATTGTGCATATAAGAACAGTTCTCAAAATGGGAGCTTTCAAAAGATAAAAACTCTGATGAAGGTTAGAGGCATGAATTTACAAGATGGCTTATAAAGTGAAAATGAGGAAGTTGTATAATCTTTACAATGAATAGTTATTCCAGTGGGGATACCCAGATGACAGGGGATTGGTTAATAGTGATTATTTTATACCATTTTTAGGAAAATGACAAGTTTATTTTATGATTATCAGAGGCATTTACAAGAAATAACCTAAGTAAAGTTTCATAAAATAAGCTTCTGTTCATAAAATAAGCTAGATTTTCTTTTGTTTAATTAGTTTTGTCTGTTCAGGGAATTCTCTAATCCAATCTCCATTTCACAGTTAATTTAACTTTACATTGGCCCCTCCTGGATTATCTATGATAGTCTCCCTATTTTAAAGTTAGATTATTAGCTAACTTATTTCCATCTGCAACCTTAATTCCCCTTTTCCATGTAACATAACATATTAACAGTTTCTCAGGATTTGGACTTGGATGTCTTGAGAGCCCATTATTCTGCCCATCATACCTATAGATTCTATAAGTTTAACATACCTCAAACAGAAAGAACATGAACAAAACCACATGAAGGCACATCATAATCAAATTACTAAAATTAGAGGAAAAACAAAACAAAACAAAATTCAAAGGCAACCAGAAATTTAGGGCATGGAACATTGTAAATAATGTTGCTCCTAACTCAACCAGGAGGAAGAAAAAAATTATATGTATATAACTTATCTTGAGCACATCAGAGAGCTGACTGCTGACTTCAGAGGACAATCAACACTCTGACTTCCAAAGGGGGAGAAGTTTTTGCAGTAGTGGCAGGTAGATTTCAATTTTGCCAGGGCAGGGGAAAAGTGACACCCATCTTAAAAACAAATTAGAAGAAATCAGCAAAAATATTAAAGACCACATTAAAGCCAAGGTTGAGTTGTCATGAGAGTTAGCAAAAACTAGGGGTAGCAAACATAAGACAAGGATCCCAAACAGTCACAAAGTTCTTTTCCATGGGTTTCTACTAAGTGCTCATGAAAAATCCTGTGGTTAGTGCAGGATCCATGGAAAACATCTCTACATGACACAAATGTTCAGTAGGTGATAAGTGTTTGTGAGGGAATGAGCACAAAACCCTGTTCATATATCTGTGACCTTTTTTCCTAAGAAGTAAAATTCTTAAGCTGTGGTGGAAAAAGCCACAAATTGTCTTTCAGAACCCAGGAGAGAGAAAAAGAAAATCAACTGATTCTATAAAATGAGTAAAAACAAAGCTGGTCGACTTCTGTAGGACAGATAGGCAACTCTCTGGCACCCAGGACAAAATCAAACTTCTTCTGAACCTCGGAGGAAGAAAGAAAATAAAATGCCAGTTCTGGGGAAGGGACAGCAAAGGATCTTAGGTGAAACATCCTATACCTAAACCAAGCAGGGGTCTCCTATTCCTGTAGGAGGAAGAGGAATCTCTTGCTTTCAAACAGAAACACAATAAAGTGTTTGACTACCATGGGCTGGAGGAAGGGGAAGGGGAAAAATGTTAGGAAGGAATTTGAACTCAACTTAAGATTGTAGCTGTACCATGACAACAGGGAATGCCCCTGCCCTTACCACAAGCTTTGCATCAAGTAATAAAAACAGTTATCTACCCCTGGAGGGCCAACTGAATGAAGAGAAATCCCGTCAGTGCTACAGGTGAGCAGGAGCAGCTGAAAGCTGAGTGGGGAAGCAGCAAAATGGAGAGAAAACAGTCAGGACCCCAGCCCCCACCCCAAACACAAGGAAGGACAGCTAGCCATTAGAGGACATTGGAACATGTGCTGTGCTGAAGGTAATGATAGAAACAACACAGTATAAACCCAGCTCAACTTCTGGTTGTATTGATTCAATTCTGACCCTGACAACCTGATAGAAATGCTCATATCCACGTATAAAGATTATTTACCTCAGCTGAGGTCCCACGTGAAGTATGGTAAGTTAAAGAAGTGTATTGTAAACACCAGGACAGCCAATACAGATGATATACTTGTGAATCATTTAAAAATAAATATTTACAGTATGTACTTACAAATAGGGAAGTGGTATAAGATTAAATCTATTTGTAATGAGGAAATGGTTAAGAACACATACATTTTATGAAATTATCCTGCGTGAAAGTCCTGGCCTTGAATTTTTAAGCTTTTCTTATCCTTGCAGAATACAACTCAATTCAGTTGTTCCTACCGGCAAATGTAAAATATGTATATTTATGTAACAATAACAATAAAAATAACTATACTTTTAAGATTACTCATGTTACCATTATGTTAGATTTTGATTGATTAAATTATTTGATTGGAACCCAAATTTGAAACTCACTACTTATACATTTTCCTTAATTTCAATAATTAAAAACAATGAAAAATTAACAAAAATGGAAATAATATAAAAACACTTTTGTTGAGCAATCAATCATTCTGAGTTGGAAATCTAGCTACTTGAAAACACAGTTCACAGTTATATTCATTTTTTGCCCTGAAGATAATCTAGTTAAACTTTAAAAACACGTTCTTTTTATTAATGGAAATGAAGCAGACAACCTTTTGGCTAGAGAGCTTGACAAAGGGCAAAATGGCTAGGCTTTATGGAAATCAAATCTTAAAATTAAATTCAAACAACACAGAAAAAGAGGAGTCATTCAGCACCTATATTAGGATATACGAATAGCAAGGTGGGTCACTTAAAACATTTAAAATTGTCTCATTTAATTTGTCATGACCTTAATACTATTCCTGCTCTTTTCAAATGAGCCATGTTGTAAACATTTCAAGAGCTGAGAGTCCATGAATTTTTGTTTGTTATTAGATAAAAATTGTGCAAATTGTCCAGTCTGTCTACTTTGATCTAATTGGACAGATCAGGTGTAAACAGTTCTACTCATATCCTGTAGACAGAGCATCTCTGAAGATAAAGCTGAATTAATTTTCTCATTGTTAAATAAGAACATGTTTACAAAGGTCAATTTCATAGACTCATAGAAATAAGAATATTGGACCAATTATTTTTACACTTTGTGAAAAGCAAAAGCAGAAAAGGGAAATATTGATTCTTACTACTTGTAAACTATTCTAATAGATCACCTAATCATAAATATTTCAATTAGAAATAAATTATCTGTCATAATTAGGAACACTAATTTTTCTTAAGACGGCAAGTTCCAATGATTCTATAAGTACATATATAACTTTAGTTTCTGACCTAACCAAGCCCTAAATGTCAGTGACTAATATTAATTAAAGTTCATTTTTCCCTCATACAAAGTCTAATCTGTTGTTCTTGATTTGCTTGTGGAATTTTACACAGTCACTCAGGGACGCATAGTCCCTCCAACTTGGGCTTTGCTGTCACCTGGAATTTCAGAGCCCCCTGCTAGGGCTAGATACTCTGCATCTGGTCAAAAGATAGGGCAATTAAACATGGCAGAATTTACCAAAGGTTATTATGCACCAGGCCCTAGCATGGAGCACATCACTTATATTCATATTTTATCACCCCAAGCTCAATAAAGTAGGCTTGCAAACATAATGTGGTTATGTGTCTGGGAAAAGAAAGAGGAAAGAGGTTTTGTGAGGACATAGCAGTCTGGGTCACATATTGCAGTAATTTCTGATCTTAGAGTTTATTGGATCTATTTCCAATCTTGTTACTTTAGTTTCCAGAGATGACTAATGTATTAATTTAGCAATAAGTCACTCAACAAATATTTACTAAGTGACTTCTAGTACTTGGAATGCCTATTAACTGTCCTATGTATATAGGGTAATGAGCCACCTGGTTTGCTTGGCACTGATGAGGTTTCTTGGGACGTTCAGTGCTAAAATTGGAATGGTCTTAGGCAAACCAGGAAGGCGAATGCCCTAAAAAACAAATATTAGTGAATTTATTATTAAGGATGTATGCTACCAATTTCTGCTAGTATTCCATCTTTTATTGCAAAGCGTTAGAAGATGCAGATAAAATGGAAATCTGCCCATAGCCAAGTGTTAATATTTTGGTACATAACTTTGTGTAATCACTCTCCCTATACAGACTCATAAAACACATATTAGTTTTCCATCTAATACTTTTATCTGTAGAATTTGATTATACTTAAAGTACAGCGTGTGTCATCAACATTATTTTAATAGCCTCACAGGATTTTAATGAATGCAGGCATAATTATTTATTGTATTAGCTTTCTATTGTCAGACATTCATTTCCATTTTTGGCAGCTATAAACTCTGATTGAACTAACATGTTGGTACATAAATTTTTAGGTATCTTGTCAAGCACACCATGGTGAATTATCGTGTGGCACATATTCCACATATGGGTTTTACTGGGAAAATCTGATAGGGTCGGGAGCAATAGCAGATACACCATTGCATTCTGAGTAACATACGGCATTCTACCTCAGGCTGTCAGGTTTTCAATCTCCTTGATGAGGCAGCTCCAGTTGCTTCTTTAACATATCAGGGGCTGGGGTCCTTGCCGAGGGGTTCCCACTTGATGGCATGTTAGACCCTCAGTCTCCAAACCTGCTTTACCACCTCATATTTTATCAAAATGATTCACAATCAATGTCTTGTGGATTTCAGATCCTGACTGGTCTCATTAGGGAGGGTAATAACCTGTGCTTTGAGAGGTGAGTTTAGCAGATCTGTCTCAGAAAAGTTCATCTTTTTATTTTATTTTTTTTACATATGGGTCAGAGCATACATACACCCACTAACGCTATACAATACACATATAAAATGGGTTTTATTGCAGAAAATGTTACTAGCCATAAATCAATAGAGCACACAAACTCCCAAATTTTCATTACCCTACAGATGATATATAGGGACCATGACAAGTATCCCAACTAAGAGAGACTCTGCTCCACAATAATCTATATGTATATACTGGTGGGAGGAGTCATAACAATGGAAGTCTTTGTTCCAAGGAGTAACCTTATGAATAATGGGCATTCTCCTGAGCTCAGCACCTGGAATCAGCTTGATCTCCTCTTGATTTAACTCAAACCTGCTGAACCATTTCTCTGCTAAGCTACTAAAGAGGGACAAAAAAATGAACCACCAAAATTATTGTGATTGTCTCTCTTCCCTCTCAAGATGTCTAATAATTTAAATAACATCAGCAATATCCCTGATTACATGTTTGATAGACCTTGTTTTTAAAATACTTTGCATGTAAGACCTTTTTGGAGATATTTTGTCAGTTTTTGTAATCTTCACTGTACTTATTGAAGAGGATGGAGTTTGATGCTCTATTTGTAATGATTAGACAGGCTGAAATATCTGAAAAAAATCACTTTATTAATAAACAGTATGTTCAATTCCAAGAAGAAATACAGTTGACTGAGATGAATGGTGAGTCTCTAGAGTGACAGTGATTTTTTAAAAAAACTGATTATTTTCTTGCAAAACCACTAAGAAAAAGCAAAAGAGGAACCTGAGGGAATAAAGATTTCTAATTCATGAGGTCAGTCACTTCTTTTGCCACCGCTACTCTGGTTTTGTGTCTTGTCATCTTTTGTTAAAAACAAAGACCAAAATGCAAAATAAGAACAAAAAAAATCAGTACAAATAAAAGGAAAAAAATAAGAAATGGGAAATTGTTTTTTAAACTATAAATGGAGAATTAGAAGTTGACAAAATTATAGAAAAAAGTAGAAAAAATATCTTTAAAAATTAAAATGGCATTTATTATAAAAGCGTTGGTCATCTTCTGATAGGGATTAAAGTTGAATTTAAAAAAATAAGAATATCAACGTGAGATTTAAGATTAATTCAAAGCCCTAAAGTTAAAGAACTTAACAATCAGATAAAACACGAAATATCAGTATTGAAGAATTCATGTTAAAAGACATGGGTTTAAGAGTTTCATGCCAACTTGTGGCAATTTATATTATAAAAATAAATTTGATGATTTCATATACAAGTATCAGATTAGGAATAGACAAGTAAGATATGAAATACTATATATACTATAGAGCTTACCTTTCAAATAAACCTTTCCTTTGAGAGTCTACTCTTGCCTTTAAAGTCAGGGTGAGATTTCCCCCAGCCACAATCAAGTTAGATCCAATTCTGGGGGTGTTTGTTAATAAATGCATGATTAGGTAGAGGGGAGGGAATAAAGAATAGGAAAAACAAACACAGGGGCATACACACATGGCCTATGAGTAGCAAAGTGCATGGAGAGATCTGCCTTCTCCTGGAGATTACAGTGCTTGAGTGGTATTAGCCCACAGAGAATAAAATGATAAGTGGGGGGAAGCAACAACAAAAGATGATTTTGCATTTTAAAGATTATTCTTCAAATTCAGTGGACCTGATGATGAACCTGAGAGTTTGTACAAATACAGATTTCAAGCCCATGGAATAAAGATTTCAATCAGTTAGTATGGTTGCTGCCTGAAATCTTCATTTTGCTTTGCTCCCTAGGTTAATCTAAAGTTTAAGAGATACTACTCTATGCCTTCAAGGAGAGCCTGCAATTCCAGGGAATTCCATGCCTCTATTTATCAAGCAAAAATGGAAGGTCTGTATGGTATTTTTTAAACGTATTTTCTATAACCATAATTTTAAAAGATGTTCACTGCAATTGATACTAGATGGAAGAGCAGTAGGCATTCCTACCAACACCAAGATAATATGCACAATGTTTTATTGGTTAATTTAGTTATTATAAGATCTGAGAGTTATCAGGGGTTAAAAATTACAAGGTTAATGAGTAAATTCAAATTAAATTTCCTACTTAAAACAATTAATAAATATAACTTTTTAAAAAAGATTTTATTTATTTATTTGACAGAGAGAGACACAGCAAGAGAGGGAACACAAGCAGGGGGAGTGGGAGAGGGAGAAGCAGGCTCCCTGCTGAGCAGGAAGCCCGATGTGGGGCTTGATCCCAGGACCCTGGGATCATGACCTGAGCCGAAGGCAGACGCTTAACGACTGAGCCACCCAGGCACCCCAATAAATATAAGTTCTTTCAAGAAATATATATACATAATAAGCATCATGGTTTCAAAAACAAATGTTGCATAACAACAACAAAAGCAACTATAAAATCAACATGGAGACTTGGAGAAGAATTTATTACTAACAAAATTAGCCAAGGCTGAATATTGTTATGTAAAGATACAAAATCAGTACCATTAATCTAACAAGGAAGAATTTTTGTCCCTCCATGGCTTATGGTCATATCTGAATGTCTCTAAGGTGAATTATTCTGTAGCTTTTACCCTTATTTAAATGTACCAAATCACTTGTATTAAAAACATTAAGATCCCCATTCTCTCAAGGAACTTGCTACTGAAAATTCTGTGACTTTTAGCTTCAGTTTTAATATTAAGTGTATCTGAATTAAAAATTATGGCTTCATAAGTTCTTCCATACCCTATGACTATAATCCTTATCAATGACATCAAGGAAAATATCAAAAATCACAAATCACATCCATTTTTGGCTACCAAAAATTTCCAGGGAAGGACCTTTTTTTTAATTGACTAGGAATATGTACCCGATCAGTATATGAAGATATAAATGAAATAAGACCAGTTTATGGTATACCTAAATTTTTCTTGTCCCACTCTTCATCCTCTCACCATTATTTTAAACCCTCTAAGTTGTGAAAAGACTTACTTGAACTTTCAAAAATAATTTAATTTGGAAACCAGAAGAACTTTTAATACCAGCAGTACGAATTTTCTCAGTGAGCCAAAGAGTGAATTATATAGTATATTTGTTCCAAAGGCTGCTCATTAAACTGCTCTGCCCTATCGTATTTGAAGTTGAGCTATCTAAATCAAAAGTTGAGAAGCATTTGAGTTTTTTATGAAACTTCATATTTTACTGCATATAGTGGTTTTAAATATAATAACTGCTGTTGGCAGTTCCTTTTGAACTATTCATAGAGCCATATTTTCATTATTATCTTGAAGCTAGAGTTAGAATCTGTGACTAAAAAAATAAAAAGTAAAAAATAAATAAACAGGCAGGCTAAAAGAAGAAATATGGTAGAGTTGAAAGGTACAGTAGAGAGGGAATGTAAAGACTATTCTATGCTTTATTTATTTAACCATGAATGTAGATAAATATTTTAATGAAAACACCATTGCTTAGTATATATTTCTAGTCTGACTGTTTTGGGAACTCATCATATAAAATTAATAGACAAGACACCATACACTTTTTTTTTAAGTGAGGAAAAATATAAATACACACACAAAGCCTCTTAAGCTCAGTACTATGCTTCCATTTTGGATGACACATTACCTTAGTGATAGTCACTGTTTTTGGTAATTTAGCACAACAAAATAAAAATATGAGCTTTCAAACCTGTTTATCAATAATAGCCACAGGATTCTGTCACACCTCATTTATAGATCCTGAATAAATGCTCTAAGCAAATGGCACTGAAATTTATAAATACCGACCAATGTCAAATTGCTTAAGCAGCTGTCTCCTGCTGATATTTCTGAGTTTTGTTTTTTTTTTTTTTTAAGAGCCTTTTTGAATCACGAGAAACCAAAAGAAATATAGTCCACTGTTTGGTTGGAAATTGCAGAACACAATCTTTTTCCTTTTTTTTTTCCTTTTTAAAATTTTTATTTTCTCATGTCCAGAGATTACTTTTCTGTGGCCTGTTATGGCTGTTACACAGGACATCAAAAACCAAGAATTGTCTACCTTTCTGCTCTGTCATAATTAAGCTATGGCAGTTATTCTTCTGCTTCAAATGACTATGGCAGCTCCAGGCTTCATGCCCACATTCCAGAAAGAGAAGAGTAGGGCATTTCCCTTCCTTTTAATAAATGCTTCCTAAAAGTTACTCATATCCATTCTTCTTGGCCAGAACTTTGTCACGTGACTATATCCAGCTGCTAAGAAAGCTAAGGAGTGGACTTTTATTTGGGGCAGCCACATGCTCAGATAGAATTCTGGGATTTTAGAAGAGAGCAGAGACTGTGGAACAGTTAGCTGTCACAGCCCATTTAGATACCCATAAATCCCAGCTCTCACTTTCCCGAGGAAGACACCCATTGGATTACCACATTTAGCTTAAATTTCATGATCTCAGGATTATATTTAGCTTTCTCTGTCATAAGGTATAACACCCTATGGTCTTGTGATCTGTGTAATAAAGGACATATTATTTGTCCCTAACACAGAATAAAAGAATAACTGTGCTTGCAAAGATCTGTCTGGAAGAGAGGAATATAAGAAACACAGAGCAGTTAGTGGTTCGTACAACTTATCACATCCCATTGAGCTAAAATAGTAAAGGTCCCTTTCTATGTCAGCAGAGAAATTCCTTGTTTAGCCCATCTGGACAGCCTGCTTCTTTTCTGGGAAGAAATCCCTTCACAGATATTTTCCAGCAACCATGACTCTGCTTTATGGGAAGGTCTCTACGGCTCTGTAAGTCCACGGCTGTATTTGAGGTGGGCATTGAGCAGCATGCCTGACTTTGTAGCTACAAAGCCTTTACAGCTTAGATCCCACTGATATATTTTTGAGGTTTCAAGGGTTTCTTCAGGGATTGAACAATCACAGAATATTTCAGGTTAAATTTATTGTCTCTGTGGCAGTAAATTCCCACAAAATTAACAGGCTTCAATTTCTTTGCTTCTAGTCAGTTGTATAAATAAGCAACCAAGACAAATAACTGTACAGACATAAAGACTGAAGACCTGGTCTTTTACTTATTGATCTCATGTTATGCCCACTACCACCACCACCTGCTGGTAGCTCTTTTGAGGCCATCTAAAGCAAAAAGCACTCTTAAAATGATCTTCGTGCTATGCTGGCCCCTGCTGTCTAGTACAGAACTCGCAAGGAAGGCGCTCAAAAAATTTCTAGGGCACCATTTTGTTAATGATGCCACTATGAACTACTGATTATTATTGTTTCTATTTGGAATATAGATGGTTTTAAAACCCCAACACTCATATCAGACCAGAGATCACCCTGTGCAGTTATGTTCCTCTCATCTCTGTTCACAAACTGACTCTTCTAGGATTTTACAAAAATAGAGTAGACGCAACCAACATTCAGACCATAGAACCATGGTACAAACAACTAAAATTTTGATCAAATATTTTTCAACAATGCAATAAAAATTATCGTTTCATCAGTTTACAATATTAAAGTCCTCATTACCTACTAAGTGAATGCCATGGATTTTTAGTTAAGTGCAGCATTTTGTATGTAGAATACAGTCATTTATAATAACCTATGTCCAGGTATGAAATTCTGTATTAATTAGGATTAGGTTTGGCTATGAGTGAAAAAATAAGAAGTCAAATAGTAGAAGTTTAAAGTGAGGAGGTTAAAGACTTTTCAAATTTTCAAAATTCAGAAGTCACTTATCCAGGGCTGGTAGAACATAAGTCGCCAGAGACTTAGGTCCCTGCCAGCTTACCATTCTGCCATCCCTAGGGTGCAGCAGTTTTTTTTTTTTTTTCATGTTTCAGTTTTCATTTTTATAATTTTCATGCCTATATCTTCTTTTTAGTTTTTGACATTGTTATGTAAAGTAGATGACATTTCCTAGAAATCATTAGATCCGTGTTACTGGATCCCAGAGGGTGGAAAACCCAGGTGTTTCCAGAAGTAGCACTCATCCTGCCATTAACCCTGGCAACATAAGGGCTCAGGATAGTATAGGGTAGACAGACATGATCTGGCTGAATCTCAGAATATGTTATTGCCTAAAGTTCAGCTACCAAACTATGGATATCAAGCAATGCCCCGCACAAATTAGTCTCAGAGAGGAAAATTTACACGTATTCCTTGCAAACCTTAAAATATCTTCTTCAGTCTTATTTCCATGACAACCCCAAAATAAAAATTCCCCGAGGAAAGATCTCTAATGTTTAGAATGTCAGTAGGTCTTTTCTTGTCTATTGATATTTCTCTGTAGCCACCTCACTAGTTGCCATATTCTGCTCATTAAAAAACCCGTATCACCTAGATTTTATTTGGTAACTAGAGCAGAGGCTTTCAATGAGGATGTTAACACCATTTGAGATCATGTTGGAAGATTTAGGTGAACTTTTGTGGTTACCATGATTAGGAAATCATTACTGACAATGTATTTGTCGGGGCCAGGAATTCTAACGTTCCTGACATGCTCAGCAGAGTCATATAAATATAGGTTCCATGTAGGTAAAAAAATGTTTATAATGATCAGATCCTAAATCCTAACTTCATTTAACTCATGAAAACACTTTCTTTTTCTTTTTTCTTTTTGCACAGCTTTAATATCCACTGAGTTTTCCAGGAATGCATATTGAAATAAGCTTGTACGTTGTTTGATTTGGAGCTTTAACAAAAGTTGTTTACGGTTGAGGGAAAAGGATCACATTATGGATGACACTATCACTCATAACAAAATGATAAATGAATCAAGCTATGTTCTGTGCTATAATCATTTATATAAATATCATACTATTTTTATGTTTTCTGTGACTTGTTTCTTTTATACAGTATTATGATATAGAAATATATAATAATTTAATTTTCTATCCTTTTCTAGATAATCCTTTTTTTTGGTCTCAAATATTTTCTATTAAAGAAAAAAACTATGCTATATTTTTGGACATGTGTACTTGCTATAGTCTGAATATTTGTGTCTCCTCAAACTTCATATGTTGAAATCCTAACCTCTAAGGCAATGGCATTAGGAAGTAGAATCTTTGGGATGTGATTGGGTCATGACAGGGGTGTCTTCATGAATGGGATTGGTGCCCTTATACAAGAGTCCTGAAAGAATTCCCTCCTTAACTTCCACCATGTGAAGTTACAACTAGAGGTGTTGTCTATGACCCAAAAAGCAAAAATACCTGACTATGCTGGCACCCTGATATTGGACTTCAAGTCTCCAGAACTGTGAGAAAGGAATTTCTGTTGTTTATTAGCTGTCCAGACTATGGCATTTTTGTTATAACAGCCCACAGTCTTAGACAAGTGCAAGACTTTATCAAATATTCACCTGAGAACAGACTTTCAGTGTTGTAAATTTAGTTTGGGCGGGGATAGTATTAAAAATATTTGCCCACCCTAATGTCATGGGCAGTGTTTTATCAAATGGAAGCCAGCAATCAACAACTTACTAGGCTGTACAAATGTGGACCAACAGATTAATATTCATGTGTATGAATGTTTTAATAATAAGACTGTGTCCAAATGGGCTCTACTTGTTTACATTACCATCAGCAGAATGTGAGAGTTCTCTTTGTTCTACTTAGTATTATCAGATATTGATATTTTTGTTAGATAGTAATTAACACATCATAATGATTTTTCTTTGCATTTCCTTAATGATTAATAAGATGTTTTCCTGAATTAGTGCTTTTGGTTTCATTAAAAAAAAAAATTCCTATTATTACCAAAATAAATAAATAAATAAATAAATAATATAAAATTCCTGTTATTTTTCTCTTATTTTCTAGTAGATTATTTATATTTTCTTACTAATTCAGAGGAATAGATATATATAAGAACAAATGTGTGTGTGTATATATATATGTATATATGCATATATATATATATATATAGTTTATATTTAACTTTTTGCTTTTCATTGGTGCTCCAAATGGTTTCTCCAAATTTGTTGCCTACTTCTACATGTCTTTGATCATTGTGAACTATTATTTATAGTGTACTTTATAGTCAAATATTTCTTTATGATATCCATGTTTTATGTGTCATTTAAGAAATATTCTCCTATCGTGAATTCATATTTCCCTATATTCTCTCCTAAAATTATTTTTTATGGATTCTATATGATCAAGGTTCACTTTTTCTTTATCTATTATCAAGGTTCACTTTTTCTTTATATGGAAAAATATATTTTTCTTTATCTGTTGTTCAAGCAACTTTATTGAAATGTTCATCTTTTCCACATTTATTGGCAATGGAATCTTTATCATAAAACAACTTTGCACATAAGTGTAGATCCAAATCTCTGTTCCATATTCTGTCCTGTTAATTATTTTTTTAATATTTACACAAATATATAACTATTTTAATAAGTATGATTTCATTATATATTTCAAATCTGATAAGGCACATCCCTACACCCACCTTTGTTCTTTTAAATTATCAATTTGGCTAGTCTTAGTCTTTGATTTTATTATAATTAAAATTTGTTTATGACAAAACAACCCAATATAATTTATCTAATTGAAAATCATTGGAGATATATATATATATATATTAATATGAGAAAAATCAATATTTCAATTAAAACAAGCATTCTAATCTATAAACAATTTCCTAGGATTTCTGTAATTTCTTTAAAGAAAGCTTTGAAATTTTCTCCAAAATGAAGTGAGATTTACTTTTGCTAAAAATTATTTAAAATATAAATCCACTTAATTCCGTACAGGTAGACTGAAGAAATGTGTGAGAAGTTAACAAATGAAGAGAGGCTTAACTTTCCAATCCTCTGGATACTGTGGAATACCCAGTCTCCTTCGGAATACTGTATTTACACAAGACAACTTGACATGTTTTAAAATTATATATTACTTATCAGTAATATTTGTTGTATTTGTGAATAAAAATAAATACAAGTTTTCTCCCCAGCCATAATGGATCTTCTAGAGCACTCTCTTATGGACATGCAACCCATTTTGGACATCTCAGAATACAAAATGTAGACAACTGTTTTAGTTCCATTATTAAATTGACAGAACATATTCTCTGGTCATATGAAGAACTTAGATTATTTCTTACACATGTAATGCTCCTTCAATGTCTCTGCTTAAATATTTTCTTTGCCTAAATTGTCTCCTCCCGGTTTTTGGCTGAAATTCTACTCATCCTTGGTAAACAATTTAAAAAAATGTCTTTTCCTATGACTAACAGAAGTAGAATCAGATGTCTTTTTTTATTATATTATTCACATCTGATTTTATAATAGTTGTTTTCAATGTGTCTATTTCCTTCATTAATTGTCTGTTTAATGGTATCAGAAAACAGGTAATATTAATATGATATTCCACGGGCACCTGGGTGGCTCTGTCAGGTAAGTGCCTGCCTTCGTTTCAGGTCATGATCTTGGAGTCCTGTGATCGAGCCCCGTATTGGGCTCCCCCCTCAGCGGGGAGTCTGCTTCTCCCTCTGCCCCTTCCCCCTCCTCGTGCTCTCTCTCTCTCTCAAATAAATAAAATCTTTAAAAAAATATGACATTCGAAATACTTAACCCAGTGTTTATTATCTATTAGGAATAATATTTTGTCTTAAATTGATACATTAAATTATTTTCAAATTCAAATTTTTTCTAAATTAAATATTAACACTACCAGAAAAATACATTTATGTGGTATATACAACATCACAATTTTGGGGATAGTAATTATTAAATTGTATCATATTTATATGTAATACAAATTTAGATGGATATTCACTAGGGGAAAATTAAATACTAAATATTATATGGATACGTTGTAGCTTTATGAATTATAAGTAATCAATGTCATAGCATCCCAAAAGGCTTTCATTTTTTAAAACACTTAATTCTTAAAATGTAAATCTAATCATTTTCTTATATGTATGCCAGGCTTCTGAAAGAATCTTAAAACATTCACAATAGAAGGGAACTTGGAGATTACCTCTTTCCCCACCCCCCCAACATTTAGCAGGTAACTGTTTTTAGAGAGAAAATAGAAGATTGTTTCTTTTTTTATATGTATAATTTAAGATTTTGGATCACTTTTTTGATAAAAAAGTGCAGAGATTCTCATTTCTTCTTAGGATTTCCATCTCTCTGCTTACATTACCATCAGTTCTTGCATGCTGTCTATTTTATCCATTAGACTCCTGTAGATATTAATAACAGTTGTTTTAAAGTTTTGGTCTGATAATTCCAACATCCCTGCCATGTCTGGTTCTGATGCTTGTTCTGTCCCTTCATATTGTGTTTTTGCCTTTTGGTACCTCTTGTCATTTTCCCTTGATAGCAGACCATCATGTAAAAGGAACCGCTGAAGATAGGTCCTTAAGTAATGTAGTGGTGAGGTATGGGGAGAAGGGAAGCTTTCAGTAGTCCTATGATTAAATTTCAGGCTTTTAGTGAATCTCTATCTCCAGATTGTGAATTTCACAAGTGTTTCTCGGTTTTATTTTTCTGTTCCGTTAGGTGGGAGGGGATGTCTAGAGCCGACTAGAATTGGGCATTTTCCTTCTCCCGTGTGAAAGGCTTCAGTGGGCTGCAGTTGGGTACCTCCCTTTCCTGAAGTCAATTAGGCTCTGATAATCCTCAGGCCCGCTAGGCTCTGGATAACTAGATCCCCCTGGAGGCAGGCCTTTTTAAGAACAAAGCGGTTTGACATATTTCCAAAACGGTCGCCTTTCCCTCCTCCTGCTGGTAATCTTGAGGGGACTTGCCCTGGAGATTTACTGTGAGAACCAAGTGGATCTCCTGTACATAAATCTCACAGATTAGCAAGGCCTCCAATGACCGGGTCGCTGGAGGTTTTTTAACTCAGAGAGAGCTGTCCACACTGAGCCTCCGAACTTCCTCAGTTACAGCACGGGTTTTCCTGGTTTGGGTTCCCGAGGTGCTTGCTGCTCCCGGGTCTCTGCTCTGGTAAGCCAGCTCCCTGCATTCTTCTGTCGGTCTCTCCAGTCTTGGACGCTGCCCCTTGTTTGTTCTGTGTCCTCACCGCTCTTACGTATGGATCCTAGAAAAAATTGACTTTTTTCAGTCTGTTCATTGGACATTTTACTTGTTAGTTATGGAGTGGTGACTTACTACCTCCTTACATGTAGGACCGGAAACCTAAAGTCCCAAGATGACCTTGTTTTATACTTTTGTTTTGTAGATAAGATCGCATTTTCTGTATGAAAAAAGGAGATTCTACTCCCCCCCGCCCCCACTTGGTTTTTAAATTGAGAATCAAAGTGTTAAGTATGTAGATTATAAGTATTCTTCTAGGCATATTTTTAAAGCAAAATTATCATCTTAAAACTAAAAAAAATATAAAAATGGTGCAGTATGAGAGAATATAAAATCATTTCCCCACCTGAAACAACCACTTTTGAAAGACTATCCAAAGATTGGTTTAAGCCTCAAATCAATATTGTGTATTTTATTTTTTTAAGATATGACACGAATGGTTTATAGATATAAATATTTGACATTTTTTAGTAGTAATTCATGGTCTTAACTATAAGTTGAGTCATGAAAGTTATTTTCCAAAGATACATACATCCAAATGTTTCCATTTATAGATCACAAATTAATATTTAAAATAATGAATGTTGTTTTGTCCAGCTCTCATTTGGAGATGCTTTTACTTTATTTGCACTAAATACTGTGATTTATTACACATTTGTTAAATTTAGAGAAAGAGTGACACCTGCAATTTTATTCTTAATTCTACCATTGCTGTGGCCATCTAGTTTCTTTGTTTTCCATCAGTAAAAGAGGTAGAGATATAAATTTAAAACAAGGTAATCAAATATGCTGTATGGCTGTTCCCTCATATTGTGTTATATCCTTTTCAAGCCCTTTATCCCATCATTTCCAAAGTAATAGAACATGTTTAGGCAGGGGGGTAGAGAAAATATTCATTGATGCAAATTCAGTGTTCCTATAAATGAGAACAACTCAGTATTACTTCATGCAGGGTATATAACGTGTGATATAGTATATAGATAATGCATGGACTCATAATTGCTAGGAACTGTTATGCTCTGCACAATGCTAAAGTAAGAATTTAATGATTTTCAATTTGATTTGCTCATATATTTTTGATTAATTACTTTTTTAAAAACTTTGAGATAATTGTCAATTTATAGATAATTGTAAAAAATAATACAGAGATCCTATGTACTCTATTCCGTTTCCTGGAATGAATTCAGAATCCCCAAAACTATAAAACAATATCACAACCAAGATATTGACATTGATCTGGTAAAAATACAGAACATTTCCATCACCACAAGGATCCTTCATATTGCCTTTTCGTATTTTCCAACTTCTTACCTGACCTCCATCCCCTCCTTAAACCCTGCCAACCACTAGTATGTTTGTTTCTATAATTTTGTCATTTCAAAATGCTATTTAAGGAATAATACAGGATGTGACTTTTGGGGATTGAATTTCTTACTCAGCAAAATTCTCTGGAGTTTCATCTAGGTTGTTGTATATGATCATAGTTTGTACCTTTTAGTGCTTAGTGCGTAGCAGTACTCCATTGCTGTGGGACAGGATTTTTCATTTTTTATTTTTTTATAATTCTCTTTTTTTAATTTATATAAATAATCTCTTTCAAGGCTTGGTTCCCAATTCCTTTCTGTAGATAATTAAGTCTTATTAACTTCCTCTCACTATAAACACTTCAATATCATATTCCCTAGGCAACTAATGGTATTTGTACAATATATTCTATTTTCATCAGTAAATAAATGTTTTTGCTATTATTCCCTTGTTATTTTATGTATTTCAGTAACTACATTTAAACTTCTTTTTACTCTTGACACTAATCTTTTGTTGGACATGCAGTTTGTACGTATTTTTTTTTACAGAGTGTTGTTTTCCTTTCCATTCTCTTATCCTGTCCTTTCACAGAACAAATGTTTGGTAGTACAATATATCAGTTTTTCTTTTTATAGATTATACTCTTGGTGTCAAGTTTAATAACTCTATGTCTACCCCTATGTCCCAAAGGTACTACTATGTATTTTTTTCTAAAATGAGATAAAATAAACCAATGTCACACTTGGACATGGTGTATAAGAAGGGAAATACAGTTATGGAAATTTTAAAAATAAATAAATTTAGGGTGCCTGGGTGGCTCAGTTGGTTAAGCGACTGCCTTCGGCTCAGGTCATGATCCTGGAGTCCCAGGATCGAGTCCCGCGCCGGGCTCCCTGCTCAGCAGGGAGTCTGCTTCTCCCTCTGACCCTCCCCCCTCTCATGCTCTCTCTCTCTATCTCATTCTCTCTCTCAAATAAATAAATAAAATCTTAAAAAAATAAAAAATATATTTATCTATTTAAATCCTACACCAAACAAGGCCACACGAGGAACACACCATAATTCACTTTTCAATTGTTGGATAAGGTTATAATCATGGGTCTGAGCTTCCTCTCAGACAAAGCCAGGAGCAAAACAATCAGTTAATATGGATGTTTTTTGTCTATAATATCTATGGTATTTATTAATATTTACTATATGATCAGCAATTTAAAAATCTTTTCTCTTAAAATGTGAAAATTTGAGATTATTTTTACTTGAGGTACAATATAATTTACAAATGTGTGTGTGTGTGTTTATATCTCCATCCATATTTCCAGTTTAATGAATACACACACCCCCACACACACACATATATATACATATAATATATACATATGTGTTTATCATTTTCTGATTAATTCTCCTGGAGTAGAAGTAAAGAAAGATTATGATATTATTCAGCAGTACCTAATGGGTATGCGGAAACCATGAATAAACTTTTTTGTAGCTTTCCATATATAATAATTGAGTTATATAATGGTCATAATAACTTGAACACAAAAAACTGCTATCTAAGTTTATTTACCCACAATGATATCATGTACAAGGGAAAAATATATTAGAAGATGATCACTTTAAGTTGTTCTCAGGTTTTTTTGTTTTGTTTTTTTGGCCTGTAATAAATAGTCTCTGACTATTCTGGTCTTCTCAGATTTTCCTCAGGGTATCACTCTTTGTCGAGTCCTTGTATTTTGCTCCAATTATAAAATTCCTAGGAGTGTCTCTCTGAACTGCCATGAACTATTCCTAAAGGCAGTCAACCAATGATCAGAGGAGGACCACCTACTGCTAAGCAGTACATCAAAAGATAGCACAGCTAAAGCAATTTATTTTCTTACTATTGTATTTGCCACCCCACAGAGGGAAGTGTGATACTTGTTGCTACTTGCTTTCTCTTCATTTGTAGAGATATTACAGCATAACTAAAATTATCTCAGATACAGTCCCTCAAAGAATGAGACTCTCTGAAAAACACCTCAAGTACACACTGTTTGAGAATTTGACATTAAATCTTCTGTGGAACTGCATACAAATAGATCATAAGATTTTTTTCCTCCATTAGTATGGAAAATATCCAGGGAGAATCAGATGAGTTTGGCTTTTTTATTATACAAATGCCAAAAAAACATACTTTTTGTATTTTATATGATATATAGTAACCACTTTTCTCAGTGATTCAAATTTTGTTATAAATTTTAATTGTGTGAATCAACTAATGTTTAATTAACAGTTATGGAATGAAGTTGAAGGGTATATATAATTTTTTGTTGTGATTATTTACATTTTACCATTTCTGTTGATTTGTGATTTTTTGAAAGAAAATATTTTGGGGGAAATAGACATGTCCATAATCAGATAGGTGAACTTGTCAGTGACAGAGCCATGATTAGAAATTATTTGTCCTGAATTTTGTCTGAGAATCTATTTTGTGTACTGTACACTTTTTGTTTCTGTCCTTAAATAATGCAATTATTTGTGCCTGCCACAGAACTTCTCAGTATCATAAACAAAGAACTACAACAAAAAAAGGTGTTGAAAAAATATTGCTTGAGTAATGATTAGCTTGAATTATTCTAAACAATTCACTTTAGATGTCATTTCCCTCCTGATTCTTCTTTTTTTTTTTTAAGATTTTATTTATTTGAGAGAGTGAGTGTGACAGAGAGCACAAGGAGGAGGATGGGCAGAGGGAGAAGCAGACTCCCCGCTGAGACTCTTTGCTGAGCAGGAAGCCCCCCATGGGGCTCAATTCCTGGACTCCAGGATCATGACCTGAGCTGAAGGCAGACACTCAACCAGCTGAGACACCAGGTGCCCCCCGCCCCCTGATTATTTCTAATTTACTATTTGTTCTATTCCACTATCTAAGAAACACCTTGAGTATAAGTTATTGTTACTAAGAGCAGGGGATTGATAATTATCATAGGTTTATTAGATTTATTATACAAATACCCAGTGAGAGTATATAAATATGCTATATCATTAGCTGCAATAAAAATTTAATAAATATCTAGATAACACCATTATACTTCTCCTCCAAATCATGTAAGATAATTATAAGCCAATAATAAGATAGAAATCTTTAATAATTTTACCTCAATTTTAGTGATGATTTATCCATATTCAAACATTCCATTACTCAAAAACAAACAAAAAAAACACCAAGCAAACAAAAAACATTCCACTACTCCAAATTCTTACTTATACATTTAATTTCATAATATTATTATTTACTTTTTAAGGTAGGAACCGGTATGTACTCTATTTTAAATATTTAAGGAGATACAGGAGATGGCTGTTTTAGTCATTTTTCTGCTATAGTCGCAGAAATCACCAATAGCTCAGTGGATTACAACTGCAAATTTTTTCTTTGCCCATATTACGTAAGAGATATGGGTCAACTACAACTCTTCTTCCGGTCTCTCTTGGTTTCTCTGGGCTTGGCGGGACTCACCTGTGTATGTCTTCTTTTGTGGAACTCAGTTTAAAGGAGTAGTGACCATGGGGGTCATATTTTTATGATGAAAGGTAGGAGTATGAAATTTAACAGAAGTACATTAAAGCCTTTTGCTCAGATAAAACAAATGTCACATCCTTTTATACCTCATTAATTAAAGCATGTCAAATGTCCCAGAGTTCCAATTCAATGGTTTGGGAAGGTGTATTATGCCTGCAAAGAAGAATGACAAAGAATAAGAGGAAAGCAAGTAATTGTGAACATATAACACAAATTACTATGATTATCCTCCAGTCCTGATTTTGCCTACATATTTTTGTGTCTTCAAACTATGGTCCTGATAATTGCAGGTTGTATGACTGTTAACATTTTATCCCTGGTGTCATGAAGGAATATTCCCTCTCAGATGAAAAATTTTTGATCAGTTAATATTTGGTTGTTTTACTTCATGTTAAGGCATATCAATAGTTCAGAATCCTAGTTCCCAGGTTGATAAGGATAAGCAGGAAGATAAAAGGGATTACCTATTCAGAAGTAAGAAATTATATAAGGGACTTCATATAAAATCATAATCACCATGTATTCTTTAATAAGCTCAAGTTTTTCCAACATTAACTAAGTCCTATATTTCCTCTTTAAAAACAAATGACAACCTATTTAAGCTACAATTATGTTTTCTTACAATATTACTAAATTTGCCAAAATGCATGTCTGACATTAATATAGTTAATAAACAAACAAACAAACAAACAAACCCTGTAACTCAGACAATACCTCCAGCAAAGATGACATGAATTCCCATAATGGTGGGTGATTCCAGGAGGTAGTACCTAAGTATAAAACTGGACAAATTATCAGGCCCCTGGATGGCTCAGTCAGTTAAGCATCTGCCTTCAGCTCAGGTCATGATCCCAGGATCCTGGGATCAAGTCCCGCATAGGGCTCTCTGCTCAGCTGGGAGCCTGCTTCTCCCTCTCCTCCCCGCTGGTGCTCTCTCTCACTATCTCAAATTATCAAGAACAGCTATTACATGACACTAGAAAATGACCAAGATAGACAACATCTTGAGAGGTGTTTATTTCCTCATGAGGAGCTACTGCTTCCAATAACAATGATTGTGTTTGAGGGCTTACAGTTTTAGCCTATTCCCAAACTTCTAGGAGTGGATGTCTTGATCCAGAGTAGGTAACAGAGAAGAGAAATCTTTAATGGAGAGATTCGGGAAGTGAGAGATCTATAGAAAGACTGAGGTTAAAAATGGCAGCCGCAGGGGCAGCAGCAACAGGGACAGCCCTTCTCACGGTCTTCCATGACAGCTAAATTAGAAACGTGGGCGAGGGACCCCAGAGGATGCTAATGAAAACTGAAAAACTGGGGAGTTTGCAGATTTGATGTACTTTTTTAATGCGTTTCTCAAGCAACACATTATGCAGCATGAAGTGGAAATTCGTGAGACTTAAGTACAACTCCTTAATGGATTTTGGGTGACTTCTAAACTATGCAGATATAGGAGAGAAGACTAGGGAGCCACAGAAACAAAATCTGAGAAGCGATATCAATGGCTGTAGATTGCAATAAGGACAGAACAATTGCCTAGTGAGATAAATACTAATAACCCTCAGAAGAACAAATTACAGTCGAAGCCAAACAACAATTTATTTGTAATGCCAGGTTTAACTAAAAAAAATAGGCATGCACAGACACAGGAATTGAAAACCATACTCAGGAATAAAAGCAGTGAGCAGAGACTGCTTCTGAGTGGGATCAGACTGTTGATTTAGTGGAGAAGAATCCTCAAGGAAAATATTATTTAGCTTTCCAAAGAAGGAGAGGAAATTATTCTATTATCAAGTCAACAAATAGAGAAAGTTAACATAAAATGGAAACTATGAGAAACAACCAAATGGAAATTCTAGAGATGAAAAGCATGATGATGGAAATGAAAATTTCACCAGGTAAAATCAACAGGATATCTGAGATTGCAGAAGAAAGCCACAGTGCACTTTTCCATCGATCAGGTATCCAACCTGGAGAACAAAGGAATAAAGATGGAAAGAAAATGAACAAAATCTCACAAATCTGTTAAAACATATCAAGTATTCCAACACTTGTGAAATTGTAGTGGCAAAAGAGAGGAGAAAAAGACACAGAAACATTGCTCAAAATAATAATGGCTAAAAATTCCCAGATTTGTTTAAAACACTGATTTGAACATCTATATGGTAGGTGTGGTAGGTTGACTAATACTTCCTAAAGATTTTCATGTCCTAATCTCCAGAATCTATGACTTTGTCACCTTATTTGACAAAAGGGACTTTGTGGAAGTGCTTGAATTAATAATTTTTGAGATGTGAAAATTATCCTGCATTACCCAGAAGGGTTGAATATAATCATAAGGGAATTATAAGAGGGAGATACGAAGGCCAGAATAAGAAAAAGGAGACATGAGGGGCGCCTGGGTGGCTCAGTTGTTAAGCGTCTGCCTTCGGCTCAGGTCATGATCCCAGGGCACTGGGATCGAGCCCCGCATCAGGCTCCCTGCTCCGCGGGAAGCCTGCTTCTTCCTCTCCCACTCCCCCTGCTTGTGTTCCCTCTTTCACTGTGTCTCTCTCTGTCAAATAAATAAATAAAATCTTCAAAAAAAAAAAAAAAGAAGTAGATCTGGAGTGAGTCCCTTTGAAAATAGAAGAAAGAACCGGAAGCCCAAGGAATGCAGATGGTCTCTATAAATTGGTAAGCAAGGAAACAGTCTCTCCCCTAGATCCTCCAGAAGGAACACAGCCTCATCAACATCTTGATTTCAGTCCCATAAGACTCATTTCAGACTTATGACTTCAAGAACTATAAGATAATAAATTTGTGTTGTTTTCAGCCACTAGGTTTGTGGTAATTTGTTAAAGCCACTATGGGAAATTATAATACATATATACTTGTATCATAGCAAAATTGGTAAAAGTCAAAACCAAAGAAAAATAGTTAGAATAGCAAGAAAAAACCAACATGGAACAAAGATACTATTAACAGCTGTCTTCAAATTTGAAAAAAATAGAGGCCATACTCAGTGTGACATACTCAGTGTGCTAGATAAAGAGCTCTTGGCAACAAACTCATTCAGGTGACTATGCTCTCTACAAATAGACAGCAGGATCTTTGCTTTTTTAAGGTTCTAATCATGCTCAGTCTCTTTAAGGCTGTTTCCACTGTCCTTGACATTCAGACCTTGGTCCCTAGTTTTATAGAGTGAAACCTTTGGTATTCTCCCTTGTTGCAGTGATTGTTTGATTTATTTCTTGTTACTTAAATGTCCTCATACACACACCCAAAAAAGATAAATATGTGAGGTAGTAGATGTGTTAATTAACAAGATGGAGGGAATCTTTTTCACAGTGTATACCACGATGTATATCATATTACCACAATGTACACTTTAAATATCTTACAATTTTATATGCCAATTTTATACCTAAATAAAGCTGAAATAAAAAAGAAAGAAAGAAAGAAAGAAAAGAAAGAAAGAAAGAAAGAAAGAAAGAAAGAAAGAAAGAAAGAAAGAAAGAAAGAAAGAGAAAAAGAAAGAAAGAAAGAAGGAAAGAAAGAAAGAAGGAAAGAAAGAAAGAAAGAAGGAAAGAAGAAAGAAAGAAAGAAAGAAGAAAGAAAGAAAGAAGAAAGAAAGAAAGGTGTCCCTTATCTTTTCCAAGTTTCCTCTATAGGCAAAATCTGTAGCTTGGACAGGTCATAAATTATGTTGCTTCCAATCCTTTCTACAGGAGTAAACATGGAACACAAGCAAAGATCACCCAAATCTTCCTTGGAATTAATTTATAGACATTGTGAAAGATAATTTCTTTTTTTTAAAGATTTTATTTATTTATTATTTGAGAGAGAGCGAGAGTGCAGGCATGTGCACGCTCGTGCGAGCAGGGAGGAGCAGAGGCAGAGAGAGAGTGAGAAAGAATCTGAAGCAGACCCTGCACTGAGTGGAGCCCAGTGTGGGGCTTGATCTCACAACTGCAAGATCATGACCTGAGCAGAAATGGAGAATCAGACATTTAACCAACTGAGCCACTCAGGTGCCCCAATTTCTATTTTAGGTTAAAAGTTCTGCATGTAGAGGAATGTAAAGCTGATGGCATCTTTTGCTACCATTGGAGAGAATCTATAATCACATCCAATGCAAGAAATGACAAGGACAACCATAAAATAAGGAAGTAGAGCTCTAATGAAATTACTTGAGCTCCTAGATCTAGCCATACCTGAACAGACATTCTCATCACATTCTGTTACATAGATATATATTCTATTATTGACAAAACTACCTTCAATTGTAATAACATGCATGATGCCCAAGTCCTTAATAATATAGAAATTGGATTTCAGAATGGGCCACCATAAATGGCAAACCATAAAGTCAAGAACAGACTGCATCAAAGTGGGCAGAAGACAATGAGAATTCCCTTACTCTTGTATGTTAAATTGGTACTCTGTTCATTCTACTACAACATAGCCCTCATTTTAAAATGTTACAGGTTTTGTTCTCAGACTGGGTTAGGGAAACAAAACTAATTTACTCTTTATCCACTGTGGAAAGGCATGTCTGTTGATAACATAAAGGGAAAAAAAGTCCACATTCAAAATATGATTAGATAACTATTATCATTGAAGTTACTAGTTCTGAATTATTTGAAATTAATTCAGTGTAGCTAGTAAGATTTTTAAAAATTATTGACAAAGAAGATTGGTAAACAGGAATCTACAATTTCTCCCTCTCTGAATACAACCCAGTTCTTATTACTGGGGGTGGAGTGGGGGTGGAAGGCTCACTCTTAATACCATAGAGCTGAAGTAAAGTCTTCCTGTATACTCCTTTTAGAAAACATGGGGCAGGGACATGGCAGAAAGTACTCACTCAGAGAGAATTATAAAGAGTGGATAGATTATTGGTGAAGGCACTCACTTTACTTCATAGTTGGAAGACCTTGGTATTTTATTCTAGCACAATGTGGTATATGCTATGAAGTCTTGATCACTCTCTGTTCCTTTTTTTTTTTTTTTTTTTTATGATGAAAACGTTTATATTTTGAATTAGCCAGCTAGGCTCAGTTTAGATGGTCCCAATTTTGTTGGTAACACCCAAAACATCATTTTCAGGAGCTAGTGGAGCATATACCCTCCTCAAGCCATCAGACTGATCAGGGTGTTGACTTTGGCCACATCAATGTCATAGAGTTTCTTCACAGCTTGCTGGAATTAGTGCTTGTTGGTGTTGACATCCACAGTGTGTGGACAACAGAGTGTGCTGTCTTCTATCTTCTTCAGAGTGACTCAGTGGTGAGAAAGAACTTGACAATGGCATTGTGGTCAAGCTTGTTTTTCCTGGGGCGTGCTCATCCTAGGATATTTGGTGGGTTGCCTTCAAAGTAGTAGTGTCTTGGGCTTCTAGAAGGTGGATGATGTGTGAATCTTCTTTTCCTCCCTCCCCCTTCTCCTGACCTTCCCCCTCCTACTCCTCCTCCTTCTTCTTCTCCCCCTTTCCTCTCCTCCTCTCTTTCTTTTTCTTCTTCCTCTCCTTCTTCCTCTTCTTCTTCCTCTTCTTCTTCCTCTCCTTCTTCCTCTCCTTCTTCTTCTTCCTCTTCCTCCTCTTCTTCTTCTTCTTCTTCTTCTTCTTCTTCTTCTTCTTCCTCCTCCTCCTCTTCCCCTTCCCCTTTCTTTCTTCTCCTCCTTCTCCTTCTTCCCCTCCTTTTCCTTCTTCTTCTGGCTCTAAATGCTTACTTTATTGGTCTTCAAAGTCTTTGCTTTGGCTTCAGCTTCAGGAGGGCCAGGAGCTTCCTTTTTCACATTTAGTACCATCTTTGTGAAAAGCTTGCCCTTTTTCCCTTAAATGGAGATGTCTGTTATGACTGTCCTGTAATTCTTTTTTGTGTTGTATGTATTGGAATTGTTAAACATAACACTTAGTCTAAAGACTGTGGAAAGTCTAAATTGGCATTATGATGACACTAACGAAGAAATAAATGTCATCTGGAAAATATGAACTCAGAGAAAAATAGATAATTATCTCTAGAGATAATAACTGGACTTCACTTTAGATTGTCTTGGGAAAAAGAACACATTTTCAGTTTAATGTGGCATTTTCACTTACATAAAACAACAAACTATTTTAAATAAGATCTTTTGAGATATAAAAGCAAGATCCATCACCACGATTATAATTTATAAAGAATATCTTTGTAAACTACTCTTTGGCTAGGATTTACATTTGGTTGTAAGTTAAAGATAATCCAATTAAGAGTGACTTAAATATACTGGCATTTATGTGACTCGTGCCATTAGAAGTCTCCAAGTGGGTGAATAGGCAGATTAGGACTGGTGCTTCAGTTAAGATTTGTCACTAATAGTCTAGGTGTCCACTAGAATTCTGCAAAATGCTCATTCTCAAAGCATAAAGAGGCCCCCAGCTTCTCCAGGTTTTGCATGTATATTCCAAGAAAAAAAAATAAAATGAGATTGCCAAAATCCTAAGGAGTTTGCACCAAAAATATACTATTTAAGATATTTTCTTCTAAGTTACTTACACTTACATACTTACTTAATTCCCTCCTAGTTACTTACACTTACATAATTTGGCCAGAACTGTGCCACAAGATCACCTCTAGTTGCAAGTAGGATCTGGAAAGATATTGATAAGTACAAAAATTACAACTCAGAAATACAATGCTTTTTTCAGGAAGAAGGAAGTGGAGAATTACAACTTAATAGAACACTAATTAAACTGCCATAACTGCCTATTCAGAAAATAAAATCATAGAGTTCCAATTAATGACAAATTATTCTTTTAAATGATCATTCTTTACTATAATGTGAAAAACTTCTAAATTATTGATAATCATTGCAAAATTCTTCTCTGATGAATTTATACCTTGGCAGATTACTTGCTTAAGGATGCTGCTTCTCCTCACTTGGGAACTAGAACTTTACAACTATTAATGTGACTACTGTGAGGGCTGTAGTGTTTTTATGTTGACCCACCTATCTGAGTACAGTGGGTTGTTCCATATGTGTGTTGGGGGAGGAAGACTTTTATTAAAATGAGCTGCTTAATTACCCCATTCTGGATAGCACAGTGGGGTGGTCCAGAGTTGTGCATCTGAATCAAGCAGGAACATTTTTGAGTTTTTCATAATAAAGTTGATAAAGCAAGTCAGTCTCTCTCTGATGATAAAAGCCTAATGCATACAGTTAATATATGTCCAGATAAGAGAGAACCAAGTTGATATATAATGAGAGCCAAGAATAAGCCATTTGTTTCTGAGACTTAGCTGTAAAATCTGATCTGATTGCTCTGAGTTATTTAAACATTCTTTGTCTTATTATGTAACATTAAATTCTCTCTCTCTCTCTCTCTTTTTTTTTTTTTGGCTTAGCTTATTTATTTGACTTTCTTTAATTTTGATCAGTAGATCAAGCAGAAGGACATATATCTTAGTTAATATTGACTTACAATTTATACTATTTTCTCAGATAAAGAAAGTAACCAAGCATCATCTTTATCTGATATACATATAAGCTAGTAAAATATTGAATGTGATTTGGCACTAGGTATATGCATACTGTGTTAGAAAACCAAATAATATAGTGGTTATGAGCTATATCAGTTGAGATAAGCTATGTTATACCACAATAATCAATAATACAAATTCTTAGTTACTTAAAGCTATGAATATTTTTATCCTATGGGTTCATCTCAGGCTGGCACTAATTCTGCTCCACACTGTCTTCATGTTGGGATCAGGCTGACTGAATGGCCTTTATCTTCACTAGTTTCATGGAAAGGGGAAGATGAATGACTATCTTGGTCTAGCTCTTAAAACATTTCATTAGAAGTGGCACATGTCATTTTTACCAAATCCATTAACCAAGGCAAGTTTTAGGACTACTCCTGAATTCAAAAGGGTGGTGGGGAATCAATGAATATTTTAAACAATAATAGAATATTTGATAGGAACAGAGATTCTGGAGGCTGCCTAGGTTCATAATCTTGAGTCTATAATTTAACAACAATGTTACTTTAGGCAGGTTAAATAATCTCTCTGTGCAATCACAATGTTCATTGAAAAGGTATACATAATTGTTGTACAATTTCATAGAATTGATGTGAGGGTTCAACACCATAATGACTAGGGCATGCATAGCACATTACCTGGCTCAAAGACATTAGCTTTTTAAAAATGAAACATCAAGCAATATTGGATTCAAATTTTGATTCAAAACATTAAATCTTGACTTAGATAAAAATAACAAATGTGCCCTTGTTTTAATCTTCTCTTAATGAAATCACTACCCAAAGATTGTATGTTAATACATACAATCTGTCAATAGCAAATTTTAGCCCGGGGCTTTCATTGTCCATTCTTTGTTCTCTCAGTAGTCTCCAATCTTTTTGCTTATTTTTGTAAGAGATACTTTGATTAAAATTAAGACTCATCAGCTGCTCTTGAGATATAAAACTGAACCTCCTATCCTTTACAGAATGTAAATAATAAAAACACAAGCTGTTACTATGGAGGCAATCAAACTAAATATTAAACAATTGTAGTGATTCATTTTAGTAATTGTATAGTGTGCTATATGGAAGTGCGTAGAAGGGTGTTACTACTTGGGAGCTCACCTTCATTTTATCCTCTGAAAAATACATTTTTTCATAATTAAAACTTGTTCAAGTTAATTTATCTTATTCTTATATAAATAGAGAATACTGTAAATTCGTTTTGTATTTATCACTCCAAGAGTCAAACATTTTCTTATTTATTGGATTTATCAGTTTCCTATAGCATAGTTCAGCCACCACACTACAGAAAACTAAACCAAACTAAGAGGAACTTCACAGCATAATATCTCTCAAGCCAAAAACAAACTACCTTTTGCTCTTGTTTCTTACTGCCTTTTAAGATCTTACTGACTGGGTTAATCTCTCTGCTTTGGCTTCTTTACTCCTACTGCGTCTGGAACAAAAAGGATAATATCTTCTCCTGTTTTGTCAGAAGAGATAGCTTCATACTTTTCCACTGATTACTTGTTCAGAGTGACCTGTCCAAAGATGGTTGCTTTTCCCTGACTCTCAATATGCAAAAATTCTTGTAAGAGGGCAATTGTTTACATTTCATGCCAAACAACCATGATATTGATATTATTATTCTCTCCAAATCATAAATGAAAAAGACATTTTTTTAGGTATCACACTTTTTTGAATATAAAGCAGGAATTCACACTGACCATGTGCTATAATTCTGTTTTGTAGATTTATAAATATTTAGGAATTTGTATGTATATCTATAAATTAATATGAGGTAACACTGATCTTTAAAATTTGTTTTTACAAATTTATTAGAAAATACTGCTTATGGTCATAGTTAAGAGAATAAGATCTTTTATTTAAGATCAAATAACAGGGATGCCTGGGTGGCTCAGTCGGTTAAGCATCTGACTCTTGATTTTCCCTCAGTTCAGGGTCATGAGATTGAGCCCCGTGTCCGGCTCTGCATGGCTCTGTGTCAGGTACTGCACTGAGCATGGAGCCCGCCTAATATTCTATGTCTCCCTTTTTCTCTCTCTGCCCCTTCTCCACCACTCATGCACGCTCTCTCTCGCTCTCTCTCTCAAAAAAAAAAAAAAGGCTAAATAATAAGTTCATTTGTAAGAGATACAAAGTTTATGCTTTTATTTTATATCATGGTTAGTGTAGGTGTCCCAGTGTATCTCTGCAAAGTATATGTAGTAAAACTAGCTAGAAAATCAAATAAAACTGTAATTCAACAAAAACACATGCTAGTAATTCATTTATATTAGGACAAATATCATCATGAAGTTCTCCTTTCATACTTCATGAGAATTAGAAATTGAGTTGTCCAATTTAAATATTTATTTAATTTTATTTTTCTGCTATTGCTGTATATTACAACTTGTGTGGACAGGCATATGTACACAAAGTGGACTAGAATTATACTGAGAATGTCATTTGTTTGTTTTTCAAATCAGATGAGAGGACCCGCGACTTTCTTAATTCTGTTTATGGATGTCTTAGATAACAGGATTTAACTTTTGTGGGGCCTGAAGCTAGGACATTCAGCAGGATGGCATTAGAATTGAAGAGAGACTAGCTAGGAGAATTGATTGAAAGGTAGTTTAGAAAAAATGGAAAAGGAAGGTAAATAGCAGCTATCTAAATAAAAAAAAAAATTTAAAGATAACATTTGACTTGTCAATCAAGTCTATGTGAATAATAAATTTTTAAAAGTGTGGAAATGACAATCAAACACTATTTAGAGTGTCTCCTTAAGAATTCAATGCAAGAAAATAAAAGGCTTTAGTTGTTTCTGGTTTAAAGGGATTTAATGCAGACTACATAAACTTAGAAAATTGTTAGAAAATATGACGAATAAAGAGAGGAAGCCTACAGTAGACTTCTACCTTCAAATCTATGCAGTTAGTTGCTATCCAGATGTAGCAAGAGACTGGCGTTGGCTGTAACTAAAATAATATTTAAATAAGAACTTGAAGGTTGCATTTGGTTAAGCAAAAGTCCACAGATAGATATTCAAGATAGACATTCAAGACTTTCAAGAAAGGCCTGGATTCAGGTATGTCATTTTTATGGGGTAAATTGAGAGTTGGAAAGAAGGTTTTATTTTAGGGAATAGTAAAAGATTGGTTAAAAAGAGTGGATTCACTTTCAGAGAGTGTTAATTGATGAGTTGAGTAGTTTGAACTGGGTCTTTTTTTTAACAGAGATATTGGTACTATTTAAGCAGGTAAATGACAGGATGCAATATTCATGTTAGAATGGATTTGTTGGAGAGGAGGCTAAAGAAGAAAATAAATTAGGAAACAGTTACTTTTGTGTACATATCAAGGTGTTACAGTGAACATGGAAAGGAAATAGCGGGTCAGTATTCTATGTAGTTCAGAATATTGCATGAAGGAAGGGTGCAGTCAAGATATATTGCAAAGTGTATCTCACAAAAGCGTGAGGTTTATGGGAGTGCTTGGTTTATACTGAAAACTGAGAAATTCCTTACTTAAGATACGGAAACTTGGTAGAAGATAAGGTACTTACAAGGAAGATAACTGTAGGTTGATTGTATCAACTGAGCAGTGATGAAAATTATCCAGATGAAGAAGTCTTATAAGAGGAATACAGTATGAGGATGGTATTTGTCTGAAAGACTGAGGTTTAAAAATTAAACTCAAGTCATTGTTATTTTTTGTTATCATTTTTAAAAAACAAAACAATAAAAATCTTAAGCCCTTATAAGCAATGAAATTATATGAATGAAACTAGTATTCATTACCTTGCAAGTATCTAGAACATGGTTTGTTATCAACAAATGTGTATTTCTGAAATTAAAAATTATTGGTAATTAGGTAATAATATATGCAGAAATTAGAACATGTTTTAAATATCAACTAATCCATGGTACATTTTGCATAAACCTATTTTGAAGCATTCAAATAAAGACATTACTATTTTTTGGAAGAAACCCTTCCATTTTTAGATAATAGGGCTAGCATATTTACCTTTTTCAGTAAAAGATATGTTTATTTTTACAAATTCATATTTTTAAATCACCTTTGCCTCAACTAGGAAACTAAGTCTCTTATTAATGTCGTAAGCTGTTTAGTTTTGTTTGATTAATTTTTAAAAGTAGTTTATGCAGTAATCTTGCATTTATATTATGTGGATAATAATATCTATCTTTAATAAATAACCTATTTTCAAAAGCATAAAGTACAATGACTGGCATCCAATATTTGCCCAACTATTAATTAAATCTTACAATCATTAGTTATTTGCCTGACTCTTTTCTCACAAGTAAGAATAGGAGATATGTCAAAAACCAGAAAAAATACATAAAATCTCCAAATTTATTTGGTAAGGCTTAAATGAAAAGTAAATGAATTTTATATGCAAAACTGGAATAGAAAAGAAGGATACTTATTTTTAAGGAACAGTAGCACATAACCTACTTGATTTCATCTAATTGGTTAGAATACGCCCACGTGGTGAAAAGAGAGGCTGGAAAATGGAGCGCTTTAGTTAGGCAGATCACTGGAATGATATAAAATTCTAATCTATTATTGAGAACAGGAACATTAATATTACATACAACTACCAGTCTCTCCCTTCCATTAAACAGTTAAAAATTATTTTTTTCTAGATAACATCAAAAGCAAATTGAATATAATTTTCTAGGCCTGAGGTAAACGTAATTTGAGTTTTTAAGATTTTATTTGATTGTGGTAAGAGCACCTACCATGAAATCTATCCTCCTAACAAATTTTTAAGTGTACAATATATTATTGTTGACTATAGGTACAATGTTGTATACCAAATCTCTAGAGCTTATTTAAAGTTTCTAATAGCAACAATAGAGTAGACCTGCAGACAAAAGATTACCAAGTTTTAAATTAGAAGACAAAAGTCATAGGCTCAAACTTAAGGAAAATGGAAGATAATTTCTTCCATAATATTTCTCTAACTTGGTGATTTTAATGTTATTTCTAGTGGCATTAAGCATGTCCTTAAGGTTATATTATGTTAACTCGTTTACTGCTCTATGATTATTTTCTTTCTAAAGCAATTTTTAAAACAATCAATGAAAACTTAATTTTTCTATTGACTGAAGAAGTCTCAAAGCCTTAGATAGGTAATAGGGAGCTTGGGTGTACAAGATGGAAATAATTTCTCATTCATCTAGATTGTATGAGTGCCTAGGAGTGTCTATCTCATGAATTTTATGCCCATTAAATCTGAACTGAAGAGAAGATAATTGAAAAATGTAGTCCCATCAAACTCAAACACACATGCATGTGTGCGTGTGCGTGTGCACACACACACACACATACTTTCATTGTTTTGAGAAAAGTGGAGAATAGAAAAGTGATGAGTGTGAGGAAGGGTAGAAAGGACAGTCATAGTAATGATAATATCTTTTTGTGTACATATAAAAATTGTATATATCTAAGCTATACAACTTTGAAGTTTTCATATATGTACACATTGTGAAAAGATCACCACAATCAGGTTAAATAACATATCCATCATCTCTACATTTAATGTGTGTGTGTGTGTGTGTATGCATGTGTGTTGAAAAGATTTATTTTAAGATCTATCCTCTTACCAAATTTCAAGTATACAATTCAGTGTTGTTAACTATGGTTACTATGCTGTACTTACCTCTCCAGAACTCATTTATCTTTCATGATTGAAACTTTATACCCTTTGAGCATCTCATTTCCCTTCTCCCCTCCATTGGCAACCGTCATTCTACTCTCTGCTTCTGTGAGTCTATTTTAGATTCCACATGTGAGTTCAAACAGAATTTGTCTTTCTGTGTCTGGCTTATTTCACTCAGCATAATGCCCTCTAGTTACATTCTATTATATGTATATGCCATATTTTTTATCCATTTGTTCACTGATGGCCATTTAGGTGTTTCCATATCTTGGCCATTGTGAATAATGTTGCAATGAACATAGGCGTGCAAATACCTCTTCGTGATCCACTTTTCATTTCCTTTTGATACATAGTAGTGGGTTTGCTGAATCATATGGTGGTTCTATTTTTAACTTAGTGGTGTTAAAATCTGAAACTTGTGAGGACATCAGGTATCCTACCTTGCTGGGTCACCATACACACCCCCTCCACACACAAACACACACACTGCTCAAGAGCCAACATTTGTAATAGGCCATAATTAGAATGGGCTTCCTTACTACACTGTCTGTTCATTCTCAGTATCTAACACTTGGTAGTCTAGGGGACATCTAGATGCTGTGATCATTTTTTGCTTTGCTTTCTAACTGCTATGGACCTTGTACTTATATTGAAAAATGAAATGATTGTCTTATAAATTTTGCTTCTGTTTCTTAGTGTATAAACATAAAGCTAAATCTTTAAATAAAACATAAAACAGCACTTTGAATGGTACAATGTTTAGGAGCACTTGAATTCAGGGGAAATAATTTCCTCTTCATTTTTTTCTCATAGAATGAAAAACATGAAATCTTCCACATTGACGAGTTCAATTAAAATTTGTGATATTGTTCTTCCAACTTCAGAGCCATAACATGTTTCAAAAACAAAGCATCCATGAATCAAAACAATTTTAACAGATATTAATTCATCAGCTTTTTAAAATTCACCAACTTTTAATCAATAATTTCTCATATGGATTGATAAATGCAAAAACAATAGATTAAAACTAAGTAATGTGGAGTATAAATCAGGTGGCATTCAGAGTGGGACTACCAAATCTATTTCACTTGAACAAAATAGCAAAAATTGAACACTATGCCTGGAAGAACACATAACAGGAATGTTCTGTTGAAAGCATCTTCTCAAACTTGGGAAACTATAGATATTATAATAGTCAGTGTCCTGGAAGGAAAGATAAGGCACACTCAAATTGGTTAATTTGAGGAGAGATTATTAAGGGATTATTTACAAAGGTTTGGGAAGAGTATAAAGGAACCATAAAGAATAGTTTGGCACCCCAGATTCAGTAACAGCAAAGGGGTTTCTACTCAGGTCTTAAAGTTGAAGGAAGGGATATATAGAGACAGAGGGGTGGGGACGAGGTGGGGGGGGCGAGAGAGAGAGAGAAAGGGAGAGATGTATGGACATTTTTTTTTTTTTAAGATTTTAATTAATTTATTTGACAGAGAGAAAGAGACAGCGAGAGAGGGAACACAAGCAGGGGGAGTGAGAGAGGGAGAAGCAGGCTTCCCGCGGACCAGGGAGCGCGATGTGGGGCTCGATCCCAGGACCCTGGGATCATGACCAGAGCTGAAGGCTGACGCTTAACGACTGAGCCACCCAGGCACCCCAGAGATGTATGGACATTTAATCACGTTGATGAACATTTAGGTTGTTTCATGTCTGTGGTTATACTGAACATGCTTCTGAACATTCTTTCAGGTCTTTTTATGAATATACTCATTTATTCTACTGCACCTGACACAAAAAATATAATTAACTTATCTTGGGATATATGTATGTTTAGATACTGCCAAATTGTTTTCTAAAACGTCTTTACCAATTTATACCTCCAACAGTAATGTTTGCAAGTTCCAGATGTTCAAAAACTTTAGTGGCAGTTGGTACTGTCTTTTTAAATTTGGATATTCTGGTTGGTATACAAAGACATTTTACCGCATTTAGTTTGCATTTACTGATAATTAATGAGTTAGAGCACATTTTCATGTGTTTATTGACCATTTGTATATCCTCTTTTCTGAAGTGGTTGTTTATGCTTAAATGTTTAATTTTTTATCCCTTTCCCCACCCCCCTTTTTTTTAGATTGTTAGTATATCAATTAAGATTCTCCAGAGGAACGTTGTGCCTGCCTACGTGCGTGCACAGGCACACACACACACACACACACATTTAGGAGATATATGTTAAGGAGTTGACTCATATGATTGTGGGGACTGGCAAGTCCGAAATCTGTAGGGCAGTGTAGTAGCCTCTAAATTTAGGCAGGATTTCTGTGTTACAATCTTGAAGCAGAATTTTTCTCTAGGAAGTTTTCATTTATGCCTTTAAGACCTTCAACTAATCTGATGAGACCCGACCATATGATGAAAGCTAATTAACTTAAAATTAACTGATTACATGTTCCCCACTGTTATTCAGGGAGGTCCCATAAAGTAGCTATCCACTTTTGGGTGCTATCTCAGTGTCACACAGAAGCATCTATAAACCAATTGACTGTAAAGATCTCCCCATGTAACCACAGGTGCAGGGTAGGAAACAGGGAGCCGAGAGTAAGAGTTGGGACTAAGGCTGTTTTGGGCTACTTCCTGCAATACCTGGCTGGTGCCTTCACTGTCTGCTTAAACCTGATCCTGTGTAAACCACTTCCATTGGCTGATGGAGCGCTACTGTGCATGCTGAACCTTTGCCTTCAGGGGTCAAATAATACTAGTTCCTGTTGGGCGGCTCAGGTTGTATGATAACTTGGTGGCCCATGGTTAAGCATTCTGAATTGCTACTACAAAATCTGTATTAGATAGGGTTAGAGAAACTTGTTTCTCCAGAGAAATTGGCTCACATGACTATGAAGGCTGATAATCTGAAACTTGTAGGGCATATTGGCAGATTGGAAACTCAGGCAGAAGTTGATGTTGTAGTGTCAGAGCAGAATTTCTTCTCAGAGAAATTTTTTTTCCCCCCTTAAATCCTTCAACTGATTAGATGAGGCCCACCTAAATTATTGAAAGTAATCTTTACTTAAACTGATTATAGAAGTTAACCATACGTACAAAATACTTTTGCAGCAAAACTTAGATTTGTGCTTGTTTAAATAATTGGGTACCTAGCCAGGTTGATATCTAAACCTTACCATTGTAGTCAGGCATTATGTTTTTGATGTATATGGGTATCCTTTATAAATTTATATAGCAGTCTTTTATTTCCTGATTAATGCTTTGCAACTATGTTCTATCAATGTCAAACTCATTATTTTTTTGTTTTACATATAGTACGCTTTATGACCTATTTTAAAATATTTTCCTATGCAAAGCTCATTATATTTTCCAATGCCTTCATAAGCAAACTTTATTTTTTAATCATTCACATTTGAGTCTGTGACTCATGTCAAACATTTATTGTAACATCATTCCTTCCTCATTGAATTTAGTGGCTCCTGGTCATAAATCAGGTTACTGTATATATGTCAATCATTCCTGATTTTCTTTTCTATGGGTCTATTTTTCTATACTTAGGCCGACACTGCACTGTTTATTATAGATAACTCATAAGGAATATATCTCTGTGAACTTAAAATATGTATGTAACCAAGTACATAATCTAATTTTGGGATTTTTTTTTGCCCTGAGATCACTCCTCATACTAATTTCTGTGTCGGGCAGTAACCCCCTGAGGTGTAGATGGCAGAATCAAATTGGGGAATTCATAGAGTATTTGGTTTTGTACACATTGTTGGCAGAGTATAGGGAAACCTCAAGAGCAAATGTGGTATTCTGGGACTATTAACAGTAGGACTTTTTTTTTTTTTTTTTTTTTTTTACCATCTTTAGGCCTGAAGGAGCAAAAGTAGGAAACAATTATTGGAACACAGAGCAAAAGAAAGTTCCGTAAGAAGGTTGCTTAACAGAAGCCACGATATGATGTAGTCAGCACATGGTGACATTGCAGATAAGAAGCAGGGAAATAATTCAAACTCACTCTCCTTTCTCATCTCCTGCAGGTTCCTTTCACTGAATAAACATAACAAGGAACACAGAAGACATGTATTTACACAGTCCCTAGTGGGCTGCTCTGTGGAGCCAGAACAGGTTTATAGAAGGGTACAGAGGGGACCTGATGGGAAAAATGGGAGTTATCCAGCACAAAAATGATGTAAGAGGTCTGCAATAATTTATCCTCAACCCCAAAATAAGAATAATGTTAGTCCAGGGAAGCATCACACATTTGACCTAAGTTTAAACTTCCTCTAAGTTTTAGTTTAAAAACTTGGTAATTCCAGTACATAACGGATCAGGAAGAGGAAGGATTTTAGTATGGCTTATGCTAATTAGTTCAAAGAAAGCAGAATGACTTCATTTATTGAGTCCCACCACTAAAGCCTTAGTCCATGCTCTCCTTATTTCCTGTAAGTAATATGCACACAAGAATTAAAGTGAAACAGAACTTAGCACTAAATAAGACAAGAATGGAAGAATGTAGAATATCTGGCTGATCAAAGCAGGCATATAATAATGGAGAACTTATAATCATTAATGGCAAGACTGCTTCAGTCCCCACTTCCAGGGGAAAAAACTAGCACAGTCTAAAGATGTCTTTATTTAAGAAATTGACCTACTTTCCCAGGTGTGTTTACTGTCAAGAACCGGAGTGGTGCTGAGATATATTAAAGCATGCTCTTTGTGTTGTATTTGTAACTTTTTTTAACAGAAGGTAAACTTTACCAGTTTTGTATCTATTTGCAAGAGATGCCACCTTCTACAGAGCCACTTAAGGATTTGAAGTTGGGGAGTGAAATGGAAACTCTAACTACAGTTTTATAATCACTCAGTCGCTCAAAACAGTACAATGAAGAAAGCGAAAAGCAAAAGCTGAGGTTGTATTCTAGGTCAGTGCTATTCAAAGTATGATTCATAAATTATTGCTGGTCCACAAATGGTTTGTTATTGCGAGGGCATAAGCATAGAAATTGGGAGTAATCATTTGGAAACTTCTGTAGCAATTTGACAGTTGCATGTGGGAAGATATTCTTACTAGATACCAGTAGTAGGATCATGCTTTAATTTGTAATGGTTAAAGGTCAGTCTGATAACTGTAACTCAAAAGTATATAAAATCTGGTATTCATTTCTTTCATGGAAAGCTACTTTAAACTTAATTATGGTTATATCAGAAAAATTACTGCAACTGGATGGAAATGGTAGGTAGAAGCTAGACAGGAGCAGTGGAAGGAATGCCCCAGGGGCAGATCCCAAGTCCTTGAAGGGAAATGAGAGACAGGAGCTGGAGGCGGGGATGGTGATAAGTAAGCTACACATTAAAAGCCGGCTGGAACAACATCCTGACTTTGTGACTTCCAAGACCTTGGGATTGACAGATCTAGAGCCACAGGTGCAGAACAAAGCTCTCCTCTTCTACCTCTGCTCCAGTGTAACACCTAGGCTTATTATAATTTATTTGCGTTGCAGGTACAGCCCCGCCCCATGGAGGAAGGCTGATTCGGGTGCAAACCTTGTAGGGTCAAAAACTCCCCCTCCCAACCTGTGGGAGGAGATTCCCAAATGACTGGAAGCAACCTCCTTTAGAGACCACCACACAGCTCCTCCTAGCCCAGAGAGACCCAATAATGTCCAATCAGAAAACCACCTAAGGCTGGTTCCACTTAGGGAACCTGCCTGTTCTCCCACCTTGAGAGTGTACTTTTGTTTTAATAAACTGCTTTGTGCTTGCTACTTTCCTTCTGGTGGTCTTTATTTCAGAGCAGATCCCCATGTATATTTTCTTGTGGGGAATCTAAAGACCAAGACCGTCATTCACGCAACACACTCTCATACCCCTAACAGAAACATTATTGAAACTGGATGGAAGATTAAAGATGAATTTTGAAAATATGGCAACACTTGCCTCATTTTGCGTTACAGTTAAAAAATGAATAGCACGAGCTCGCTGAAGGTGCTTTAAAGTCACTTTCATTACCCATCAATATGTTTCTGTGAGACTGATTTAATACATGTTACTAAAACAAGACATAGCTAGAGTATAGATATGCTTTTTTCTAGGAGTGATGTTATCTTCAACCTAACAGATAAGTCAACGAGCAAGATTTTATATACTTTTGAGTTACAGTTGTCAAATTATATGCACACATTGGACAAACACAATGCATATCAATACATTGAGTATATATCAATATTTTGAGTTTTAATGTGATAGATGGGCTTGTTCAATGTGTGCATGTAGGTGGTTAATAATTCATTTATCACAGAAGAAGGTAAGATGTATCAACTATAAAAGCAATTATCTATATTAATAACCTGTATGCATAGTTTCCATGAACAATTTATAAAGTGTTTATACTTCTTTCTTCTCATATTTGTCCTGAATATGTTTACTGTGATGTGATTTTCTCTCTTGCATCTAATAAAAATAGAATTTGCATTTTATGTCTTTGTAATTTGTATTTTATTTTTCTAGTGTTTATATTTATTGCATTTTACAAAATTATTTTTCCACATTGAATTGGGGAGGGGTTGACTAATCCTTCACCACAGATAGTTGGGGAAGTACTAAGTTTGGTGAAAATTCCAGAAGTGAAATAGAATATTTAAAAATAGTATGTATGGTATGTATGTATTATGTATGTATTTGTTTTTAAAGATTTTATTTTACTTTGAGAGAGAGAGAGAGCATGAACATGGGGTGGGGACAGAGGGAGAGAGAGAAGAAGACTCCCCTCTGAGAAGGGAACACAGGGAGCTCATAGAGGAGCTCCATCCCAGGACCCCGGGATCATGATCTGAGCCAAGGCAGATGCTTAACTGACTGAGCCACCCAGGTGCCCCCAAAATAGTATGGTATTTAAAGGAATGTAAGGAGGTAGAATCTTAATCAGTGAATTGGTCAATATTCGACTAACAAAAAAAAGGAAAAGTAAAATATGAAGCCCAAGTTTTGAATTGCTGTAATTAATAGTGGGACAACTCAATTTGCCGGGAAATTCAGGAGGAGATGCAAGTTTGGAGAAGGGACTAGGAGCTAGTAAGGTGGTTTATAAACAATTTAAATAAAAAATTGTAATATATCTGTATATTAATATAGGTAAAAATTTCTCTAATAACTAAAAAATTATGGTGTCATTTCCTCCCCTGGATTTGTATGGCACGGGGTCATAAAATGTCATTTGGTCTCCCGTGTTTCCTAGTTATTAGTGGAATCCTTCTTTCTGTTTGTCATACTTCTCTGCCTTCCAGCAGTCCTGTATATACCTTTAAAGATTTAGCCTGAAAACAAATTTGAATGGCATTGCATTTAGAATCATTATTATCCTGAGATAACAAAAGCTTTGTTTGGGGATCAAAGTTTTTTTCATGAAGATAGATTTCTAGCAACATGACAATCAGTTTGCAAGCATGTGTGCCATGTGTCTGAACTCCACCAGTGGGGAAGCTTTATCTCCATTGTGATACTCGATGCATTAGGTGTATTTTGAATTATCTTTATTTCTCAAATGAACTTGGCTTGGTGAAATACTCAACAAACTAAAGGCAAATAAACATAGCTATTACCATATTTAAGGAATGAAATACATTAGGCTATCAGATTTTGCAGGGTTCTTTCTGACACCTTTGGCTAAGTACATCATATAATATCTCTTTGGTCATTTATTAAAATCTCATGATACCTTATTACTGTCATCTGTAGCATTGTTCAGATATCTATTTTGCCTTTATTTGTGTGATTATTTTATATGTATCTGTCTTCCCACCATACTGCATTACCCCATCTTTATTCATTTTAGTACCTAGCATATTGCCTGACCAACATTAGGGGGTAAATATTTAGTATATGAATAAATGAATGATGGGCTTTATTAAACATGCAGTCTGATGTTCAGAACAATATGCTTATTAATTAGCTAGCTCCATTTGCTTGTTTGTTGGTATCCATCTGTCTACAATTACTAAAATGGAGGCAGTGAAGTGCTGGCTGTTATTATCTTTAGGCACTGCTGTTCAATGATCCTGTTATTAATAGAAAATTCATTTTCTTCTTATTCAAACATGAGATAGAAGTCTTAGAAGAAAATGCACTTTGAATTGCTTTTTTTCCCCCATTCCAAAGTGATTTAAAATACAGTAGAGGCTCTTTCTCATACCAAGAAATAGTCTCTGACCTACTATCCTATTCCAATAATTCCAGTAGACCACATTACTAGAGTATAATTTAAAATTGCATAATACAATATTGACCTTAACATGATTCATAACAAATACCCCATTTATATCAAATTTGTACATAAAGTATATATAAATTTAACATTTACATTGAAAACATGTGATGATATTATGATCAATTTACCATTCAACATTTTATATTTGGGAAATATAAAATTTGATATATTGGTTTACAAAATCTAATCCTGGTAAGGATTATGAAGACTAAATGATTTTCTAAAAAAACAGAGAGAAAGAAAACCATAGCATATAAAGAGACAATATTTTAGGGTCAATATGAGAAATGATGTTACTGAAATGAAGTTATAGGTGTTGAAAGAACATCTTCCTCCATTTCTTAATCTAAACTTGCAGAAAGTAAACATTGTCACTAAGTTCATTAGAATTTGTTATGTTCCCAAGTGGGATTTATATTCCACTATATATTAGTTAGGATTATAGAAAACGCATTTTCTAACACTGTATATTTAAAGCTGAAGTAAAAAATTTCACTAAATGTTCCAATGCACTGCTCCTCGGGTTTGGATTTCAACAAATTCTGGAAATGCTTCAACCTTGTGACCCATTTCCAGAGATGCCCTCTCCCTTGCTTCCCATCCTTTTACAAAGCAATTGTACAAATCCAAGGAAAGTTTAATATTGATGTAAGTAGGGAAATAATAATTTAACGTATTCTATTTATTTGCTCTCCACCCCCAAATTATGTTTTATTCAGCACCTGATCTCTCATATACTTATCTGTATCACCAAGGAGATTGCAGAAATAAAATTTTATGGTTTTAGAGTAAGTTTGGGAAACACCAATCAAAGTTTTTCCTCTATTTCGGGGCAATTCCTCTGTTAATTGTTAAGTCCTATTGGATTAAAACAAAAGATAATAGGGCACCTGGGTGGCTCAGTTGGTTAAGCGTCTGCCTTCGGCTCAGGTCATGATCCTGGGGTCTGGGATCGAGCCCCACATCGGGCTCCCTGCTCAGTGGGGAACCTGCTTCTCCCTCTGCCTCTGCCTCTCTCTCTCTCTGTCTGTCATGAATAAATAAATAAAATCTTTCAAAAATAACAATAAAACAAAAGATAATACATAAAAGAAATTCTGCCCCATTTAAATCTAGAAGAGGATGGGAAAAAGAGTGAAGAAGTAGAGGCATTCAACTTCTTAATCTTAAATATTAATTAATAAAGATATAATGTCTAAAGTAGATGGGACAAGACACAGAGAGAGTTAAGCTTCTAAGACTTACCAATAGAAAACAAGAATATGATAAAACATATAACATGAGTGTCTGGGAGAGGAGACGGCAATAAGTAGGTAAGTTTAGATCTAAGTCTGTCATAGTGGGTTCTTTGTAAGTACCTCTTGAAATCCACAGGTATTATTTGGAAATAGAAGTGATCTCAAAGACAAATTGCAAAATGCATTGTGGAGGGACATCATTAAGAAGGGTGTTTGCCTTCTTAGCCTTCCATAAGAATTTAACAATAATTTGAAAATGTAAATGCTTAACTTGTATAAATCACCTTTTATTCACTCTGCTAAAGTAATAATAATAATAATATTGATTCAGATAATGAAATAACAGATAATAAGGATATAACATATTAGCATATATGTATATATTAACATATACACATACATATTTATATATATATATGTTTATTTATATACATAAGCATATATATCCACGTCATTCAAATACTAAATTATTTGAATCTACCATTCAGAAATTTTATGGATTTGGAATTGTTTTTAGAAATTTTATACTTAATAGAGAATAACCTCTTTTTTCTATGGATAAGGCAGAAGAGGCTTTGTTAAATAACTTTATTCTATATAGCAATGGCATAAAAATTAGAAGGATAAAATAACACTTGGACTATGGTGGTTACTGCAATACCTCTGAAAAGTCCGGAGATATGCAAAAAATATATATTTTGGACTAGAACGGGTTTTTTATGTTTGTTTTTTAGGTTTTTTTGTTAGGTTATTTTAACTTCCAAGTCCCGTTGACACCTAGAACCTTAAGCAATCACTGTCATCTTTGACGGCAAGATGGTTAGTGTTTCATTATCTCAGATTACCTCATGACTTCTATTTAAGTCTATTGACCATGACTACATAATGGTTTGGGGTGCGGAGAAAGATCAATGAATTACCCTAAGATTCAGAGAAATTCTCCGAAAGTACCATGTTCAGGCACATAGAAAATTTGCATATGCTGGAAGGGTTGATACCATGTATTGCAGAGAAATAATACTATTGATGTAGACCTCTACATTAAGGCTACTTAGGATTAAATGTCTTAAATCCTGGTATCTTTATAAAACTGACTCATAGGAGGAGTTCATGTGAGGAATTGATACACAAAATTCATACAACATCACTAGTGGTCTGGGGACATGTGTTTTAATAAAGGAATTATTAGCATGCCTAACAAGAGACAATAGGTAAAATGAACATTTCAGGCATACTAGTGTTTGCATTGGAGTGATTAATAACTAGGAATAAATATTGGACTATACTGCAACTGTGAAAAATCATTTGAAATCTGATTGTTGAATAATGTATTAAAAAGGAAAGAAGGTAAACTTAGACACTGTCAGGATATGGTTGTCTTCAGATTCAAGATGCAAGTATATACTTGAGAGGTTCAAAGTGAGGTAGGCGTGGTCCCACCTGTTAAAGGCAGACAGCTCTTCTCCACCCTTCCCTACCTATCAAACAAGTCAAATCATCAGAACAGAAAGTCAGATATACTCCTAAGACCCAGTTAATGTTTTAGATTGGATACCATGTCCTCTAATTTGCTTCCCTTAAAGCAGCCAAACACAGTGTTTTCACACTGGCAACCTTTGTAAGCATTCTTCAACTGTTTTCAAACATCAGGGATCCAAGAAATTCCTATGTTAAGAAGATCAAATGAGGAAAGAGGAGAGTGATAAAATGCTACCAGTTTTCCATGTTTTCTCTCCAGAACGCTACTTTCCCCCAGTTTCTGCCTAACAATAGCTTCAAAGGATCAAAAAAAAAAAAAATTCATACATACAGAAGAAGAATAAAAGTGTTGTTGTGTGTGTTTATATATGTGTTTCTTTTTGGAAAATTGAGTGGGGGGAAAAGGCTATAGGCATAAAATTACTTTTTAAGAATCACAGTTAAATACTGAATAACATTGTATAAATTCCCTATTCTGTGCCAAAAAAAAAAAAAAAAGGCAACAATGGATAAAGCTGATGGGATCAAAATTATTAATGTGAAATGTTACCCAGTTTCATTGGCAGGCTAATTCTGGTATTTAACATCCCAGGGCAATATATAAAATACCCAAAACAAAGACAATGTATTTTTGTTTACTCTTTTTTTTAAAATGAAATATAAAATGTATTTTTATTACAAAAAAATCAAAGTACTGGAATAAAAAATATACTTTTATGATATAAAGAATCCTTAATTATATATAAAAGGAGTAACTTATTAACTTAATCATTTGTTTGGAAAATATCAACAAAACTCAAATTGCTAATTTGTTATTAATTAAATAATAATATCTTAAATCTGAGATATGATTCTTTTTCAGTGGTTTAAATCACCATTCTCCTTTCCTCTTTTTATTTCTTTTTTTTCTTACCACAGAAACTAGTACTCAATAAATCTTATCCCGACTTACAATGAAATAGAAGTATGGAGAGCTTCTTGGTTTCACGTGGACAAGGTTAGGAGGGTAGTAAATTACTATTCTTTCAGCTCTCTTTTCTTCTCCACCAACAGGCACTTCTGGATGTGAAGGTTTGGGTATAACTCTGGGAGGAAAAAAAGAAAGAAATAAGGTTTTGAATTAGTGATCTAGTTAAAACTGTTATCTTTTTACATAAGGAAATTGAGGCAAAGAAGGACTAACTATCTTTCCTTTGGCTATGGATATTAGATTTTAGAACTACACTAAGTTATTAAAAGATTGATTGCAATCATTTTCTTAGAACTTTCTGCAGTGAAAGTCTGAAGGGAAAATGATGTACTAGTAGTAATAACAGTGTGCTGAACAATAGACTATAGATTTGTGCTTTTTAATACATTGAATATGCTTTTAGCCCTCACGTTGAAGTCAAATCAATTTAAATTTTGTAATGGGTGGAGTACAATTATCAACATTTTCCTCTTATCCCCTGCTTTTTAATATGACTACACATAATGGTTTAAAATTATATTCACTCAATCTATATTCATGCAACCTCTAGAGTTTTACTGGAAGCAATGCAGTAATAAAACAACTGACTTGAATTACTAACATGCATCAATACGAGAAAAAATAATCTAAAGAAGTACTGGAGAAACAATACTGAATACGTGTTCTATCAAATGCAAGTTAGCTAATTACACTATTACTTGAACATGGTTTCATCCAGTATCTTGATCATTTTAAAAATCTATAATAAAAACATTTTTCAAAATGGCACTAGCCAATCTTATTAAATCATTAATTGAACAAGTGTTGTCTTTGCTATTTTAGTTATATTTTATCAACAGATATGCCTCATAATTAACTTGTTAAAAGATTAAATATAAGTATGTTATTACGAAGTGAGTATAAGTGGTTAGCAATTTATTCTTCTACACACACTTATTTAGGGGTATTTTTTTCAACAAGATGTAAAGATGAATCAGGCCCTTAGTAATTTACTCAGGAGGAGTGCCCAATCTCCCCTGGGCGGGGTGGGGGGAAAGACCTGTACAAAAATAACTTTCATACCAGGGAGAATTTGAGAAATGTCTTACAAGAAGTGTGAGCTAAACCTACACAGACTCAAGGATAGGATCATTATATCTGCCTTTGGGATGAGGGAAGGTATCACAAAGAGACAGCTTTTTGTTTGGAGCTTAAGAGGTAGATGCAGAACTGGTTAAGGACTAGCCAGAAGAAGAAAACTTTCATTATGGTTGTTTCAGGTTATCTGAGGTCAATATAAAGCTAAAATTAATTTCATGAGTCCTAATATCCGTTTTCTTTCTTCTTGTAAATAGAAAAGTGAACAACTAAAAGCCTGGAAAGGAGTGAAGCCATAACTTAATCTAATCACTTTTTAAATGAGTAAATTCAGTTTCAAGTGTTCAAGTGTCTTTCCCAAGCCATGTAATTATAGTGGCTATGTTATTCATGTAAGTAGCTGGATAATAAAATTGAATTATTAGTATTGAATATATTTATTCAATTATGTATTTTTCTCCTGTAGAACTTAAAATCTAATAAAAAGTCAGAACCAGGTGTAGAAGGTATGATTGAATGAGCACCATGTATTCATGTATTTAGGATCTGTAGAAATTATATATGTATTTAACTGCAGTTTTTTGCATGTTCTCCTTGAAATCCTCTTTGGCTTAAATATTGGTTCTGATTAATGCTTACCCAGGGAAATCTTCCATAACCTTCCCCCCCTCAAATTCCTCTAGTTACAGGGCCCCTTTCCAGCCAGTACTTACCTCCGCCAGTTCTCTGCAACTCAGCATTCCGAATCTGCTTGACTACTATCTTCCTCTTTTTAGTCTCTAAGTTTCTTGATGGCTGACTCTGACCTTTATTTGATGTTACCTCAAAACCCAGAAAGATCTCTAATACATTATACGCAATCAACATTCTACTGCATACAAAATTGCAAAATTATATACTGACATATTGCTTTTTCATTATCTGTAGTGCATGTTTTTAATCTCATAAACCAGGTTATTTGCTATCAAAGAAGGGCTATATTTCATATCCAGAACCACAACAGTATTACTACTGCATACCTTCCAAACAGGCCTATTGATTGACTAATATAATTCATGTTTATTTTTTTCTATTTTTTTATTTTATTATGTTTATTTTTAAAACTAAAGTAAGCATTATGAAATATATGATTTCATATGCACTCCATTCACATTATATTCAATTAATAATATATATTGAATTATAGTGGCTATGTTATTCATATAAGTAGCTGGATAATAAGATTGAATTATTAGTATTGAATATATTTATTCAATTACATATTTTTCTCCTGTAGAACTTAAAATCTAATAAAAAAGCCTAATCTTACTATCTCATGTTAAACTGAATAATTGCATTCAGTATTTACATTTTAATCAATCTACAACTAATCGTCTTCATGAATAAACAAATGATGTTTCACTAACTTTTAAACTTTAGCACAAAAATCAATCTATGTGGAATTTTATTCATTGTGCATTGGCTGATTATTGAATGAACTTTCAAAACATGGTTACTGAATCCATTACTTTATAATATTATACTATTATAGAACCCTAGAAAATTCAAGTAATAGATTTAAGTATTTTTATAACACATTGATATTATGCTTGGATTTCATATAGTATAAAGATTACTCAGGGAAATGCAAATCAAAATCACAAAGAGATATCACTTCACCCCTAGAATGGCTATTATCAAAATGACAAAAGGTAAATTTTGGCAAGGATGTAGATTGAGGGGAACATTGTGCACTGTTGGTGGAAATGTAAATTGTTGCAGTACAAAGTTTCCTCAAAAAATTAAAACAAGAACTACCTTATGATCCAGCTGTTCCACTTCTGGGTATTTATCCCAAGGAAATGAAAACACTAACTCAAAATGATATATGCATTCCCATTTTTATAGCAACATTTATTTATAATAACCAAGACATAGAAATAGCCTAAGTGTTCATCAATGGATAAATTAATAAAGAAAATGTGATATATGCACACATGTACACACAGTGGAGTATTATTCACCATGAAAGGAAGGGAATCCTGCAATTTGCAACTACGTGGATGGACCTTGAGGGCATCACACTAAGTGAAATAAATGAGACACAGAAAGATAAATATCATATGATCTCACTTATATGTGGAAACAAACAAATGAAATCAAACAAACCAAGAAAAATGGAATTCACAGAGAACAGATTGGAGGTTGCTGGAGGTGAGTGGTAGGAAGGTAGGCAATATGAGTGAAGAAAGTCAAAAGATGCAAACTTCCAGTTATAAAATAAGTCCTGGGCGCCTGGGTGGCTCAGTCGTTAAGCGTCTGCCTTCGGCTCAGGTCATGATACCAGGATCCTGGGATCGAGCCCCGCATTGGGGTCCCTGCTCAGTGGGGAGCTTCTCCCTCTCCCACTCCCCCTGCTTGTGTTACCTCTCTCGCTGTGTCTCTCTCTGTCAAATAAATAAATAAAATCTTTAAAAAAAAAATAAGTCCTCAGATATAATGTACAGCATGGTGACTATAGTTAATAATACTGTATTATATATTTGGAATTTGCTAAGAGAGTAGATCTCAAAAGTTTTCATTACAAGAAAAAAATATGTAAGTATGTATGGTGATGAATGTTAACTAGAATTATTGTGGTGATCATTCTTCAATATATACAAATGTCAAATCATTATGTTATACACCAGAAACTAGTATGTCAGTTACATCTCAATAAAAAGTATTGTTAAACACAAAGTATAAATGACAAAAATGATACATTTGCAAATGAGTTAAATTTCTACCTTGTAGTGTCTAGCATTGGGAAAACTGATTAGTATCAGAATTTTGTAGGTTTCATGCTGAACCACAAATATACCTGGTATATTTCTCTCACTAAAGTTCTTCTTCAGACCAAGTGGACACTAGTTTGCAGAGTACAGCTCCATATTTACTATGTAAAAATTTGATTACATGAAGGACTATCATAGTCATTAAACACATATTTATAAATTTTGTTACAAATAATGAATATAATAATTAGTATTTGCTACATGTCTGTTTTGTTCCATACATATTTGCCACTTACCATCACTAGAAATATTGTTAAACATGTATTTTATTATTGATGATTTAATATTTCTGTTTTTGAAATATGAAATGCCACTTATTTATATTTTATCCTCTCAACCTCATGAACATCATCCAAGTTCCTGTAACACATGTAAATTAAAATTTTAACAACATAACCAACATAATCATACAATAAAGCATTGTAACAGATCTAAGATCTACTTGGGAAAAGAAGGTGGGGTAAGGTGGGCCAAAGGCTAAAAGTCTTTCCTCTATGAAGTTTTTGCTTTTAAAAGGCAAGAATCTTTCAAGGGAATTCTGTGTGAACTAACTTTCTACACTGTATCATAGAGTCTTCTATAGATGCCAGGGAATAGAAAGATGAGTATTTTTAGATGTAAAAATTGCAGCCATAAGCAAATCCATGGCTTTTGTTAGTACAGAATAAGGGGGAATGGGTCCTGGCATGCAAATAGCAGCACTTAGTACTCTGAACTTTAATTTTGTGTTAAATTTACAGACATTTCTATGAATTTTTGTAGTCAATGAAAGTAAATTAGGTTAGAACTTTCATATAGAGTAAGGAAGGGACTCATTTACTAATACAGTGTTCTATAATATCTAAAGCTGAATTGTGATTTGCATAATAACCTATAAATAATAATGGCCTACCTCCAATGGTTCAATCCTTAATATTCATCTTGTTGCCTCTAAAATAAAGCCGTCACACAGTTGATTTTATCATGCTACCAATAGAGCATGGAAGAAATAACTCTCATTAAGTCTCACCTATTTTAAAGTAAACTGAGAAGACATCATACAATTATTTGGATTATATTTTACCATAATTTATTTCATTATTCTTCTTTTTAGATTTTATTTATTTGAGAGAGAGAGAGCGAGAGAGAGATTGAGAGAACAAGTGGGGGGAGGGACAGAGGGAGAAGCAGACTCCGGACATGCGACTCATCCCAGGACCCTGGGATCATGACCTGAGCCGAAGGCAGACTCTTAACTGAGCCGCCCAAGCACCCTTTATTTTATTATTCTAAATGATTTTTAAGAAAACATTATATGTTACTTTCAATTTGAATCAATACAAACCCCTCAAATATGGGTGTGTGTGCACACACATATAAAACTAGAATTAGTATTTTATAACCATTAGTATCATGTGAAAAAGTGAATTAATAAAATATATATTATAAATGTTCTATTTTAAAAGGAAATATTAATTTCGGACTATTTTTTTCCCTAATAATTTTCTTATATTAAGCAGGGAATTTAATATGAGGGGAAAATTTTAAGAAAATTCATAATAGTTTGGGGAAGTAATGAAAATTCTTTTTAAGTATTCTTCTTTAGATGTATAAATACCTTAAATTTATTGGAAGAAGGTATAATATCTTATATCTGACCTAAGGAA